>NW_024412391.1:64053952-64108938 GCF_014898765.1 Herpailurus yagouaroundi | reverse complement strand
ATTAAGAACAAGTATAAAAATCATGTGTGACTGCTTTTAGATCTGAATATTTGATATCGCAGCATGTGTGTTTTTCATATCCTATTTGTCTCTTGTTGTATGTGCTTTGGAGAGCAAGCTATTTCGGTTTATGTCTCCCCATTATCGCATTCAGATTATAAATCCATAAGAGCTGGTTTTCCTCCCAAGATTAAAGTTGCTGTTTGGTAGGCTTTTGGAACTGAGAGATCGTAGGACAATATTAGGTGCTTTCTAATCAATCTGCCCCCAAATTCTCTCATGGGTTCAGCGAGATTAATTGTGTTCTGGGTCTAACTGGAGTTGAGAAGTATTTTACTTTACTTATGTGCTGTACTTTTAAACGCCCATCTTCAGTGGCTTAATACAGCAATGAGTGTTGAAAGAATACTGCTATTTTCTTTGCTGATTTGGCTCTCACATCCTATCACTTATTTAAGTGACTGGAGAAATAGAGAAGTAAGAAATGTTCCCTGGACATTTTTTATCTTTAAACTCCTGAATACACTTATTAGTTTCACCATTACAAACTTGGGGGCTTTTTCTTTCAATTTTTTATGGTTACATTAAACATTTTAAAGGTGAGACTTTTAGTGACAGACTTTTTAATCAAAGTTCTATGGGAGCCATGATGATGTATTTATTCACCGTGGTCAAGTGCAGTTGAAAAATGAATAGACATTCCAAGATTAATCATGCTGTGTGTTTACTCTGTTGTATTCTGATCATTATAATTGAAAATACTCTTCTATTCTAATTCTAGTAATTGATCCCTTATGTCTTATTGCTTTGTTTATATCTTTCTCCTGTTAAACCATATATGGAAAGAGCTCATTCTGTTTATTTAATTTATTATTTATTTATTATTTAATTATTATTATGCAGTTAACAAGAAATTGCTATTCAATTACGTTCCTTTGTCAGAATAAGAATCTTGACTATATAAGATATAGACATAATATGATAATGGTATAAGATAAAGGCAAAGATTAAAAAGGATCAAGGAAAAAAATAATAGTAGTTGTGTTAAGGGTGTGTTTACAGGTGATTCCCCCATTGGGT
The DNA here is from genome assembly GCF_014898765.1 of Herpailurus yagouaroundi. Lineage (NCBI taxonomy): Eukaryota > Metazoa > Chordata > Mammalia > Carnivora > Felidae > Herpailurus > Herpailurus yagouaroundi. The sequence continues at coordinate 64,107,858 of NW_024412391.1, read as the reverse complement.
TAGGCTTCTTTAGTATTATCATGATAATATTTTAACAAAAATCAAATTAAGATTCTGTTATACTATATATGAATCACTGTATATTTAGTTACATAATCACATCTGTAAAGTGTGGAGGATTATTTGTAGTCTGAGCCTATGAAGGAGCTTTTTTTTTACCATTTATATAATACCACTGCAACTAAAAAAAGTATTAGTTGAAGGAGACAGCCCTGTAATGTAGAAATTAGAATTCTCATGAAAGGGTAACGTAGCGCCTCCTGCCTTTGATTTAAAGGAACTACACTAAATTTAGGATGTTTCTAGAACTGACTTTAACTTTCGTTACTATCTCACATGCATTAGGAAGTCATTCCTGAAAAAAACAGATTTAAAGTTTCAAATTCTCCATTAATACAAAATCAGTAGTTATACCAATGTTTTGTCATATACAATGCAATCAAGTACATAGACACAGCCTTGGAATAGAAACCTCATTGGGATTTTACTCCTCACAGTGTCTTAGGAGGTAACTGTGGTGGATGATGCCAGGTTTGCAAGGGCAAAATACTGACACTTGACTCTTCTTCCAGAGATTCTCCTTGGTCTTGGATGAGTGAGTCAAGGCCAGAAGGGAGCCTTACCTTCCTTCTCTGACTAAACACTATCATGGCCTCAGTAGCCACACTTCTCCACCGGCCAAACCCACCTGTGATACAGCTCATAATTAGGCAAGATGCATTTGAACTTCTGGCCATGACCTCCATATTTTAGGATGGGGGTAAAAGAAGGAAGAAGAGCCTCTCCTCAATACTTCCTGCAACCTTAGCAATGGTAAGTGGAGCCTTTAACATGTTAACAGGATACCTATGGGCTCACAGGACTGTTTCATTTTGGGAAAGGCATATTGCCTTTGAGAATTATACGATTCCACCTTATTTTTCTCAGAGATAGGATTAAAAATGGTTTTAATTAATTTTATTTTCCTTGCTACTTCATGACTCTTGGTGGTTCATTTCTCTTGTGATTTGCAGAAGATCACCCTTCCCCCAACTCTTGCAGAGTTAACCATTTACTTCAGTACCTTAAATAAGAAAATAAAAAGCAGATGCTATGAGGGTACTTACTTGAAAAACACGAAAATCCCCAGCGAAATCACCAAGGTGAAAATCGACAAAGAATGACCCACAATAGCCAAGTAGTACAGGACATATGCGTTCTGCAACAACAACAGCAACAATAATGAAACAGTTATAAAAATAAACAGGCAAATAAGTGATAATAGAGGAGGGAAAATAGTTTCTATTTTTAATATAAGTGTAATTCAACAATTGTTCTCCTTTAAAAAAAAATCTAAAATTATAACATATTTCAGAGAAATTATATTGAATTATAATATTTGGGTTTAACAGGTTAAATAGTATAAGATTATCAGTTATACTAGAATTTGCATGATGTGGTGGGAAGAATGTAAGACTGGATTCATCAGAGCTGTTCTTTACTCAGAGTATTAGTGATTAAGTCTTTGTGTGACTCTCATAAGTCAGCCACTTCACCCCTCTAGATCTCAGTAGTTTTTAATCTGTAAAATAATTTGGTCAAACTAAATGATTTTTAAAATAATTACATACTACTTATAAGAAACATAATTAAATACTGGGATACAGAAATACTGGACATAAAAGGATGGGGAGATGATGATCTAGGTAAACACTAACCACAAGAAAATGGGTGTAATATCATATAGGTCCAGAGCTCAAGTCAGAGAGATAAAACAATTTGTAATTTCTATTCACCTAATAATATCAGTTCAAACCACATAAACATAAAGCAAACGCTGACACCACTTAGTAATCAATAGAACACACAATACAAACGCAGTATAAATAAGTTGGATAATTTCTGTGAAGTTTTTTAATTCCTGGTAGAATGTGGCATTTATGTACAAATCATGACCCTTCTGCATTTGATTCTTGTCACTTTACTCGTGAAGAGCCTGATATTGAAGTACTGATTCCACTAACAGGCTCTCAAAGCATGTAGAGTCCTTTGTTTGGTTAAATGCATTATTGTTGGACAGAAACAAATATTGCTTTTCTAGGAGTTTGAATTTCAAAATGAACTAATCAACATCTCCTGAATTGTGGCTGTTCACCACTTGACCGGGCATTTGCATATTATTTGCCATTTTCATTGATACTACTCTCCTAACAGAGTGCTTTTTATCTTTGCAGAAATGATAATTAAGGTTGGAGTCATTGGTTTATATCTAGAACTTATGATAAAGACTTCAAAATAGCCTATAAGCCCCTTCTTAGGAAGTATTTAGGAATCTTTGCAAAAAAACAGATACTCAGCTGCTGTATTTTCTCCCACCAATTCATTTTCTGGCTATTTTTTTCACTTTACCACTAGACAAAACCAGGAGTGGCATTTTCTAAGAGTTCTTCCTTTTAAATAGTTCACCATGTAGAATCCCCTTGTCATTGAAAGTACTGGTTTTAATTTATATATATGCTCATGCCCCATCCTCTGTCACTATTTTATTTTTATCTCTGTATATTTTTATTTCTAAGAAAATTTTATATAATTGATTTTCTTTCAGTTGCCTCCAGACTACTTTAAAAAATATTTATTCTTTTGAAATAAAGTTGTCTAAATGTGTAAGATTAAACCAACAGCTCATAATTTAGTTGCCATTCTTGGTGTCATTCTTAAGACTGAGAAGTGCTTTTTTTTTTTTAAATAAATTCTAAGATTCTTTCTTCAAAACAAAAAAAAAAAATTTTTTTCCTGTATATAGATGGAAGATTTGTTCAAAGAATTTCAATCATTATGTTAGGTGCCCAGAGGGGAACATTTACTCTTAAAATCCTTTCTTTCTATCTCAGATGTGGCTAGAATGAGAAGGTCAAATATGGCAGCCTGAAGAAATACTTACTTGGATATGTACTCCTTATAACAATTGAGTTAACAGGATTACAGTTTTTTCCTGTAAAATCATAATTAACACTCATTCAGGTATTCCTTACTTGGTGACATGTCATCTCAGTCAGACTTTATTACGTAAATAGCTCTCCATTAGGATGTAGACATGCATCTAATTCTCAGAGGCGACTATGCAATTTGTAAAGCAGTAACCAGCGCTGGTGCCCCCAGCCTACGCCTGTGACAAGATGTCCTTCTGGTCTCTAGTCAACTAGTCTCAAGGCTACCTGTTCATCTTGTTTGTTTTTTGCTGTTGTTTTGTTTTTAATAAAAGGAAAATTTTCTATACTCCTAAATCTTCACTGTAGCAAACAGAAGCACTGATGAGCTTTTAGCTTCCAACTCAGTAATTATTTAGCATGCAGGCCTATCTTTGAAGGAAACAAAAGGTTTCTACTGCTGTGTGGTTAAATACTGCCTGTTTCTCCCAGCTCAGTGGGAAAGAGGAGGCTGATTGTGGGTTTAGTGATTTTTTTTTCAGATTTCTCATGCATTTGAAGAGTAAGTATCTGGGTTTTTCCCATTGGCTTAAATGTATCCAAGCAGAGATGATACTAAAAATATTTAACAGGCAGTAAGACAAAAGGAGTTCCACTGAAAATAACCTAAACTGCCACACCTGTATCTACAGGCTGATGGGCAGCCCCTTTCTAAGGGTTCCTTCAAGCCCTGATAGTAAAACTCTAACTGGCATCTTGGGGGCAGGGAAGAGGGGAAACTGTCACTTTGTGGCTTGAGGAAAAATCTCTAATTTTGGAATTTTTCCCACAGAAGAGACATCTTAGAGAGTCCCTGGAAATGCTGCCTAATGTCTGAATGGGGAATCCCTTCCTCTTTCCCATGGACACTATTTGCCTCATTATAAATGGCCTGATTCTATATGCTCAGGGAACTCTTTGACACCAGGTGTCAAAACAAGAAGTAGAATGTCATTTTTTTCTAATACTACTTCATAGAGTCCCTAGAAACTTACAGGCCATTATCTGATTTCCTTCTATAAAATAGGTTGGCATCTTGGTAGCAGGTGTTTCATAGTGATGCATATATTTGTAGGTAAAAATAATGGCATTCTCACCCAATAGCGAAATTTGAAATAGAACCTACCTTCAGTTTCTCAGGAGTGAAAGCATTACACATAGTATAGTTGGACCAGGTTCGATTGTTCTCAGGATGTTTATACCAAACCCCTTTCTCATCACAGTATTTTGTAACCTTTTCTGTTAAGGAAACACAATTATTACGTTATTATCTCAAACTACCAAGAAGGAAAAATAAAGCTTAAAAGCCATGCCACAATGTTAATCACTTTATATAACTTGAATGTGAATATAGGTCAATGGAGACCATCATGAAGATGTATTATGCACAATGTTTTAGCATGCGTTTTCTCATTTTATCATCAGCGAAGCCATATAAAACGGATGTTGCTATATCTCCATTTTGTAAACAGGAAGCAGAGAGTGAGAGAGGTTATAGAGTTTGAAAAGTCACTGGATAGTGGGTCAGCTAGGATTTAATGTCAGGTCGGTTGCACTAAAAAGTGCTACCTATACTGTACCTCATATTTTTTTAAAGCCACATTACATTTCTGATTTTAGATAGAAACTATATGAGAAGAGCAAGACCACATCTTCATTTATATGCAACATTTATTTATTAGGTTGACTGTATGAAACCACAGTTTTTGTGAGTCAGATGGTCAAATATTGGCAATTTCATATAGTTAAATCCAAGAGAACAAAGAAGTCCAAAACTAAGAGGTGTATCAAGAAATAATTTTTGTGCTTCTCAAAAATATTTCATTTAAATCATCTCTTTATCCCACAGAGGGCATACTAGGGATGTATAGATTTAGCCTTCGCTATTTACTTCTTTAACCATCTCTCAGGTGATAGTGAAATTTGCTGATTTGGCTGGATTGGCATTTTAAAGATCTCCATCTTTCTATGGGCCGGGCACTGTGCTAAGCACTTTGCAGAATTATTTTCTTAAATGTTAATAATGACCCTTTAAGATGGGTATTGGTCTTCCCATTGTACATATGAGGAAACTGAGGCTCAGATAGGTTGAGTAAATTCCCCATCTATGGCTAGCAAGTAGGAAGGCCAGGGGTCAAATCCAGGTCTGGTCTGCTTGATTCCAAAGCTATTGTGCAGCTAGTTAACTCTGTATTAAGGCTCATAGTTCTGTGGGCAAGTTATCTACACTCCATTCAGTGACCCAAAGAATCATAAATAATTTGTTGACTGTAAGATAGTATTTAAAATCTAATCTGATTGGCTATACAAATGGAAGAAAAAATTATATTGAGTTAAATAAAATAGAAAATAATGAACAAATGCACATTGAAATGAATGCACTTGCCAAATTTAATCTGAGTTATTCTGACTTCCTCTAGTTCTCCAGAGTATCTCTGCAATGCACTTATTGCCTTAGATATCAGAAAGCAACCTCAAATTGGTATAATATGCAAATAGGTTTTACCAGTGTATTTAGAACCCTTACAAAATTTTGATTTTTGATAATTTCCTGGCAAAAATATTTTTGAAGCATTTTTCTTCATTGGCAAAGGCAAAGAGCTGTCCCACCTGTGGATAGGCCTTTTATTGTATCACTTTTGGGGTTTTTGTTTTAGTCCAGGATGTGGGAGTCTGAATCACATACTAATATTTGGAGGAAACTGTTATTGTTTTAAATACTAAGAAAACAATTCATGTAAAAAAAAAAAAACCTTATTTGTCTGAAACATCACTGAGATCTCATAATATTTAAAATAATTTTCTATCAGTAGTTATGGTTAGTCAATCAATATGCTAAGAGCTAGTATGAGAATTCTTTTATCTTTGGCAGATTTTAAGGGAAATTAAAAATTTTTAATTATAGAACTGAGACAGGTGCTATCAAATTAAACAAGATTCAAGCTTAAAATTGTAGATTTGTTTGTATGTCTACTCTAATAATTATTTCAAGTGGATGAAAAAACACATTCTGCAAGCAAAAGATGTTTTCAAGCAACCATGAGACTCATCATTGCTTAATGTAAATTTGTTAGAAAGTCAAATGGAAAAATTTTTAATTGTAAATTTGCTGAGATAGCCATTGGACAAAAACTATATAAAGAATCACCACTGAGGGGTGCCTGGGTGGCTCAGTTGGTTAAGTGTCCAACTTCTGCTCAGGTCATGATCTCACGGTTTGTGAGTTTGAGCCCCGTGTTGGGCTCTGTGCTGACAGCTCAGAGTTGGCTTTGGATTCTGTGTCTGCCTCTCTCTCTGCCCCTGCCCTCCTCATTTTCTCTCTCTCTCTCTCTGTCTCTCTCTCTCTCTCTCTCTGTCTCTCTCTCTCTCTCTCTCTCTCTCTGTCTCTCTAAAAAATAAATAAACATTCAAAAAAAAAAAAAGAATCACCACTGGACACCAACAATATTTCAAAAAAGGGTTAGCACTAATCAGCATAGAAAAATTGATATTGACAATTGGTCAATGATTTTGCTAATGCTATTTGTTGAAGCTTCTTGCAATTTTTAGAAAAGTGGCTTGCAATGCAGCATCTTATCTTTATTATATTGTCAGAAACTAGCTTATTACTTTATCAAAATGAATACAATCTGTTTTAACAACGTTATTTAGCTATGTAAGGCAAAATATAGTCTATGGAGGAGGAGGGGTGTTCCTCCTCAAGAAGTCCATTCCAATCATGGACAAGACTGTAGGAAATATTATTTTGTTTTGATGTCACTAAAGTCTGGATCTAAGCATTTCTTGGTTCTACCTGTTACAGCTATAAGAACTTGTCCTCCCCACCTGGCAAGTCTTTCAATATTCAGAGAAAGGACATGTCTACTCTAACTTCCCTTTCCAAACCAAACATCCCTATTTACTCACACTACACAGTTTGCTGTCCCTTCATAGTCTGGAGCCACTCTGCATGTGCTGTGATACTGGTATTTCCCTAAAATATTTTAAGTTTGGACTGCCCCATGAAGAGGGCAGCACGCTTATTTCACTTTAGATTCATATGGAGGTTTTACAGATGCTCAGCTCCAATCTCCAGAGATTCAAACTTGATTAACTGGAGAGGTAACCAGGCATTAGCATTTTTAAAAAGCTCACCAATTCCAAAGGGTATCAGGGTTGAGAATCATTGTCCTAAACCATGTTGACCATCTTGGCGCTGTGCCATTAATGTTGACTGAGTGACATTAAGATCAGGGCCTTAAGCACCTCCTTGTAAATCTGCTTTTTACATTCTAGCATATTCCTTCAGACCACCAGCCTCTTTTGAATTTCAGTGCTGTTACTCACTCTCTCATGACCTGTCTTTTACCAAGCACTTTGTCTAAAATGAAATCTCTGTCATTTCATGAAACTGTTTTGTTTATCATCAAGGTGTAGCTTTGGGTCAATGGTAAAATCCTAAAGAATTTACGTTTGGTGAAATAGGTATTTTTAACATGTGTTTTTCTTTTGAAGTGTATTTGTCTCCCCGTTGAGAGGGTTCTTTCTACAAACCAGGCTGATAAGATGGATCTATGCCTGGAAATCCCTGTTTTGCTGACCAAAAACTTGCCTTTTAGTCAGTAAGTATAGCCATTTTGGCAAGAGCCCATTGCTGCTTTGGAACTGGCCTTGTAGTCTCAGTTGCAGAAAAGCTCTTTGTGCCAATCAAGTTACTTCTAATGTAGTTGTCAAGTCAAGATTAATGAAGCATCATTTACTGGGAAGAGTCAATAAAAGATGGAAAGATTATCATCAAATAGCATTTAGTTAGAGTTTACAGGAATGTAGTGCTGAGCAGGGGCACAGCACTGAGCCCTTCCTCTTTTCACAATGAGAATTTTCAGCAGTGGCTGGCCTGAACTGGTTTTTAAAGTAGTCCCCTGTAATCTCATTTTCACTATCTCTGTCTTAGGGGTGGAACTTTGGATCTCATCCTTGCTAGATGCACGAAAAGCATCTCTCAAACATTGATACAGGGACAGACTAATTTCTCTGCTCTAATCTGGATTCCAGAGACTTTCTTGACTAGATTTTACCATTTGACTATTGTTTCTATCTTAACTGATGACTCACTTTCGGTCTGTGCAGCAGTAACCTCTTGCCATTCTTTATCAGTGAGTAAAGGGAAACAGATGGGCTGGTTGATCCCAAAAGGAGGTAGAAACTCTGACCAAACAACTCTTGGAAAAATCTGAAAGTTAAGGTTGGTTTTTTCATACATAATCTCTTAAGCATGAAACAAACACTGATTCCTCCCTTCAAAATGCTAGTTCAATGAAGATCCTTCCTGTCAGGACCTTGGCATTCCCTTCCACTCACTGAATATTCCAACTCTCTTCCACTGAACCACTCCCAAAAGGACACTGAGGAAAATCGGCACTGTGAGGTGTGGAGGGATTACTGTGTTCTGTTATATCACATCTTGTTAAAAGGGAACAGGAGCTTGAGACGGAATGAACTGACTACCTGGGGCCCTGACTCCCAGCCAGCCAGTTCAACACCTAGAGCCACTTAAACACAGTCAGCAGACTGGGACTCAGGCACACCCAGGCACACTCTGCTCTCAGGCACAAACCTCACCTGTTAACTGGGATTTAAATCGTGTGTCTGTAGCTTAGTTTCAGCATATGGGTCTCTTTTATAACTAAGATTTATACTCCCTTTTCAGTATGTTAATCCCATATAGTATTTCATTAGGGCAAATTTTCTATCTAGTGTTTTGGAACAGAATTTTTCTGGCCCTTAACACCTGCAGTCCCTGAAGCTAGGTAGCTACTGCTTTTTACTCCTCTGGTACAGTCTCGTCGGATACTGGGCTCTCCCTCCCATGGGCACAGCTACTTAGTGTATTGGTTGAGCTTTCCTGGTACCAGCCACTTTCTTAACTGGACTCTCTTTATTATTTAACACATTTTCATCTTGGCTATACATTTAATCACAAGCAGGACTTTAAAAGATCATGCCCAGGTTATGCTCCAAACTAATTATTTAAGAATACCTGGGGTGGTACCAGGCATCAGGATTTTTTTAAGTTTCCTAGGTTCTTAGCTAAGTTGAGAATCACTCGTTGCTAACACCTACCCAAATCCATTCCCCTGATCCCCACGTAGCTAGTCTCTGGATTGAGGCTGTTATACAAACTCAAACATCTCTTTACACATTCCTTGCACTGCTCCTGACCACTAACTACCAGAGCATCTTGGATTCCAGATCTCCAATTTATTTGGATAGCTGACAGTTCAGAGATACATCTTGTCAGCCCTCTGGCTTCTCACTCCACTTGGTAGCTGGTACTCCTCGACCTTTATCCTGCCTAAGTATCCTGACCCAACTTCCAGTTACACCAGTGTGGTTAGATTAAGGCCTGAAGGAAAAACATGTCTTCCTTAGAAGGCTCTAAAGGTACTTCAATCTGCACAAGTTTGTATGGAGACTTAGAAATATTGCTTCCCAAATGCTTTTCCAAGACTGTTGCACTTACTTATATGTATTATATATATATAAGACAGAGGGAGACACAGAATCTGAAGCAGACTCCAGGCTCAGAGCTTTTTGCACAGAGCCTGACATGGGGCTCAAACCCACAAACTGTGAGATCATCACTTGAGCTGAAGTCAGATGCTTAACCTACTGAGCCACCCAGGTGCCCCTGCATTTACTTACAAAGAGAGGGTTAGGTAAGAGCTTTAGGGACTTGGTACACTTGCAATTTTGTGTCAAATATTGTGTGAGTATAAAATGAGATAATATATATGAAAATGTTTTGAAAAGTTAAAAATGACACTCAATGAAAAGTATTCCTGTGTTACTTTTATAACTAAAATGAATTTGGTGTCACTCATTTACTTAACACACATTTAGTGACTGCTTATGTTGTGCAGGGCATGGAGCTGGGTATTAGTATGATCCATTATAACAGCATTAGTCTTATTTACTGAACATATTTTAATAATCTACTGTTGGAACAGAAATCTAGTAGATGTCTAGAGTTACCACCTTCTGGTTTATTTTCCTTTAGACATGACAGTTTTATATAACTCTCTTTTTTAAAATTTTTTTAATGTTTATTTATTTTTGAGACAGAGAGAGCGAGAGCAGGGGAGGGGCAAAGAGAGAAGGAGACACAGAATCTGAAGCAGGCTCCAGGCTCTGAGCTGTCAGCACAGAGCCTGACATGGGGCTTGAACTCACGAACCGTGAGATCATGACCTGAGCAGAACTCAGACACTTAACCGACTGAGCCATCAGATGCCCCTATATAACTTTCAGTGTTATATAAAATTTCCATTGTGCATGCTATATCAGCCCAGTAGACCCGAACTCTAGACCAAGCATTTGCATAAGTTGCTAAATGTGACACAATTGAAAACTTAAGAACAACCACATTTAAGCAAAACTTCACAGTTTAAAAAAATTAATTTAAAATTTTACTAAAATTTAATAACAAATATTTAAAATATATAAAAATTTAACTTTTATTTAGGATTTAAGACCTAATGTACACAACTGACCAGTAATGTGACTTAAAAAATAAGGAGAGCTTGTAATATTTGTGCAACTGGGTAATATTTCAAGTAAGAAAATTCTTCAGAAAATGCTGAAACACACAGAGTATGATTAGATACATATCTTTTATATCTGATTTTCTTTTCAGAACCATGAAAATTCTAAAAGCGAAGCAAAATGTGAAATAAAAAGAAATATTTTACCTGATGGATCAAAGTCTGGAAAATAATCTGGGCAGTATTGATGGGACAGTACTCCAGCCGGTGTATCATCCCAGCACAGCCATCCATCCCAGGTACGGTTGCAATACGGACCTGATTATTCAGAAAGAAATTAATACTGTATTTGGAAAAAGTTGCAGAATCATCAGCAGGGATTTGACAGTGTTAAACAGGATCTATCTATTTAATAGATGGTTATTTTGGAGCTCTGGACATGCATATGGAAATATTAAAAAGAACAGCAACAGCAACAAAATACAGATATTAACTTTACCAACTCTTAGTAGAGTTTACATTTTTAGAGGGTTTTCTCCATTTGCTCCTCAAAAGACATACATGTCATCTGTATGGAATCTTTCCTCTAAAATCTTTCCTTGAAAATGTCTCCAGAAATGCTGCAAAGAAATCTTGTGAAAGGTATATGCAGTATCACCCCTGGATCAGAGGCTTACCTTGAAAAAACTATATGTTTTTGTAACATATGGATCCTACTAGCCATTAACCTTCAAAGGGGTTGCCTTGAATAGTTCTATTCTTAATCCAAGGGTTTAAAATTCAATTGTTCAAAATTCCTGTGGGAGATGCATTTGTACACAGTTAACAGGTCACACAGAAATCTAGTCTTATTATTTTAGAATCACACTTTGTTAGTAGCTAAAATAATGCTCAGTTTGAGTAGTTTATGTATTTATCAGCATTGGGTCTTAGTGGTGTCTCACTGCTTTCAAAATTTAATCTACCTTAAAATGTGAAGATTGACCTCTATAAAGCTATTCAAAAGAATAAGCCTCAGGCTTTGAAGGCAGTCCAAGAACAAAAAAAAAAGGAAGGAAGGAGGAAAAAAGGAAAGAAGGAAAGAAAGAAAAGAAGGAAGGAAAAGAAAAAAGAAAAAGAAAAAAAAACAGAAAAAAGAAAAGAAATCTTAAAAGAATGATCATCGCACAAAAGTTCAGCCTCCCAAAATGATTAAGACTGAAGTGAATGAAGGAGTCTGCTCTCGCTTGGTCTCTGAAAATAAATGTTGTGTTTCTATTGTTTCACTTGCTTCAGAAGAAATGATTTCTTCTTTGGGCAGAGTTGCGTCTAATGACTTTTCAGTTTCTTAAAAAACACTGAAACTACTGGAGACTGAAGAATAACATGTATCTATTATTCTACTTGAGTTCTGTTTTAAAAGAAATATTCTAAAAAAAAAAAAAAAGAAATATTCTAAAAATAGGAAGTAGAAATTAAGTAGAAATTTAACTATTTAAAGGCAAACCATGTGTAATAATAGAATATAGTTAACTGATATTCCCCCTCACCCCCAACACACACACCAAGCGGTGTTATCTTAGAATATACAAGGGTGTACAAGATCTTGTTGGGTCTTTTCAAATGTTTTAGGGGACAGGGAAGAGAACTGAAATGGATGTAGTAATGCTTGGTCATCACATAGCCCTCTATGGCTAAGAGAATAGGCTTGGCCCTGAAAATATTTGAACAGTCACATAGAGCATTCTAGAGAAGGTGACAGATAAACAATGCCTGCCTAGGAGATAGATTTTTTCTAATTTCTCTGGGAACTGGGGCTAGAAAAGGAGAAGGAATAGCACTAGTTGCCAACGAATTGACAGTTAAGGGAAGATACTGCCTAATTAACCCAAAACAAGACAGGATTTTGACAGGATTCACCTGAGGCAAATTCTCTGCCCACCATTTCCCATTCCCTTCCTATCATTTTCCAATTCTTCTCCATCACTTCGTCCTGCATTGTCCCTCCTTGCCAGGTGTGAATACTGAGTTATTGTAGTAATTTTGTCATAAGTGTAGATGTTAGCCCAAAACCAGTTGGGTGGACTTGAGCAAAGAAAGTAGGCATGTGTCCAGCATGAAATATACAAGCATACCATAGTTTGAAAACCACCGTTAAAACTGCTGGCATATTAAAACTAGTCAACACATATTTACCCACTGAAGCAAAAAACCTTTAATGTTGTTTGAAACACATTTGCATACATCTTTCTTCTTACCTTCTCCTTGGTATGGGGGTAACTGCTGCATGCGGTCATAGCATTTGTACTGCGCATCCGTCATTTTCTTACGTCCTAGGACGTAGAGAAATGGCTCGGACTTCATATTTGGAGGATAGGTGTCATTTGAAGTGGCAGGAAGAATTGGGGTTGGGTGCTGTATTAAAAAGAAAAATCAGTCACTTATAGAGAGCAGGAACCAGTGTATACAGAAATAAATGAGACAGTCAAAAAGTTTGAAAACATTTTCCTTCCATGAGCAACAATTATATATGGTCTCCAAGTGGAATATTTTTCTTCATAACTGAAAAGTGTATTTATATTTCATCTACAAATTCTACCTACAGATTTCATATATGCATTCTTTCCATTCACTACTGAAAATGTATAGCCACCACTCAAACTCATGCACCTCTTTATCATATAAGATTGTTTTAATTTTGTTATCACTGTTAAGTTTAGAGGTAAACAAAACAAATAACCTGATTTCCAAAAAATACCAGTATTAAATCAACTTTGCCTTCTTTGGAACTTCTAATAATCATGCATCATGTTATTAAAAATAGATATATTAGTGCAATAAGCAAACTTTTATATTAGATTCTTTCAGCTGATTTTTATTTGTGCTTAGATTACGTGCACTGCCAAAAATTCACTCCAGGTAGTCACAGAACAAACTCTGCATTGGATAATTGGCTTCAATATCTTTAAATAGGCTTCTTCAGCAGATGACCTACACAGGATAATTTATTTTCACTGCTGGAAATCAGTGCAAATCTTAAATATTTCTCTTAGTGCTTCTGCACTTTTGGTACAGGCTGTCACTGGTCATGATCACAGACTGACAAATCATCCTAAGTCATGTTTATATAGATTTCAATTTCTTTTGTGGCCATGATGTTTTTGGTGGTGCTTGAATCTGTGATTCTATACCCATGTTCTGCATAGAGACTTGTGCAGAGAAGACTGCAAGCTTCAGCCTGCACTGGCTTTTTCTTCTTCTGAAGCCAGGAAGTTGCTCTCTTTCTATCACACCTGTTAAACACATTTTTTTATTTGGCCTTATTCTGTCTAAATTATTCTAAGATTGAAGTTTCCCCAACTGTATTCATGCCAGAAACAGTGTTGCATACTTTTCTCTATTCCTCACAGTCTTTAAAACAAACTCATTTTTATTAAGTTGACCTGTATACCTCAGGCTACTCGGAGTGTAACCACACTGTTTTCCAGTGTATGTCATTGTGTGGATGCGGCATGCTTTCCTAACAGATAGCATGTCACTAGATGCTAAATTGTACAATGCATAATACAATAAAAATTCAGACCATTACAGATACAAGGTAGAATTTCAACTGGACTTTGAGTATATGCAGTGTCTACATAGGCAGAGAGGAGAAGGAAGGCTTTCTGAATGAAGGGAAAGGAATGCGTATAGGTCCCAAAGGTAGGAAATGGCACGTATGAGACACAGTAAGGAAACCATTGTTCCTGGAGAGAAGCATATTTGGGGGTTAGTAAGAAATGGAGTCAAGGAAAATCAGATAATATAGAGCCCTGAGAAAACAAATACAAAGTGCCTAGTGCAATGAAAGGCTCAATACATTTTAGCTAATATCATTAAAACATGACAATAAATTAAAGATGTACTGTAGGCTTTTGACCAGTGAAGTTTGTGAAAGGAAAATGTTAGTAAAATTCATGTGCTGGGCATCAGATGTTCACAGATCAGAGCTGGGGAGGGAGCCAGGAAGCTGAAGGCATGGACTAGAGCACTGCGTGAGGGAACAGGGAAGCACAGCCCTCAGCACTTTCTCAGATAATAAAAACATATATTTGAATATAAGGACCGGAGAACAGTAATAGTCAAATAGCTCAGGTATTTTAACCTACATAATGGACAAGAATGGGAATACCTGAGAAGGGAGAAGTTACTAGGGGGAAGAATGTAAGTTCTCTTTTGTTCTTGTTTTGAAGGTGCCAGCAAGGCATCTGAGTAGAAATTGCTTGCAAACAGAAGAGGGTGAATACTTATTACATACTGTGATAACTCTAGATGGACACTTACTGTGGGTATAGTTGATACTACTCTTTAAATATTAGGATTGTTTCTAATTTTAATGCTTCTTGAATGTATGACAGAAAAAAAAGAGACATTAATGAACTCACAGAAATTATTTCAAATGTACAAATCCTTCACCAACATAGTTGAACACCATTCTGTTGTCATATGATCCTTCCCTACTGGTTTTAAGATCAACCAATCAGCAAATAGTCATTGAACTTTATCAGCCAAGCATTATGCTAGTGCTGAGTAAAATAAACATAGATCCTGCCCTCATGGAGCTTACAGTCTAGCAAGAAAGATCAACATAAAATATTTCCTGACACCAGGAACTGTGAAATGTAAAGAATCATTAATAATTGAATGCTCAGTATTCCTTCAGGAATTGGAATGTGGTTTGGGAGTAAAAAATACATATTTTTAATAGATTTCACGTTAAAGGCTTCATTGTGGATTATACTAGCCTACATTTGTACGAATGCATGTGGCTGTGTGTGTTTTAACAATCTGACTAAAGATCACATAACCGTGGTCTTTAATAGATCATTGTATCTCCACAATAAGAGATATCAATTATAGGTTAACCTTATGCATCTATTTTAGATTCTTTGTAGCTCTATTCTTAGAATCTTTAATTGATGTGCGAATTGTCATTTGATATATTATTTATTTATGGGTAATTTTCTCACCGTATTCAAATGAAATTAGAAGCTGGAATGTGATGTCCGATATAAATATTTTCTGTCATTTATACTAGATGTTTTAGATGTTAGGGAGCATCCTGTTTAAGTTTGGCATTCTTTCTAAAAGTAACATTCTGAATTCTATCTTTACTGGACTGGGCAACCAATTAATAAATGTTCCTGCACTAGTTGGAAATTCTTGTAAGCCATGGGGAGTCATTATGTGCAAGGATACCAAGAGGAAAGCCTGGTACTTGTGTTTTCAATTACAGCATGATTTGTTTTAATGAAGTTTTAACATCTATAACAGTGTAGATATGACCATCTGAAAGAGCATGTGTATTTCATGTAGATGATAGGAACATCAATCTTACCATTCTTGCAATATTGAAACAAACTCCAGTGAACTTGGTTTGGAGCCTGGTTCCATAGAGATTGTTTCAACACTGAAGGAATGAGAAATTAGAACTTCTGTCATAGATGAGACATAGTAATCTGAGTCCACTCCTTGTCTGGTTGGTGTGTGAGCAATGACTATAGAATGTTTGCAGTGGTAACTGAATGCTTCAGTGACTTTCTTCTGAAAATAACATATATTTGAGGCATTCTGTCATATATGTATATATAACGGATATGAAGATATAGACAGATAACGATTATATATATAATTCTAATAATGGAATTACTACTGCTTAAAAATAATACACATACAAACTTCATAAAGCTCATGAACATAGAAAGGTTTTGCTGGTGATTTTGTACCAATAAAAATGGCTAGTGAGGTGGCATAATTTTCAGCAATATAGAGACAAAAAAGAAGCAGTAGTGATTAGATAAGACTACCAAGCAATGTGAAACACTTAAAAATACTTTAGTTATCATAAGTATTATGTTTATATTATACATTTTGGCACATAAATATTTTATGCTCAAATGAAGATAGAGATGAGATATTAAGGGCACATTGATGTTCTGGATAAGGATTCATGTTCAAAGTTTTTCATACAAGCCATCTTATATGATTCTCCCAAAGCAAAACAAAAAACAACCTCTTAATTGTTGTCCTATGCAGCAGTTTAGCCGCCGTATATGTGATGTCACTCCTAAAGGTTCAAGTAAATGGCGCCACACATACGACCACCAAGCTGCCACCAATACCTGCAGTCCGTAGCTGAAACACCGTTGTTCTTTCAGTTAATAAATACTTTGCTTCCCCCATGCCAGTTACTGTTCTAGGTACTGGAGATTCAGCAGTGAACAAGACTGGCAAGGTCCCTGCCCCCATGGGGCTCACATTCTAGGAGGTTTGGTGCACACTAATCATGGAGTCCAGTGGAAAGCAATCTGGTTTGAGTCGACATGTACTCAAGCAATTCCTACTTTGATGTAAGACAATCTTCCTACTTCTTGGTTTCTAGAAGCACAGAGACAAAACAATTACAGGACCATTCTGTGTAGAGCTTTAAGAAATGGTGCATCACTGCAGTGGTTCAAACGTAATGAATATGGGAACTCATGCTACAGTGCTGAAGGGAGAGATTCCTATTGATTGCCACAGACAGAATTTGTCTAAAAGGAACATGATTCCAGAATCCACAACTTGATATAACGAGCAGGATTTTGACATCACCATCCTTAATACTGACAATGTACATGTTGGAATTGTTTGTAGTTTTCAGTTACTTATACTTTTCAAAATAATAAAGGATAAAACAGAGCTTTGTAAAGTGTTAACCTGGTTCTTCCAGGTAGGATCAGATGGTTGGTATCCTATGTTTTTTCTACTTAAGCATTATTTAAACAACAAAACTGCTCCATAATGATAAATGCCAAGCAAATAGGGGAATACAGATAAGTTACCAACAACGAATGCTTCTCAGAAGAATCTAGTTTTTCTATGTCTTCATCATTGTTGCTATAATTATCATCATCACTATCTTTTTTTTTAGAACTCACTATGTGCCAAGCACTATTCTAAGCCAATTGCACTATTACAGATAAGGGAGAGGAAATGAGTAGGTGGTTTTGATTGATGTAAATTGAGGCTCATGAAATGTGGTGACCCAAACTGATACTTTAAAGACCATTTAGAAATCAGGTTGGTAGAATTCAACAAATATACTGGCAGTGATTTTTCACAATAATGTATAAAAAAGTAATATTTTATAGTAATTAAAATCAGTACCACTTTTTAAAATAATTTACTTTTCTTGAAGGAGTATCAGTGTGGAACACAATGTGTGTTTTAGAAGGAAACTCACATATCAAAACTTTTTTTTTATGGAAGAATCCTCCAAATCAAATATATGATCCAAATACAAGACAGAGAAGCAAATTTCTGTTTATCACAGGAAAGAGAGCACAAAGCCACTTAAGTGCCCTGTACAGTATGTTTACTAGTAAAGAGATGCCCACAAACCATAAAATATTTCTGCCCATGGCTCAAATATATGAAATTATTTTAATCTTTGAATTTTGTAAAAGTTTTAAATAGAATTGATCTACTTTAGTTTTTTAGCACACCACAAATTATCTGTAGTCTTTATAATAGAAAAGGTGGAAACACTCAAACTGTCTTATATCTAGTTAAAGTTACTTTAGTTTTTCTTCTGTCAATGTTTAATATAATTATATGCCTTATAAAATAAAATTATTTAGAGATATTTACATACAACTGATCACATAGGATTTAAGTTATAAAAATAACAATATCAATCACGAATAGAATATACCAATATTTCTGTAGCTATAGAATCTCATATAAAGCTTGAGCATTTACAGACAAAATAAAATGTGCTAATAATTTCTACAATATTCTTGTTCCAGTGTTTTTATTATATTTACAATGGCATGAAGTTACCTGCATTTCCAAATACCAGATTACTTTTAGCAAATTATGTTGTATTTTATCTAAAGATTATAACATGATACTTTTACATAATAAAATAGACTATACTTAATATCCAAGTAGATGCAAAAGGACTACATTGACAATCATACCCATAAACCACTTATTTGATGTATAACATTACAAAATAAAAATTTCCTTAAAAATAAGATTTATGTTTATGGAATATTAGTGATATTTTTCCCTGAATAATGTTAAGAGAAACAGTTTATACAAACTTGTAAGCCCATGACGACACATTAATTAACAATGTAAATCCTGGAACCCTGGACTAGTTTTGTTTGCCTGAGCATAATAGGATCAGTTATTGACTGAATTTTATTGCCAGGTATAATTCATTGGCCAGGATAAGGATCAATACAACTCCCAATTTGTTTATGTAACATTTACTCATCTCTCTTTCATGTGCTATGGAAGTTGATGTGATGGGGAGTTAACAAAGTTAACACAAATAAATAGGCAGGCACTGGTAGTATTTTCTAAGATAATTGCAGTTCTGACTACTTGCTAACCATTTAGGAAAAAAAACCAATATAAAATTACAGAAATTGGGCATGATTTACAAGGCTAGAGAAAGAGTTATGGAATGACATTGGTATGTTAAGACCTAAGATTCTTAGTTTTTTAAAAAAAAATTTTTATGAGAAATGCATTTAAAATCAATAGCCAGACTGAAAGAGTTCAGATGTTTTAAAAAGACAGAAGCCTAGAAATTGGTTCAGATCCACATGTCTAAGATGAAAAACATTTTATCGAAGGACATTATTAGCCTTCGATGTTAATTTCCAAGATAATGTGGAGATGTCTCAAGTTAACGCTAAATTTTTATAAACAAAGCTCACATTTTTCAGTGAACTATAACACAAATCTAAATTGTGAAAGTTGGGGGAGGGGGATCTGTTAACAAAGTATCAAGGAAATGATAGTTTTGGCTTGTGGAATGTAGTTTTTGTAAGACCTCTCTCTGTGTGAGTGTCTACTCAATCACATGCTCTGTGTCAGCATTCTTGATTAACGTGGCTTAAATAATGTTTTACTTACATTTAGGAAGATGAAGAGTACCAAGCACCGGCGGGTCAGTGTGAACTTCATTTTTGGTTTTTGAAGATGATCTTCTAAGTCCTAGAAAAATATAAAAGTAACAAAGACATTTACATTAATATAGGTTTAATACTGACTACAGTCAATTTCTTTTTCTTGTCTTTCAGTTTGACTTGGAGAGGATCATGTCCCAAGACATTCTAAATAAATTCATGTAAGTAAACAATATGCTTGTGATGCAAATGCAGTTGCATGTTCCATTGCCCTTCCTTTCAGCCAGGAAGGACTGGTGTCTGGTTGTTGTCTAAAGTCCTCCTATTAAGAAATTCCAGAGCCACCTTTACATATCAGGATCAAAATATAGGATTCAGAGAAATCAAGAGCAATCAATGTGGGCTTCAGTTAACATGTGGTGTCAGTAGAACTGTTGAAAATTTCAATGGAAACGTCCAGAAAGAAATCACTTCATTAGACATGAACAAATACAATCAATGATTTGTAAAGGATCACCTAGGTAATTTAAGGCAACTTTTATTTAAGCAGTCTTATTTAGAGCCTTGAGTATTTTCCTTTCCTACAGAATTTTCTACAAGCTTCAAGTTGCTATTAAGAATAAGTTTCTTCAATAGCAAGGATAGAATATGTCAAAATATTTTTCTTTCCTACAAAATTTCCTACAAGCTTCAAGTTGCTATTAAAAATAAATTTCTTCCACAGCAAGGATTGAGTATGTCACCTAACAGCTCACCATTCCTACCCAAAAGCATGTAATCGTCAGAAACATGCTGCTGTCACAAATATCAGTTTTTCATGACTGCAGATAATTTTACACAAGGAAAGATAATAAAAGAGCAAAAAAGTATATATGTATATTTTTATCAGTGGGATTTGCGTGAAAACTGTATTTCACCTAGGGGTGCGTGGCTATGATCACATCATATATCTTACACTTACATATTCTGCTAGGTATGTTACTATCTGCACTGTCTACCTAATACACTTGCTCCCCAAAGAGCAAAAGTTGTATTCCATTTACATATCAGTACTACAGGAAACTGAGAATGTAAAGTATAATTTTCAAGTGTCATCCTATATGTGGATTATTATTTATGGCTTGTGGTTTACCTCAAGTCCACTAGTAAATTTTTTTTTTTAATTTTTTTTTTCAACATTTATTTATTTTTGGGACAGAGAGAGACAGAGCATGAATGGGGGAGGGGCAGAGAGAGAGGGAGACACAGAATCGGAAACAGGCTCCAGGCTCCGAGCTATCAGCCCAGAGCCCGATGCGGGGCTCGAACTCACGGACCGTGAGATCGTGACCTGGCTGAAGTCGGACGCTTAACCGACTGCGCCACCCAGGTGCCCCAAGTCCACTAGTAAATTAAAAACACACATGGGTGAGCTGGATGAGACATGGTCCCATTACAAGAAACTGAGCATTGGGGTGTCTGTGCAATACACTAGGTATGAATGATACAAGACGTGTGCTAACACAACTATAACATAAAATGGATAAAATGATCAAAAAATGGTACAAATACAGAGCTTCATAAAGGTGAGAGCTTCTGAATAGGGGAACCAGGGCAGGATTTGTATTTTGACTGAATAGGATTTTGAAAAGCAAGACCTATAGGCAGTGAAAGCAAATGAAAACAAGATATGAAGATAGGCAAATTTAGGGGTAGCTGAAGAATAAGGAATACAATAGTTTAATTTAGCTGGAGCTTAGAGCTCCTCAGGAAGCGAAAATACAGCTAGAAAATTAGGGTCTGAGTACCTAGGAAATTTATTACCCAAACCATCCTTTCGGCACTTTATATGCCAGCTATACGTTTTCATCTAGGTATATACATAACCTGACAACCTTGCCTGATGCTAAACCCCTTTCAGATAAGAATTACGTTTTAGCTATCTTTATCTCTCACACTTCACATAATCACTTACACATGATTATTATCATTATTATTGATAATGATGGGTGTTAGTGGTCCAATGAATCAAAGGAAGCATAGAACTCTGTGATTTTTAAAAACTGCATCTTCTCTACATGACCACATTAACAAATCTGAATACTGTATATCATTTTCCCTCTCCAACTCCTTGCATTCCTGTGTCAGTGACTTGCATAATTATCCATGAATTGTCCAAAGGGAAACCCAAATCATCCTTGATTCTGTGCACTTCCTCGTACCCAACATCTAGTCTCCAGGACTCCAATTCTATCTGTGTTTGGTATCTTTTCAGACATGTCCACCCTTCTCCACTGCCTTAGTACAGGACTCTGTCTTTCTCATCAGGACCCCAAAACAGCCTCAGGATGTTTCCCTACTTTAAGTCTTGATCTCTCCAACCCATTGTCTATATTAAAATGAGTGTAATTGTATCTTCTTTCAGTGATTCCCTACAAACTTTAAGTAAACGAACAAAACCCTCAACTAGGACTAGAATATAGGGCCCTATTATAGCAAGAAGCACCAATATGATTGTGCTGAGAAATCAAGAAGAAGAAACTAAAGTTGTCTCCCAGATTGCTAGCTTGGATACAAAGTTATATAATGAAGAAATTCAGGAAGGGGAAGTAGGTGAAAGAAAAAGAACTTTTGATTTGTATTCTCCTTTAATTAAAAATATTACTACCAGAATCTTGGATGAGTCTTATTTCCTGGGCTGAAAGGCAGGACTTTTGAAATGTACTGTGTGTACTCATGAAATTAACGCAGTTTTGCTTAACTAGATCCTGCTTTTTTTTTTTAAGAAGGAAATCATAGACATACATTGATTTTTTAAAGTCTGCTATTAATGGTAGCCCTATGATTTGGCCTCTGAGAGAAAAGATGTGTGAGTGCCAGAATTAAAAGTCAGATCTCTTCTTCAGATGAAAGTCCTACTCATTAATTCTAAATGTGAGAGCTGCGCACAGTGAGAAGCCAGCTTCTCTATGAAGGTGAATATGGGGTGATTAGGCAGTTAATTGGCTTGTTCTATCCATGTCATATATTTGATGTCATTTGATATGTTATAAAGTATAAGTTGCTAGGTTTTCGCTCAACAGTATCATTACCATGAGGAGCATTAGAGGCTGTGGGAGAACTGTCCCCCGGAAGGTGAATGAGGCTGCACATTTTGCTGTAGGAAAGGGGAGCCCCATGGTTTCAAAGCCCCACACACTGCTTTTACGATTGTCCCACGACCAACTAAAGCGAATGAAAATAGTAAGGACATGGATCTGAGAGTGAATGTTCGGAAATGACAGAGGGGTTTAGCCAAGAAACAAAGTCCTTTCCTTTCTCCTATTAATTGGACATGTCTATAATTTTAAATACATGTCTATAATTTTAAATACTCTTGCATTATTGTGGACTATAACAAATTTCTCATGTGCAACTTTATAGCAGATCTGGACTGTACCGAATCTGCCTCTAGTCAGGAAAGATCACTTGTAATTGTTCAAGGTTAAACAGTACTTTGCAGATATGCCTCTCTTTGAGAGAAGTATTTCATGATGATGTGTGAAGAGGAGAGAAATAACATATAAGTAGAGTTGTGAAGAAAGACAGGGATTTATGAATTTAAGGGAGAAAAACATGGCAAAAAAGAGCAGAATCAGAATAAAAAATGAAGTAATTCACCTTTGCTGAGATTCTTCCAAGGGAAGAGAGAGAAAGAGAGAGAAAGAGAGAGAGAGAGAAAGAGAAAAAATGAAGAGGAGTTAAAAAGAATGATGGACGTGGAAAACCTAAGTCTATAGCTTAGTTGAATAGATGATTAAAGGATGGATAGATTGCAGGGTGGAATCTAGGGAAAGACTAATGTGGAATTTCCAAAAGGCAGGATTCAGAATTCAATGACCATGAGGAAAACAGTTTTGACCTAAGGCTTAGAGAGTTAAACCTGCACCCAAACAGGAAAGGACAAAATCAGGCAAACAGCAGCTAAGGGAGATAAAAATGCAACTTTGGAATGGGTACAGATGAGACAGGTAACCTGTGATCAGACAGGTAACCTGTGATCTGGTATACCTGGAAGATGACTCAGAGAAAACCAGAACAAAGCTTAACTTTGACATTAGATTATTAATTTGTTTACTTCTTAATGTTTTCCCTATTCCTTCTGTACAGCAAGGACTTTTACTCATTTTTGTAACCCAAGAACCTAGAAAGGAGTCAGTAACATTGTAAGTGCTCAGTAAATGTTGGTTGCTTAGTTTAAGGGATGAAATTTTACCAGATTTTGGTAAGGTAGGAAGCATTATTATCTCCCCAAAGAACCCTAGTTGGAGAACCAAGAGATTCTAATTTCTGCTTTTAATTTTTTTTATGTTTCTTTTTAAAAAATTTTTTTAAATGTTTTATTTATTTTTCAGAGACAGAGTGACAGAGTGTGAGCGGGGGAGGGGCAGAGAGAGAGGGAGACACAGAATCTGAAGCAGGCTCCAGGCGCTGAGCTGTCAGCACAGAGCCCGACACTGGGCTCGAACTCACGAACCGTGAGATCATGAGCTGAGCTGAAATAGGAAGCTTAACCGACTGAGTCACCCAGGCGCCCCTAATATTTCTTTAGTGATTTAGAGAGAGAGAGAGAATGCAGGGTAGAGGCAGAGAGAGAGGGAGAGACAGAATCCCAAGCAGGGCTTGATCTCACAAACTGTGAGATCATGATCTGAGCCGAAACTAAGAGATGTTTAACCAACTGAGCCACTGAGGGGGCCCTAATTTTACTTTTATTATTTCTTTTGTTTTGGGCAAGGAGCTTCATCTCTATGTCAGTTTCCTGTCTATAGAAAGACTCCTTAGCCAATCCTCCTTGACTAGAAGAACACACTCTCATATGTGAAGCTTATGGATTCCACTGGATCTGTCCAGCAGTCTTCTTAGGATAATGGTTTCCAACATGTCTTTTAACCACTTTTTTTTTTTTTTTAACAAAAGCTCTTGTGGGAGCCCCATATATAAACCAGATGAATGTGGAGTCTAAAAGCTTGATTGTGGAGCTGGACTTAGAACATGTAAATGAAATAACCCTGGACACTGGTCCAATTAATGGGTGAGACAATACAATCTGCACTACTTTGAATCCACAAATGAACACTCAACACTAATCTCTTCTCTAGAAGACTGTATTCCTTTGTTGCAGGGATGAGTTGGTCAGTGGAAACCACTTCTATTAATACACAGAGTCTAAATCACTAATTCAATGATGGTGATTGAATAGAATAATCTTCATTTAAGGAGAACAAATTTCCTTGACATGTAAAGTTTTTTTTATTTTTATTTATTTTTTATATTTTTATTTATTTATTTTTTTGTGGAAAGAATATGAAATGTCACTGTCTGAAAATAATGTGTCTATTCTCATAGACCAGCATTTCCAAAAGTGTATTCCATAGAATAGCAGTAGTCCCATGAGAAGCAGCATAAAATAAAGTTTCCATGGCCAAAAATGTTTAGGGAAATTAAGCATTTCCTATATTATTCTTAGAGATCTACCATAGACATTAGCACTTTAAAGTACCTAATTTTCTTGTACCAAAAACACTAGTCTGACTTTCAGTCTTCATTCTCCAAACTCATTTGACTATGAAAAAAATGTTTTTGGCAATAACAATTATTAACCCATCTACAGCATATACTTTGGAAAATGCTCTTTTGGCTCAATG
Organism: Herpailurus yagouaroundi; assembly: GCF_014898765.1. Taxonomy (NCBI): domain Eukaryota; kingdom Metazoa; phylum Chordata; class Mammalia; order Carnivora; family Felidae; genus Herpailurus; species Herpailurus yagouaroundi. Next base: position 64,082,800 of record NW_024412391.1, on the reverse strand, counting down.
GCAATTTCTAACCCACCATAGTCTATTAAGTTTGCAAGTCATGAGAAAGAGCTGCCCTTTTACTTAAAATTTTCTTTTTTTCTTCTCCATGGAGCAAAAGTGGAATTTCTGAGGTCTTAAATATTCCCCAGCCTTGGTACAAAGCCCAAAGCTATAAAAGGCATCTCAGAGGCAATTGCTCCTTTGGAGCATTATTTGTTAAGAACCTCTCCTCTAATACCCTGGCTATGAGAACAAGTAGTATGAGGGTATGGGCATATAGCAGGAAAGAGAAGAGACAGGCACTGCTTATCTCAAAATAGCTGTAGCCTTTTGTCACCCAAGGCCTAGAATCTGTTTCAAATTTGAAATTTGACATTTCTTTTGAAAAAAGATCTATCTAATATGTTTATGTAGATATAGTCCACGTGAACAGGTAAATAAATTTTGTGAAACCACAGGGTATACTGGTTTGTTGCCTCAGCAATGCCTTCTGTTTGGATAACTCCTTTATTATGTGACCTACTAGAAAATCATTCTTCATTACTCTAGGCAGCTTGCCAAGACATAGTGTTGTCATTATGTCATTCCTTCATGTCATTATTTATGTTGACATATTCAGCAAAACAGACTGACTTCTTGCTCTTCATCATGAGTTTAAAGTGCTCATCTAACTCTAAGCTCCAAGTTTAGGTAGTAAAAACTGGCACTCTCTGCAGTGGGAGCTGTTTTTGGTAAACTGGTTGGCACATCATTCAAAAGCATCTAGATGAGAAGGGAAGCAGAATAAAAATGATGTCACAGTGAAAAAAAATGACTTTATCTTTGACTCTTGTCAATGATCTGACATAATAAGTGTTCAATAAGCATATATTGAATGAAAAAGATAGATTGCCTCTAAGCAGTTGGCTAGGCAACATTAATCAGTGGGAAATCTTGGAGAAATGGTTCAAAATCACGTGTAGTTCAAAAGTGTGCCATTACTCAAATGGATATTATAAATGAATAATCAGGCAGGATTTGGTTAATTAAGACTAATTTGAGGAAATGGCATTGTGACCTCATGGTACTGGATCTCCAATGGCAGTCATGATAGAGAAAGGAGAGATAAGAACTGACTGGTTCAAATCAACTTAGTTAAAAACACATCATGCACTTATTATGTGTGTCTTAATACCATCTCAAGATAAAGTTTAACTTCAATATGTGAGAGGTTGGAAGAAAAACAGTCCAGTCTAAAGCGTCAGCATGAGCAAAGACAAGGATGTGGGAATCATTGAATGTATTGAGGAAACTCTAATTGGGCTGATTGTGAAGTTCATGTTCTTGGTCGTTACCTATGTACTGCCATCTGAGATGAAAAGAATAAACTCAGCTTTGGACAAATGAAATTGGAGTTGTCAGCAGGGTCTTCTATATGGAGAACCTAAAATGCACCTGGTTGTAATTAATATATTCACTGCTTCTGTATAAGCTCATAACTTTATAGTCTTATGGGTTCTGTGAGATCACCTATGGTGAATATGGGAAGAGGAGTCAGTACAGTGTAATGGAAAAAAGATCTTGGGCTAAGGAATAAGGAATCCATAGTCTAATCCTAGAATAACCTCAAACTCATCATGTGACTCTTAAGCATGTTACTACACCTGTCTGGACATAAATTTCATTATCTATAAATTAGACAATAGAGCTATAATTAAGGGTTCTTCTCACTCCAACAGTGGCTCTAAGTTGAGCTACAACAAAATATAAAAAATATATTTTGAAGAAAGAGAAAGCGTAGTAATTAGATACATATTGGGTCTATTTGGCCCTCCAATAGAAAATAAACAAAAACAGCATTTTCCACTTTGTGTTCTCCAAAATATGATACCTATGACCACTCATTTAATAATGAAAAAGGGAAAGAGTAATTCACTAGGACAAAGTTGGAGAAATGTGGAATATTATGTGCTCTTTTCTGGAAAAAGCATTAGGTTGATGTTAGGATACTAAAGGTTCTGAGAAGTCCTGCATCATTTAACTAAATTCATTTAAGTTAGCTCTTGTTACTAATTACATTTACCAATAATAATGTGCAATTAACACTCTAGGACTGAACAGGCAAGCTTAGCTATTAGTTGACTTCCACTAATTTCAGTGAATGAAAGGTGTGTTGTTCTTTCTTTATTAGCAGAAGACTTACTAGCATTTCTTTATTATATTGGAATAGAAATGACAGGACTTTGCCACACTTGTCTGGATTACTGCAACTCACCTGAATAGATGACTGAATTAAGTATATTGGTGCTATTACAGCATGGGGAATATAGTCAATTAAAAAAATATGTTGGTGCTTTGTTTTGAAAGTGCATTTTCACGACTACTGATATATGAAAAGTATCCTCTCTTATTCAGGAGACATCCTGAGAGGCACTGCACTGGTCGATTCAAGTTACAAACTCTTTTAAGTCAAACTTTAAAATATTTATATAGAATCTGGGGCACCTGGGTGGCTCAGCTGGTTAAGCATCCGACTTCGGCTTAGGCCATGATCTCACAGTTTGTGAGTTCAAGCCCCGCGTTGGGCTCTGTGCTCACAGCTCAGAGCCTGGAGCCTGCTTCAGATTCTGTGTCTCCCTCTCTCTCTGCCCCTCCCCTGCTCGTGCTCTCTCTGTCTTAAAATAAATAAAACATTAAAAAAATATTTATGTAGAATTCAATGTCGTACACACATCAAACTATTCTATAAATACCAATAGGAATTCAAACTTGTGGGTTTATGATTTAGTCCTTACATACACATTATTGGGCCCTTATACACACACTTTTGACCAAATCTTCTTTCAGAAAAAGATAAACCTGATTTCATTGGATGCTAGAACTGAAAGAGATTCTAGAATTTAAATTTTCCAAACCTCTCATTGTACAGGTGAGCTCATGAAAACCTACTGAAAGAAGGTTAGTGGAAAAGGTCTAGTTAAACCCTTATCATATTCCCAGACTAGTGTGTGCTCGAAACTACTACCTTGCCTCACACCAAAGGTTTTCCCTTGTTGGTTTCAACCTTCTGCCCATGAAGCCTGTAAGGCCTAGTCTCGCTGGGATAGAAGTAAACAACAACCACAATCATCCTCTTGATCAGTTTGGTTTCTCTTAATCACCTTCAGGAATTCTGTTTGGTTCTGATTTCAAGGATATATTAGGGTAGAAGATGTTTAGGCCTGAATAAAGTGGGTTATATAAAGGAATATCTATCCTGTGGTGTTATTCAAAATGCGTAACAATGGCTGCCACTTAAACATCCACTGATCAGAACATTTGCTCGCTGTTAACCGCAGACTCTGTTGTGCCAGTGCTCACCAGCCCTGGAGTTGTCCACTTTCTTCCCCTCTGCATAACCTAGGTGTTCATTATACATGTGTCTCTGTATGTTTGTGTTTACAGAAATGGAGGTGAAGTGGAATGAGGCAGAGAGCACTTAGTTATAAATTCACTCATTAAATATATGAGTCAGATGCACTTTTTCCTCTTATGAGCCATTATGTACTACAGAGAATGCCTGAGTGGAAGCTACTCTTATGTACCCCCTTTATTTATACATGTTTCCCAATCCTCTCACCATTTCTGAGATTCCACACAAAGATATTTCACTGAGAATCTTACAAGGGGCAAGCCTGCTCCTGTTTTTCCAATTCCAGTAGCATATATTTACTAACAGAGAAAAGTACTATCAAATATAATTTAATCATTACAAAGCTTTCTTTTTCTTCCTATTAAATTATTTAAGGGTCCATTTCCCTGAAATTTGAGTGCCTAGGAAATTATCTTTTTTGCATTGCATGGCTGTGTAAGCGGTTCAAAAGTTTCTGTAAAATTAGCTGGATTCCCTTGAAAAACAGATTAAGTGGGATTAATGACATCAGGGATGGTCAGCCAAGCTGGAACCCTCAATGTCAGCCATGATGATGCAGATAGTCTTCATTATAGCAGTTGGTTCCCACCATGACCCTAACAGCTAACATTCAAGGTCCTGATCTAAGGGATTTTTGTCTAAAATTATGGTGTCAAAGTCAATTTCAATGTGGCAATTTAATATTTCAGAAGAAGCCACCATTTTGCAACCTGCTTTATTGAAGAAAGAATGGTCCTTTCTTTATTAAAGAAACTTGCATATGATTCACTTTGCCAATTCATTTTTTTTTAATTATACATGTAAAGAAATTATGGTCCATGAAATAAGACTTAGCCGATCATACATTTAATTAGGAACGCCAAAGAAGTGATCTTAATGCATGTGATTTGATTTGGGGATATAGATGGGATGATAACTGAGAATCATGGAGACAAGTTCAGTGAATTCAGAATGTGTCCGGGAGATATCCAGATAATCTCTATCCATAAGTAATCCCTATTTGTATTTTCCCAATCTCTGACTGAAATTCTATGACAGATCTTTGTACTTCCTGCTGCCCTTTGGTGGTTTGCATTCAGTGAGAGTAGCTAAAGGAAACACTGCAAAGATATAGAGGGAACCTAAAGTTTATCAAGAAAAAGTTTTTAAAATTTTTTTAAAGTTTATTTATTTTAAGTAAGATAGAGACAGCATGAGTAGGGGAGGGGCAGAGAGAGAGGGAGAGAGAGAGAATCCCGAGCCGGCTCCGCATTGCCAGCGCAGAGCCCAAGGTGGGGATCTAACTCATGAAACTGTGAGATCATGACCTAAGCCGAAACTGAGAGTCGGACACTTACTTAACCGACCGAGTCACCCAGGTGCCCCAGTAAAGAAAAACTTTTATCCTCAGGGGCTTGTTGATACATATATAGTAGTCTTTAGCTAAATTAAAACATGTCTTAAAATGCACTTTTTTTTTTAAGAAAAAACTGGTGGTTGGGAAAGGAAGGAAGGAAACTAAAATGAATTGAGTGCATACGAAGAGCCAGGTAATTCTATTTATTACATTATCCTCACATTAAATGCAAATAAGCGTTATCTCCGCTTTATGCATAAGGAAACAAAGGTTTGCAGGTGTTAGGTGACTATATTACGATCTCATAGTCAATGAGGGGCAGAGACAAAAATTTGAAAACGGTTCTTCGAACCATGTTCTTTTCATATTTCACACTGATTCTAGAAATACGTACATTTAAAATCAGTATTAGGCAATGGCACTTTGAAAATAAGTTGTCAGTAATTTTTCTTTTTATTTTTTTAAATGTGTATTTTGATTTTTATAATGGCTAATATTTATTGAAAAAAAATTTTTTTCATTTACATCCAAATTAGTTAGCATATAGTGCAACGATTTCAGAGTAGATTCCTTAGTGCCCCTTACCCATTTAGCCCATCCCCCCTCCCACAAACCCTCCAGTAACCCTCAGAATGTGTATTTATTTTTGAGACAGAGAGAAAGAGCATGAGCAGGGGAGGGGCAGAGAGAGAGGGGGACAGAAGATTCTAAGAGGGCCCTGTGCTGACAGCAGATAGCCTGATGCAGGGCTCAACCTCATGAACCACGAGATCATGACCTGAGCCGAAGTTGGGATGCTTAACTGACTGAGCCACTCAGGCGCCCCTCAACAATTTTTCTTTTTAAAGGAGAATCATCTGTGCTTTAAAAAGTATGTAAAGTTTTACTTTGGAAAAAATATAGAAGTTTGGTAAAGATTTGTTGTCTCTTAAATTAACAATTTGAAGAGTGTTAAACATGTTAAATATATTTCATTCTTTCTCTTGGTTAATACGTATTTTACTTTGTATTTTTATAGAATTCTAATTTATCATACATTTTTTTATAATTAATTCCAAATAATGACAATACATTTCCATTTAGGGTCTCTTCATGAACGTTCCTTGTTGAAGGGTTATGGGCCAATGAGGATTCTGAGCTTTGGTTAGCAATCCATTATAACCACCAAAAGCTTCCAACAAGGACCAAATCTAAAAGGCATTAAGAGATTTATGACTATTCATTTTAAAAACATTAGACAAATGTTATTTTCTTAGGTCGACTGTATTGACTATATTGAATTTTATCTAAATCATGCATGTAAAATAATAATCATACTTTGAAATGATTGTTGCTTAAAGACAGATGTAAATTATTTATATTCTTTTTTCTAACTTAACTGTATTGAAGCAATTATTCACAAGTGCTTCAATGTCAGTTTCAAAGTTGCTCTCTGTGGAATCGTGCTAATTCTGGAGTTGGCCACCAAGGTGAATACTGGGCTAGATTACAACTAATGCTCCTTGATTAACTGCTTCAATATGCCTACAATAGGTAATTTAAAAATGCAGTGCTATATTTTTCTCCTTCTGTTAGAATTAAATGCAGAGTCTATACAACCAAAGATAATTAAGATCAAAACCAAAATACTCAATTCATCAAGGATCTTCTTAACCCAGTATCGGTGGTGAGGCTAATGTTGATCCCTGGGCTCTCCTAAACCAAAGAACTGTGGGAAATAGAGCCAGCCAAATGTTTCCATCTGGTCCATATCAACTGCTGTTTTAGAGTCAGCTTAATTAAGCATTGGCAAGTAAAATACTGAAATAATTTAGAAAGGTGTAAACAGAAGGTGTAAAACAAACACATAACAAAGGAATTTTCAAACATAAAAAGTAATACTTTTATGAGTACTTTGCTTATATTGTCATCAGTTAATACTTTGTTAAATGCCATGGATGTTCATAGTTCATGGCACTGGTTTAACTGCAGTTCAATTCTAATTTGTCTCCCTAGAACAGAGATGCTTCTCATGGAGTTTTGTGTATATAACAAATTCACCACTTGAAATGGGTAGCAAACATCACTGTAAAGTGCACAAGCTCACCCACCACACTCATCAATACATACATATACCTAGTTGACACAAAGGTAAACCACATGAGCCCATGGGCTAACAATATTTACCAGAACAGGAAACAAAATCAATAGCACAAATGGAAACATAGCCTAGGAATTGTTTCCTTGATTTATACTTAAGACCAGGATATTTATCACAGTCATTCAGAAATGTCTTTAAAGTTATTTTTTAATTAAAAATCAGTGTTTCTTGGGGCTTCTGGGTGGCTCAGTCGGTTAAGCATCTGACTCTTGGTTTCAGGTCAGGTCAGGGTCTCACAGTTGGTGGGATCAGGCCCCATGTTGGGTTCAGCACTGACAGCATGGAACCTGCTTGGAATCCTCTCTTTCTTTTTCTGACTCTCCCCCTCTTGTGCTCTCTCTCTCTCTCAAAATAAATAAATAAACTCAAAAAAATCAGTGTTTCTTGAAAAATAAAATAACAAAAGTCCTATTTTATTAAAAGAAGACAGTATAGAAGAATTTGATTGTCATATTTATGAGTCCTATGGCAAAATGTGCCTTGCTATTTTTATACAATACTATCAAAGACATAAAATTCAACAGCACCTGGTTTAAGAGCAATGATAATATCATGCTCAGACAGCACATTTTTTCCTTGTATCAACATAAATATTAGATACTTAGAGAACAAGTCAGAATATGTATTTTTTTGGCTAAAATAATTCAGTAGAAGTAGGAAAAAATACTGCAACATAAGGGTTCATGCATTTTAACATAATTTCTTGATGGGATTTTATCACAGTAAATCTTAAATACTATCAGCATTATAGTAATAGGGAAATATAACTATCTTCTGGCAAAATTCTGCTTTATTAACTGCATAAGTTTGTAAACTTAAACAGTTTTGCAGTATGTGTCAAAATCCTTAAAACATATAGACCCTTTGACAGGGTTTTTTTTTTTTTTTTTTCTTCTCAAGGTATAATCATAAATTGGCTCAAATTTGAGCCCCTAGGTGGTTCAGTCGGTTAAGCATCAAACTTCAGTTCAGGTAATGATCTCACAGTCTGTGGGTTCAATCCCTGTGTCAGGCTCTGTGCTGACAGCTCAGAGCCTGGAGCCTACTTCAGATTCTGTGCCTCCCTCTCTTTCCACCTCTCCCCTGCTTGTGTGTGCTCTCTCTCTCTCAAAAATAAGCATTAAAAGAAAATTAAAAAATAAATTGACTCAAATGTAATTATAGAAATATTCATTATAGGGGCGCCTGGGTGGCGCAGTCGGTTAAGCGTCCGACTTCAGCCAGGTCACGATCTCGCGGTCCGGGAGTTCGAGCCCCGTGTCGGGCTCTGGGCTGATGGCTCGGAGCCTGGAGCCTGTTTCCGATTCTGTGTCTCCCTTTCTCTCTGCCCCTCGCCCGTTCATGCTCTGTCTCTCTCTGTCCCAAAAATAAATAAACGTTGAAAAAAAAATTTTTTTTAATTAAAAAAAAAAAGAAATATTCATTATAATATTGTCTACTGTAGTGGAATTTGGAAGTAATCTAAATGCTCGAAATAATGGATTCGTGAAATAAACTTTGGTCCATCTACCCTATGGAACACCACACAGACATTAAAAATTGTGTATTAGAATATTTAATTATCTTACTAGAATATTTAATTATCTTATTACACAGATAGGTATTTATTACATTAACACTTTAAGAAAGGACTACAGATTAAATGCCCAGTATCATCTTATTTTTGTAAATATATATGTGCACAGAAAAAAAGGCTTGAAGAATACAATGAAATTAATTTTCTGAATTCCTTTATGCAGAAAGCACTATCAATGTATTATCTTCCTGAGTCCTTTCAGTTGCCTTAGATATTATCGTTGTTACTGTAATCCTGTAGCTATGGAAACTGAGTCTTAGGGGGCTTGGTAAAATATTAGTCAGATTTGCTGTGTAACAACCAACCCTCAAATCTCAGTGGCTGGAGAGGTCAGATCTCTATTTTTTGCTCAAGTGACATGGAGCTACCAGGCAGCTAAACCTCCTTCTGTGGATCTGTGTCACATGACTTGTTTTCCTGTGACCAGGACTGAAGGAGCAGCACTGATCTGGAGCATGCTGTTCTCCTGGCAGGGGGTTGTCTTGCCAGAGGAGCCAAACTACAAAATGGCATTTCAAGCTTTGCTTAGGTGGGGGAAGACACAACACTCACTCACATCCCATTGACCTAAGCAAGTCACAACATGAAGCCCGAATTCAATGTACCAGGAACAAACAATTCTTTCCTGAGTAAAGAGAAAGTGAATAGTTAGAAACATACATACACACACGTACCCACGAAAACTGCACAAATTTCCACAGCTGAGTAAGTGGCAAAGATGATACTAAAATCTCTCCAGGAGGTGGGATCGCAGGTGATTTTCTTTTGCTTATATGCATTTTCTAATGTTTACAATATATGGGAACTGTTTTTGAAATATAGAAAAGGGAAAAAAAGAAGAGACAGAATAAACCAACTTGCCTTTGTTCCGGGTTTTATTTGGTATTGCTAATAGGAATGTTCCCTGTGGTGTAGCTTTGGAGAATAGAATAAGAAAGACTTACAGAAGGGGAGGGAAAGTTATATTCCTCTCACCTTAATTGTGTGGCCCTGCTTTTAATCTGTCTTCCGGTAACTGGAAGAATACTTAAAAAAATGTTTGACAATAATCCCCAATAAGGAACACCCCACAGATTAAAAGAGGGCACTTAAAACAAGAGAGTGCCATTTCAGAGAGGTCCATTTTCTATAATTAAAGCTTCATTCATGATATCAACAGCAAGTTGCAATAAAAAAAATGAGTTAGTACTAAATTAGCAATACGTTTAAGACAGAATGTCTGATGGTCTTTCTAATTACATCTCTTAAGAGTACCCTGGTGGTGATTAGCTGTTAAAAATATATTTCACAAATGTAATTACTAAACTATAAAGGGAAATGAATCTCAGTGGCCAATGAAGAACAGTCATAATATACCCATAAAAACAACTCCCAACAAAATACACACAAAGATGGAACATGTTCAGTGATATTATAGAAAACTGTCCAAGTTTTCCATTTTACTTCTTATTGCTGTTTTGCTTCTTTGGAATTCCCACCAGCAGGGGAAAAAAACAACATATCCTATCTCACATTTCGTAATTGCCTTTCCTAATAAACACTATGATAGCATTACTTACATATAGCTAAAAATAGTTAAAATTTGCAACATCTGTGCTTGAAATAAAGGTACCACCCAGCTGTAGAGTAATAGACCATAAGATAGTTACAATATCTAACCTCAGCAATATCTGGTACTCAAACAATGCCAGCAGGAATTCTTTAACCACATATTATTTTCTCTGTTCAGCAATATCTTTTCCTTTCTCCCACTGTGTGTGAAATCTGTGATCTGCCATTTTGGGCAGACACTCAAATAATACTTGTAAATAAGATAGGCCTCTATATCTACCACAATCTTTATGGTCTTAAGACCAAAGAAGAGATAAAAATGTTCAATGACTAGGCTTGTGATATATATTTGACCAAAAAAATATGCCCCCTTGGCAACTCTGTGTAAATTCCACCCCTGCTATATCTTCAAATGGCATTTTTTTAGTGTGACATTTCTCAGGAAGAGAGAGGTGTTGTATAATTTATCAAAAAAACTCCCCCCCCATCAAAAAACCTCAAGGACACCACAAAAAAACTACATTAAAAAATAAGCAAAAGACCTGAATACAAATGTCTCCAAAGAAAAAATGCAAATGGCCACTAAGCATATGAAAAGATGCTCAACATCATTAATCAAGAGGGAAATGCAAATCAAAACCATCTCAGTGGGAATGGGGGCAGGTGGGGAGGTTACTGTTCAATGGGCACACAGCTTCAGTTGTGCAGGATAATAAAACTTCTGGGGATGGATAGTGGTGATGGTTATACAAGATGAATGTACTAATTGCCACTGAACTGTGTACTTAAAAATGGTCAAGATGGTGAATTTTATGTTTTGTGTATTTTACCGCAATGAAAAATAAAAAATAGTAAAAAGACACCAGAAAAAAAAAAAAAAAAAAGAAGCTCTGAATGACTGGTATCATTTAGAGTTCATCACCGACATGGTGGAGAAGGATGAAGTAACTGGCTGGGGTGGGGCTGCCTGGAAATAACAAGTGCCAGTTTGGAGATATGGATTCAAGTCCCAGCCCTGCTGTTGGCTACTTATGGGAATATGGTGAGATAAGGACCAGGGCTGTGTAAAATGAGAAAGTGCACTATAAGCTCTCTAAGTCCAATAACCCTACAACTCTATGAAGGAGAATGATGAATAGAGAATCGAATATTAAGCATGGCAGTACTCAGCAATCAGAGATGAAAGAAGGAGGAAACAGATTGCTTATGCTTAAACAGAGATTTTTTTCAAATGTTTTCTTTTCTTTTTTATATATTTACTTCTGCTTGAATTTTTTTAATATGAAATTTATTGTCAAATTGGTTTCCATACAATACCCAGTGTTCATCCCAACAAGTGCCCTCCTCAATGCCCATCACCTACCCTCCCCTCCCTCCCACCCCCATCAACCCTCAATTTATTCTCAGTTTTTAAGAGTCTCTTATGGTTTGGCTCCCTCCCTCTCTAACTTTCTTTCTTTCTTTTTTTTTTTTCCTTCCCCTTCCCCATGGTCTTCTGTTAAGTTTCTCAGGATCCACATAAGAGTGAAAACATATGGTATCTGTCTTTCTCTGTATGACTTACTTCACTTAGCATAACACTCTCCAGTTCCATCCATGTTGCTACAAAAGGCCATATTTCATTCTTTCTCATTGCCAAGTAGTATTCCATTGTGTATATAAACCACAATTTCTTTAGAAAATTCCTGTGGTCCAAACAGTGGTCAGGATCATAGGGCCTAGAGGATACGCATTTTGTCCTTATCTCTCTCCCTTTGGGGCAAGATTACTTCTTCCCTCTGGAGGGCAGCAAGCCAAACAATGAAAACTCAGTCTAATGACACTGCTTAGAGAGAAGCAGATGCCCTTATTTCATTACAGAATTGTTTGGAATAAATCATGAGGACATCCATTCCTGGATAGCTCCAGAATGTGGCCAAGAAATAGAGGATGTTGAATCAGGGCTATTTGCTATTTTAATAGCTCTTCTCTTTTCCTTGTCTACGTTGTGAGGTTCCTCGTGAAAGTGCAGTGACAGCTGCCTTGAACTACCATCACAAACAGTGCTGCGCCATTGAAATGCTTCACTGGGGTGCTTTTGCCCACTTAACAAGCATATCACTGGTGAGTGCTGAAATTATCATAAAAAGGCAAAAAGAGAAAGCATAAAACAAAACTGAATCATAAGTTAAGACAAACAGATAATAAGATTTTCAACAGAAACAAGTCAAATGGCAAGAGGTCATAAATAACCTTACCAACAATTATTACAGATGTATTGCCTGTGTGGGAACTAAATAAAGTATATCATTATGGGGCAGATACCAGATTTTGGTCACAGCTAGAGATTTCTTTGTTAAGTCTTTGATTTCTTACTTAGGATTTTAGAAAGTCTGAAAGGTACATCATTTCCTTATGCTGATTTTGTTTGCTTGGTCATTTGTGTTTGTGAACACAGTAAACTCTGGGAGTCATTTCATTCAAACAAAAAATTGTATTTGTTGAGCTTTTATATTTTGTGCCAAATCATGTGCTAGACCTTGGAAATACAGTAAACAAAAATATATGAGATCCTTACCAACATGAAACTTGAAGTGAAGTTGAGGTAACAGACAATAAGAGGATTGGGAGAATAAATGCACCTAGCATGGGTAACAGAAGATTCCTGAAATAATGTAGGTTGAATTAGTTGTGACAGAAGAGTGGGAGTTTACCAAGCAGAGGAAGGAAGAGCTCTCAGTTAGACTAAAGCAATATGTGGAGTCCTATCATGTGGGGGAATGTGATGAATTGGACTCCTGTGAGCTACAGGGAGACATGGGGCTGGAAAAGTGAGTTGGGATTAGATTACACAAAACACACACATCATGGGGCCAAACTGTGTCCCCCTAAGATGCTTATGTTGAAGTTCTAACCCATAGTGCTCCAGAATATGACTATATTTGGAGCTAGGCCTTTTAAGAAGGTAATTAAACTTTCATGAGGCCATTAGGCTCCTTGCTGTCAGCACAGAGCCCGACATGGGGCTCGAACTCACAAACCGCGAGATCATGACCTGAGCCGAAATCGGACGCTCAACCGACTGAGCCACCCAGTCGCCCCCAATTTCACAGTTTCTTATCCATATTCTCCTAGAGACGTGTTTCTTGGGGGCACACTTAGGGCTATATACCAACTCGTAGTGGCCTTAAAAGCAGTCACAGAGGGGGGCACCTGGGTGGCTCAGTCGGTTGAGCATCTGACTTTGGCTCAGGTCATGATCTTGCAGTTTGTGAGTTCGAGCCCCGCATCAGGCTCTGTGCTGGGAGCTCAGAGCCTGGAGCCTGCTTCGGATTCTGTGTCTCTCTCTTTCTCTGCCCCTCCCGCACTCATGCTCTGTCCCTCTCTCTCAATAATATAATAAACAAATGTTAAAAAAAAATTGAATAAATCTCTGCACTACAGAAGAAAATTGCTAAATAGCCCGGTAGAAAAGAAACAGGACTGTGTTGTTATGACTAAATGCTACCAAATATCCAGCGAGCTCAGCTGTTTGTTAAATCACTTGGCCAAAGAGTTGTCTATGGTGATTGGTTTTTCCCACTTTAGTTCAAGTTTGAGGCGTAAGGTCTGGAGAGTCTCAGCATCCTAGCTTAATCTCCTCGGCAAGAACTTCTCCTTCAGGATGTGGCTAATAATTAGAAAAGTATAAAGTCCCAATGAGCCAAATTAGGGTTAATTTAGTGAGAATGAAGAGTAAGCAACCTTAGTGTAATTAGAGGGAAAGCAGAACACTTCTTTGTCGAACACACATGGTGAATATACTAATGGTGTGAGGAAGTGGTAGAAAGGGGGCACATTAAGCTGTTATAAGCTGACTGAGAAATTAGTAATGTAACAGCAGCATTCCAAAAGGACAACCAGCTGGCAGGGCAGTGGGTGGGAGGTAGTAAGCCAGGATTAAAAGGGTCAGGGGACACAGTCAGGTAAGGTGGCCTCTTTTGGGGCCTTAATATTGGGGTTTTTTAGACAGCCTGAAAGTTGGGAATCAGGTCACAAGAAAAGGAACAACTACTGAGAAACAAAAGTGGAAGAAAACAAAGAAACCATCTCCTACACCATTGTACAGGACTGGAATCAGGTTGATAGAGTCTGCATTCCCTTGTGCAATTGTTCACATAGACAAGATGAGGCTGACTACCTCTTCTCACTTTTCATGTAGAAAAATTGATGTTCCCAAGCTACCAAATCTTGAATTTCTGGTTAACTCGTGCTTGCCAGGAGCCAGTCTACAATATGTTATAAGATACCCTCATAGAATCTTATGGAAGCATTGATACTACATATAGTTAAAACCTGGATTGTCATGTGGTATATACACAAAGATAGGTGGACATGTACTGCACAAATATAGACATAAGAGAATTATGACATATATATTGGGTATTTTACCAAGAGCAGATCTCCAATGTAATTAGTTAATAAAAGAGAGGAAAAAATCAAAGCAAAATGTAATATACTTTCTGGTTGGATATACTGGAAGTGTGGCTGTTAGAAGGTAGGTGGATGGACAAAGGAGGGTGGCCTTTTTTAACTCCAATTGAAATGGACAAAATTAAAGCATTAAATGCAAGTGTTTTTGACGCAATTTAACTGAATTTAAATCTTAATTCTGATTCTATGGACAGTGAGTTTTCATGTAGCAATAAAACAAAATAAAAGTCATGACTATAAATAGTAGTTGAATGGTCTAGTGGGTAGGGTCATTGAAATATTTTTAATTAACCCAATATGAAATGAGAAGTCCATCCAGTGCATTACAGGTAGAGTGCTGCCCTTGTGATGAGCTATTTGTAAGATAATAACTGTGTTCCTAGAGCAGTGCTCAAAGTAGTTATTCTCATCACCTAAATTAATCCACTCAACAACCCTAAAAGGGGAGGTTTGCAGGTGAGGAAGTGGCAGATCTGGGATTCAATATCAGATCTTTCAGATCTTATAGTCCCTGTACCCAGTGACTATGTCTCCCTGATTTTAATTTCCACAGAGCTGGGTTAAAGTTGAGAATTTGGGTTCCTCTTTCCTGCTCCCTTGCTCAAAATTAAACAAACTAGGTACTCAATACAGAAAAAAACTGGCTATGACTTTTCTACTTCCATTACCCACAAAATGACTGACATAACCTGTGCACTCAGCAGTTAGGCATATTTGGAGAATTAATTTCAAATAGGCTGCAACTATATTATGCCAAAATAGGTGCCAGGAGAGATTAAATCAATTAGTGAAGGGAAAATTTCAGACAAACTAGGAATTAGATATTACATGGATAGGTGGTTCTCACATTTTCAGTTTATGGATAACTTGAGTGGCGAACAAGTTTAAGAATAATGTCCCACCATTTATGCCTTGCACTGCATTTATGTGTATGTGTACTCATTATATACTGACAGGAAAAGTATGTCATTAGTTCATGCTAAGAATGAAAGTGCAGGCGGTGATTATAGACCAAAAGTTCATAAGCATCAATGCTACAAGAAAGAAGTTCATGAACCATCTAAAAAGCCTTGTGATCTTCATTTATAGACAAACAACACTAGATATTTTCCCAAACAGGCCACTAAAATTTAAATACACCATAATTATAGGGAACTCTGATAAATAGGTGAGAAGAAACATTTGATATGATCCAAGATTTTCATTTTTATAGGATATAATATTTAAGTTATCATGATTGAGTAACATAAATCTTTCAACATTGTCTTTATAATATTATAACATCAAGAAAAACTTATACATGTACTTCTTTGGGGATGTATTTCAGAATTAAGTTAGTTTTAAAGGGCTCTTCAGTTGGGGTTTGACTTAAGGGTTATTCAATTAATTATACTTGAATCAAGGACTCTGTCCCAGCTTCATTTTTAATTCAAGGACTATGTTTTAAATTCTAAAAATACTAGAAAATGATTTCCAAAGTAAATTAATAGAACTTTCAAAAAGGACTTAGACCACCTACTTGTTTAGTGGTTAGAAAGGATGAATTAATAAGGATGTTCTTCCTTTGAGACCTATACAACAAAATAACTTTGACATTAAATTGAAAGGATTAGAGAGGTTTTTCATCTTATTTTTTAATACTGTCTTTATGCATGTATTTAAGTTATTATATGTAGTATGACAGATAGTTAGCAGTGGCTCCCTGAGTCAGTAACTAAGATTGGTAATAGCATGTAAAAAGTATTTGAATCTACTAAATTATGTTGGTATTTGCCCAACTATATCAGCAACAGTCAGGCTGCAAAAAACAGACTATTTTCAAAAACAAGGTGTCATTGTGGTAAGTTTAAAAAATAAAAAGTAAGACTAAGGTTTTCTATCATGAAATCAAATTTTAGATGATTTAAAATGTTTTAACTTTTCCGGTTATTTTGCATTAATCACGGTGGAAAATAATATCCTATTGGGTTTAGAGTTTGTCAATGATTCCTATCTTTCAACATTCAGATATATATTTTTAATATTCTAAAGTAATGAGAGATTTTTCTAATATGCCTTTATAAAATAAGTTTCTTGTGGGTTTGGACTATGAACTTACTTATTCATATTGGAAATAAGCCCAGTAAAATTCTACTTCTCTCCCATGAATAAACAGTTGGAAAAATTACAATGATAATAAAAAGAAGTCTTGATATTTTTCAGCATGTACACACTCTGTAATGTTTCTGATGAAAGATTAAATGATTCAATATATATATTGACATATATATGTTGACATATATCAACATACATACATATTGTGCTAAGGGCTATGCTGGCACTAGAAATGCAACTGTGAGTGAGAAAGGCACAAGCAATTCCCTCTCAGAGCTACATTCTATATAAAGATACAGAGAAGGAAAGAGGAAGTTGTAAAATATATGCTTGGGAGGGGAAAGTTTTAGGCTCCAGGAGACATTTAGTTGCCTTACTCCACTCAATTGCCCAGATATATTGTAATTTTTTCCTGACTTCTTGAGAGTCCATATATGGGACTGAAGTCCCTCTAATTTTCCAAGTGCTGTGGAAAATAATAAAGGGAAAATTTGTTCATTGTCTTACTACCATCACGTACACAGCATTAATAAGCCAGAGCATGAAGCTAGAGCATAAAATCAGAACACTAATTGTAGGAGGTATATATAGTGTGTATGTGGGTTTTTTAAGGGGATATATTGTTTAAGCATGATTTACTTTAGGCTTTTCAGAGATACATTCTTGATGGAGTTGTGTTCTCTTGCCTTATTTATATAAAAAGTGATAGCCATGGTTTTCAACTTGTACCAGGCTCCCATAAATAATCTCTGACTTGAGGCAGATTGTTTTCTCCCAAAGATGGTGGCTCTGATAGGTATATAATCCCACATTATCTTCTTAAAATGTGACGTGGACACTCTTCCAAGAGGTGGGGGGCCTATAGTCCCTCCTCTTGAATATGGGTACCACAGTAACTGACCTGACCTTCAGAGTGTGGCAGAATAACTCTTTATGACTATCCAACTCATCTATTTTCCCTTGGCTCTCTCTTTTTATTGAGCCACTTTCTCTTGGACCCAGACACCATGTTGTAAGGAACCCAGGCCATAACACATAGAAGGGCCAAGTATGGGTGTTCTGATCAACAGTATGAGCATCAGCTGCCATACATGTAAGGTAATAACCTTCAGATGAGTCTAGCCCCCTACTTATAAATCTTCCACTAAAGCCCCAAACATCAAGGAACAAAGTCAAGTTGTTCCCACTATGCCTGGTCTAAATTACTAGCCCAGAGAAATGGTGAGATAAAACAAATTACTTTTATTGTTTTAAGCTACTAAATGTTAGAGTAATTTTTTGTGCAACAGTAGATAGCCATATTAAAATATGGCTCAAGGACTTCAGGTATAAGATTAAGTAAGAGTATTTGTGTTTATTTTTAGCTCTGCCACTAACTAAATGTTTTAGTCTAGTGTAACTAGTCTTGAATAAGTTACAGTACCCTCTGGGTCTCAGTTTTTCCATATTCTAGTTGGGAAAATCAGAATAGACCCCTTTTAGCCTTAGCATCCAAGATTCTGTGATGGAGGCATTCTAAATAAGGGAGTATCAAGAGATATACCCAATGGATATTTGTTGAATGAATGAATTTTATTTTAAAAATAAAATTATATAATAGCCATTATCTAAATACTTTAGTACTTAGTAACTGTGACAGAGTGAGTGGACGGGAATCAATATATTGATCACCCTAAACACAATGGTGCACATTTACAACATCCTCAAACAGAACAAAATGCTATATGGAAGGTAAACGTTTTTGCTTGTGGTATTCATTGTGAAAAACAAAAAATAGACCAGTCGTCATTACTCACCACCTTCAGATAAAAAAAAAAAAACCAGTATAGACAATATTAAAAGTCACACAAGTAATATGTAGTAGCAAATGCAAGGTGTGGGGGACAAAAGAAGTATTCAATATTGTTTTGTGATCAGAAACTCCAGGGCTTCTCAAACCTGGATACAGATTGGAATCACACGGGGGAACTTTAAAAGCACGCTAGTTTCCTGGCCTCTCCTTCAAGGCTCTGATTCACTGGGGGGTGGCCCAGGTGTGGCAAGGAAACATACCCTTAAGTTCCTGGGGAGAAGTCTGGCTAGATCTAAATTTAACTTGTAGCTCCTCATTCTACTCTTCTCTTTTCACTCTTCCTGAGATCTCTACCTGATGAGAAACAGAAGAAGGAAAAGGGAGCTTCTCTGTCAGGAGGCATTTGGTATCTTTTTTATTTTTAGAAACAAAATGATCCTTAAATGAAGGAACTAGTTAATTTAAGGTAAGAAAATTATGTGAAAATCATATGATTCCTCTTTCTTGATCACAGAAAACCCAACTTCTATGTTAAAAATCCTGTGTGGCAGAAATGAACTATGACACTAAAGAAAATACCACGCTGTGAGGCTGTGACTCAGCTAAACCATAATGAAGATCTATGCCAGGTAAGTGGGCATCAATTTGTCATTCTCAGAACCACCAGCCTGGGAAATATGACCTTCATCAAATTAGACTGAATGTTTTCGCTTAAAAGAAAACCTTGTTTTAGTGAGAGAGAATAAAGTTTTGGTTCTAGGAGTTGGACTGGCCCTTGGGAGATGTGAGACTGAGGTCAGGGCAGAGCAAGGCACAATGGTACCCTGTTGGTTCAGATTAAAGCATGGCAGAGAGGAATCCTATAAGACGCCTAGGCAAAATTCTTTTCCCCAAATCTCTTAAATTGTCCCAATAATATTCATTTTCAGGTAGGAAATCATGAAGTCTTATCTTGCACATTTCTGAAGATCTGATATGGGGAGCCGTTCTCTCAAGAGTTGCTGGCAACTCTGAGACTCAAGTTATTAGAAATATGATAATGTTATCAGGGTAAGAGAAGATCCTAATAGTGTATTTAAGAGCTAACAGGATTCCTAACCTCATATCATATAAATAAACTAATGCCCTAGGTCCTTTTGGACCTTTCTGTACATATGACAAAAACAAAACAAAATGAAAAAACTTTCAAGACAACTCAGCAAAAAATTCCAATTTAGAATCAATCTAAAACTTTGGAGGTCAACTGCTTTCAAAGCAGAAACTGACTTTATTTTCTTTCTTTATTTATTTGGTCAAAGCAACATTTGGAATACTCACATTTTGAGATTAACTTTCTGCCAAATACAGAAGTTCCCAGTCTATTTCCTCAATGGAAATCATCCCATCAAGTGAATCTTATTTATTCCAAGAACAGTGTTACATTTGTAGACTATGTTCCTAAGGACTCAGCATCAAGTAAATTATGTATATGACATCAGTATATAATGAAAGTTTAAATACAAAACTAAAAAATCTCTAAGATAAAAGTAGTAATATTAAATTCTAATTAGAAAATGTGAATACATATAGGCTGAATACATAAAAATATAGTTTCCCTACATCACTTGTTTGACTTAAAGCCTCCCTATAATCATATTAATGCGGCATTGTATTTATAATACTTTTACTAATTTTTTAATATAGAAGGGGTTTTCAGAGATGCATTAGAATGATCTAGATCTTAAAACAAACAAAACCAAATCAAAAATCTTTTCTAAAGTCTTTGAGTTGTTTTTTTTCTCCCTATAAATTTCCCTGTCTGTAAGCAAGGGCATTTTTTAAATATTATTTCAGTCATCATAGTGGAACTCAAAGTAGAGTCATGAATATTCATAGTTATTTACATGGATGATATAAAAATGTGTCTTCCCCTGAAAATATATTTTGACTTCAGAGTAGGTCTGCATTTCTCTGCTCCACATTTTCCATGAGTTAAGACCTTCCAATAGGAGGCATCCATCAAGAGTAGCAGGGCTTTCCCAAGGGAGCTGTGATCAGTCTTTTCAGAAAAGTTAGGGATCACACTGCAGGTTGCTTATGTTGCATGAGCCCTTCGTCTCTAAGCCTGGACCAAGAGAACTGGGGAGCCACTAGAGTGTCAACTGGGAAAGTGACAGGGTTCTATTTTCAGGCAATGAGTTGGGGAAAGGCAATTTGAGTGGCAGGGATAGTCAGGGTGGAGCCTGGGGGGTTGGGGGAAACTTCATGGAGGAGGTGACCTTAAGCTGAGAAGAGTAAATGTAAAAATATGTGAGGCAGAAGAAAATTTTTATTGCTTAAGGACACAAACACATGTGATTAAGAAAATCATGGAAATAATAAGTAGACATTTTAGAATAAAAATAATAGTTGCTTCTGAGTGGGAAGGGAATGGAGTGAGATTGGGGAGGAGTTATAGGGTACTGCAAATGATCACCTTAAACTCAAAATCGTTTGAGACCTAATATGGACAGGCATCATGCTAATTACCTCCCCAACAACCCTGTTTGGCCATGGCATCTTCATTTTATCAAGGAAGAAACTGCATCCCAGAGAGATTAAGACATTTGTTCAAAGTCTTCCATTTAGTAAGACGCAGAGTCTAAGTTAAAACTTAAGTTTTTCTGACTCTACAGGCCCATGTTTTCATTTTTACGATACCTCACAATGGTTTCATTTTAAAAAAGCATTTCTTTTGTTTTATGGCACCACAATTTGTAATAAAAGTAATCCAGAGCCTTAAAAGTATACATGACATGAGACTTTTTGTGAAATTTACATGGGATTGACAATCATTTGGTGAGTATAAACATGGAGGTACCCTCTTGCTTAATTAGATCCAGCTGGAGATCTGAAAATATTTAAGATAATTATATTTTTGATGGTATGAATTACTATGACTTATACAGACAACATGAAAAGTCTAATTAAAAAGCAGCTCTCAGAGTGGAAAAGGCTCTTCAGCAATTCTTAAAGGGCTCCATGCAGTTTGGCAGCACCTGCCCCTTACATACACAAGAGTATCATAGGATTCCAGAGAATCATAGGAGTATCAGAGGATTCCAGAGAAAATTATCTGGTTCTAAATAGCGCTCATAAAATTTTTTTCTGCTTTCATTCCAACATATGATTGCTGCACTTAGGAACTGGCATCTAACTGTAATCAGGCAGTAAAAACTGCCACGTAACAAACAAAATATTTAAGGCAAATCAGAGGATCCATGGAGGCCAGGAGTGACCATTACTGCTCTCCAAATACATGTCCATTCCCAAATCCAGACACAGAGGCTGCTCCCCCACAATGCTCTGTGCTCCAGAAAAACCCAAGACTTTCCTTCACGTGCATATGTATCCTGACTCCCCACTTTCTGAGTGGTGCTTCTGAGATGGTGTTAAAGTAGTACTGCTTTCAGGGAAATTGGGGTATGAGTAATCCCAAAAGACCATTAGAAGTCTCAGATATTCCACAGAAGATGTGAAAAAATTATTTACTTTCAAGAAAGAACAAACTGATCATTCATGTTAATACATGTTAAATGGAAAAAAAAATCTTTGTAACCACATCTGCTCAGTGTAAAAGTATATATGTATTTATTTGCTGGGATACTCTGTTGAATACTGCAATATAGAATCACAGGTTTCTTACAGAACAGCTGGTTTAAAAGCTATTTCTTTTTATATTTCTATTCATTTGAATTGCTCACTTACATTTTATTCTTAATATTTCTACATATGTAGAAGGTAGTATTAAAAGGTAGTATTTTCTGGAATGTTGTTTTTTCAATAAAACTTTTCAAAATTTATGCATGGCATCATGAAATGATCAAGCTAGGGTTGAATCTTTGCTATGGCATTTATGAGCTGTGTGACCTTGGGAAAGTCAGTCAATCTCTCTGAGGCTCCATTTTCTTATTTGAAAAATGGGGCTCATAATGCCTGTCTTGTAGTGTTAATGTGAACTTCAAGGAGGTTGGGTCCATAAAACATTTGACATGCAATAAGCATTCAGTATATAGACACATTTTTATTGTGACCTGAGCCTGTTTCATTTCTCTTTGAGAATAAACTATAATTTAAGAATGTAGCCTCTAGAAAGCCTAATAAGTCAGGGAGAAAAGGCCCAGATACAGTCAGAGAAGTAGAAAGTCCTTAGAAAACATATAAAATTGAGATAATAATCTTTATCTCTTTGTGCAGTAAGATTATTAGGAGAGATTAACACATTTACAGAATTGTCTTTACATATTCCTAGTAAGTTTTTTCCTTTCATAGCTGAATGTAAAATTTTACACATTAAAAAGAAAAGTTCTGTTCATAAACATACTATCATTTATACCATCTTATGTCATTGTAATGATAAGGAGCAAATTTCAATGGGATCTTAAAATTATTCTACAGTTAGATCAGCCTTTTAAACTAATCTCAGATAATCTATTGAGGCTATATGGCCAGATTTTTCTACGTGCCTTATGAATCGCTCTCCTACCTTAAAAAGTGGTATCCCTGGGGCACGTGGGAAGCTCAGTGGGTTGAGTGTCTGACTCTTGATTTCAGCTCAGGTCATAATCTCTAAGTTCATGAGATCAAGCCCTGCATTGGGCTCTGTGCTAACAGTGTGGAGCTTGCTTGGGATTCTCTCTCCCTCTATCTCTGCCCCTAGCCCCCCTCAACAAGATTTTTAAAAAAGTGGTATCTTACACTGAAGAAAGGATTTAGCAAATAACAATAACAATGGTGAAAATAATAGCTAATGTTACTAGCATTTGCTATGTGTTAACAATGTTCAAAATTTACATATGTTGTCTCATTTACTTCTCACAGTAATCGATGGGGTAGGTACCACCGCACTCCCATTTTGCAGATTTTTAAAAAATGAGGCACAGAGAGATTAAGAAGAGAAGAAGGAGTAATTGACATGGTATGTCCTGAGAACATCAATATTAAGGCATGTTGCTCTAGACATCCTCAAAGCAAATGAGCAAAGACCTTTCAAATTAAAGATAAGGAGAGGGGCGCCTGGGTGGCGCAGTCGGTTAAGCGTCCGACTTCAGCCAGGTCATGATCTCACGGTCCGTGAGTTCGAGCCCCGCGTCAGGCTCTGGGCTGATGGCTCGGAGCCTGGAGCCTGTTTCCGATTCTGTGTCTCCCTCTCTCTCTGCCCCTCCCCCATTCATGCTCTGTCTCTCTCTCTGTCCCAAAAATAAATAAACGTTGAAAAAAAAAAAAAAAAGATAAGGAGAAATAAAGAATTAATGAAAACCATGGAATCACAGCATTCCTATCCCTCTTCTTCCTCTCTATGGAAAGCTTCCTTTGAGTGTATAATCCATATGTGGAACCAGTTCTATATCCTGGGCAGATGGAGAAAGCATTTTAGGGAGTGCCCTAAGTACTCATGAAGTAGTATTTATAAGTAAAATTAGAAGGCACCTTAAAAAGTATAAATAATTACTGGAATTACAAATATTGATATGCAAGTGATATTACTGATCCATACTTTTGTCCTGGTTTTACCACTTACTCTACCTATACCATCTCAGGCTAATCAATATACTGTTCTTGTTTCTCATCTATAAAATGAAAGGGCTTGATTAGCTGATATCTAAGGTTCCTTGAAACTTGACATTCTCTAGTTCTTATAACAGCTTAGGAAACTTCATCCTAGTCGTTTATATGATGTTCTGATCTTTAATATATTTTGAGACCAAGGTCCTTATCAAATTGCATTTGACCTCTACCCACAAGGTCAGCTTCTTGTCTTAGTCATTGAAACTAAGGCATGAGAGATTTCATTTGCCTTGAAAACAGAGAAGATGATACTGACATCTTATAGATCTAATCTCTTCCACTCTGTTTGCTGACTGCGTTGTTTCTGCTGTGATACTGGCCTAACAAAAAAATTAGTAAGTTCCAGTTGTGGCCAAGACAAAAAGGACCTATCTTAGGGGAGCTATGTCTACCTTTGACATGATGAGAATAAACTATTGGTTAACTTATAGTGCAAGGGAAGGGATGGAAAACTTCTTTGTTATTATATGTTATGATGGAATTTTTATTTTAAAGGCCCAATGTTTCTGTGGAATAATTAACACATTTGCTTGTGCCAATCTCAATAATTTTATGTACCAAGAGTAAATCCTTCACATCAACAGAGACCAGAAAGGTACAAACAGGATTCATATGAAGATTAGCATCCCTAAGAATGCATTGCTCTGAATCTTTGAATCTTACGCATTATATTTTGCAACTGATTTCTACATACATGATCTTAATTGTACTTCACAACATCACTTAATGGGGACAGCAAATGGAAATATAATTATTGTATAGGTAAGAAAATGAGACTTAGATAAATGGAAATTGCTCCTGTTTTACCATATATATAAAGGCTAAATATAGCCATTATCGCCCAACTTATAAATGCCAAAGACAGTACTAAAACCTAGATCTTTCCACTCGGAGGCCTATTTTCTTTTTGTTCTTCATACACGTATATATGTGTGTGGATACACAAAGATTAAGATTGTTTATCTCTTATTAAAGAAGGATGGATGAAATTTCCCATAATGTACCTATTTTCCAAAAGGAACTATATATTTATTTTATAGCAAAAAAGTAATAATCAATTACTAGAAGTCTTTCATAAAGTATAAATGGCCCCAAATGTTGCATCACTCTTAAATTTTCATGGGTTTCTGGAGACCACTTTAACATGCAGAGCTGTAAAATGATAGCATTGATAATAAAAAGGAATTTGGAATCAGAGCATGAGAGTAAGTCCAAGGAGGACAGGCTTGGGCAGGATATGGGGATGTCTTCTGCCCATTAGAATCAGGAGAACATTAAATGGCTGGTGTTTGAGAAGAGGATACTAAAAACTTGCCAAGAGGGTATCAAGATAAGCCATTATTCACAGCTTTGCCTCTGCCTAGCTTATAAGGGGCTGCACACGTCATTCTACCTTCACATGGGAAGACAGAACTGAAGGTTTTTCTCTACCACCCAATGCCTTATCATAGTGCCAGGCACAAAGGTCAAACTCTGAAAATGCTTCTAACCTTGGAAAATTTGAAGTACTGGAAAGAGCTTTGTATTATTACTCTGAAAAGATCTGGGTTTGATTTGAGATCTCTTTTTGTTATTTGCTAGCCACATATAGTTAATGGGTTAATGACTTGTATCTCTAAGACATGTCTCAATCCTATAAAATTCAGATGATATTAATAATTATCATGCCTCTTCACATAACTGGGGAGATTAAATAATGATATATTATAAACTATGAATGATTACTGTACATACATTATTACTATTTCTATTTTTCAAAAAGACTTTTTAAATATAGTCTAATAATTCATAACAATGCTGCCATCTTTTTAGAATTCTGAAAGATTACATGATGAAGAACTAAGAACAGTTGAAACTATATGGCAAAAAGCCAACTTTAAATTATTCTTCTATTCAAGCTACTAACATTTTAAGGATTTGAGATATAAAACACACACACACCATACTTCTCTGTACATAGTTATTGTGAAGGCAGCCTGACTCATTGACCTCTTAGGATTACCTTCTATCTTATAGCTATAATGAGGATATATTTTCTATCCAAGATAAGAAAACCTTGTTGAGTAAAATACTGACCCAAGGAGAACTTTAAAAGGGATTTGTTCAGTCTAACTATATAGAATACCCAGAAATAAGCCCAGCTCCTCATGGGAATTTATTATAGGGTAAAGGTGGCATGTTATTTGGTAGGGAAAAGATGGATTACTTCATAAATGGCGCTGGAACCACTGCAAAGCCATTGGGGGGGAAAAACACTGGGTTTCTTCTTTATTCCCTATATCTAAATAAATTTTAGATAAATAAAACAAGTAAAGCTAAAAACATGAAACATTGAAAATAGTAGTTAAAAATACAAATATTTTTGTAATCATGGAATAGGAAAAACCCTCCAAACATATCAAACTCAGGAGGCATAAAAAATAAGACTGGTAATTCGGACAAGATAGAAATTTAAAATTTCTTTATAACACCACATATACACAGCAAAGCATAAATAAGCAACTCATAAATCAGGAACTGGGGAAAATATTCACAACATATGTGATAAAAAATGATGTAAACCTTTAACGAAAACAAAGAACAAAACGAATAAGATGAAAAACTCAATAAAAATGGACAAAATAGAATACAAATGACCAACTCAAATATGGTAAAACTCCACTCATAAATAAAGAAACACTTAAATCATTAGTAATTCATTAACTTCATTCATAATTAAATAAGTGCAAATTAATGTGAAGAATTTTCTCACCTGTTAGTTCAGCAAAGACTAAAATGCCTTATTATCCAGCATTGGTATTATCCGGCACTTTTCTTAGTTGGTGGGAGTGTAGGGGTGCAATATTTTTGAAGGGCAATAACTATAAAAATTCAACCCATCTAGTTTCAGGAATTCTTCTGTAGGGTTAACCACCTCAAGAAATACACTAGCACGTGTAGAGCATACAAGGATGTTTGGTTACAGCAGTTATTGAAACAGATGAGTTTGGAAACAGTCTAGAATAATTGTTTTTCATCCATGAAATGGAGCATTAACTATCAAAAAGAATGAGATCACTCTCTATGGGATAATATGGAAAGATCCTCAAGATGCACTAAGCTAAAAAAATCTATATAACAGTGTTTTTATTTGATCTCATTTAGCATAAACATATTTTTGCATTTACCAAAAAAAGTATCCGGAAGGATACAAGGCAGGAATCGCTTGCAGTGGATTGTTCTGGGGAGCTGAGTTATAGAATTGTGATTTATGCTCATTAACTGCTACTCATAATCTTGAAGGTGTTTTAGAGTCTTATATGAAGGCCTTTTCTATAGACTTTAAAGACTTTTAGTGTTCACTCATACATACCAATTTTTTCCTCTGTTCTATGAATTTAAGCTCTATAAATGTGGTTGTCATATTATCTAGAATTCTTTATATTGTCATAATCATCTGATTGTTTAATATAAATTAGCTTGATTTAAAAAATTGGTATCTATCACTAATATAATTTTATTGTTTTTATTTTTTTATAGTTTTATTATTTTTAAGCTTATTGTTTTTTAATTTATTTTATGAGAGAGATACAGAACAAGTGGGGGAGGGGCAGAGAGAGAGGGAGACAGAATCCCAAGCAGGCTCCAGGCTGTCAGAGCAAAGCCCGATGCTGGACTTGAACTCACGAACCATGAGATCATGACTTGAGCTGAAACCAAGAGTCTAATGCTTAACTGACTGAGCCATCCAGATGCCCCATAAAATGACCGTCTAGGGCAATGATTCTAGAATTAGACTTTCTGGATTAGTCTATCCAGTTACCCAGCCTCCATACAACACAGAGTGCTTA
The DNA here is from genome assembly GCF_014898765.1 of Herpailurus yagouaroundi. NCBI lineage: Eukaryota > Metazoa > Chordata > Mammalia > Carnivora > Felidae > Herpailurus > Herpailurus yagouaroundi. The sequence goes on along the minus strand of NW_024412391.1, from coordinate 64,055,070 downwards.
GTGAGAAGATTTATGTCTGGTAGAGTAGCAATCAACCACCATATCCTCTGGACATGAGCAAAGAGTAGACTGTTCAGATCCTACTGGTAAGTAGGAGAAATGTCAATTTCATATGTAAAAAGCAATAGGCCATGTATCAACATATGTGTATCTGCATTTCTCAATTTCTAAAAACATAACCACAAAAAGCTAAGGCACCGAAAAAGTAAATCCCCTAATCAGAAAGTGAGGAAGAGAATCTGTTGCTGAAAAGTAAAAATTAGGGGGCTGCATATTTCTTTTCACCCTAGATTCTAGATTGTTTTCCATCCCATTCTTTTTGTATCCACATAAATTCGTTGTTGGGAACTCTTTCCCACCTAGAACTGTGCAGAACCACAGATATTAAGATGTATAGATATCTCCAAACCTATTACATACATATCTATTATATGCTCTATTATACAGTCACCTCAAATCTGCATTATCACAACTCTATCAAACTTCTGAAGGGTGCAATAGTCTGATTGCTAAATTTGTGTCATGTGACTAGGCTCTGACCTTACAGTACCAACTTGGAGAAATCAGAAAGCCGTAAGTACATTCCTGGAGTTTATAAATTTCAGCGAATTCTGCCTCTCTTCCCTCAATAGTTTTTTTTTTTAATTTTTAAATAATAGTTCCAAGATAATGTCCCAAGTATATTAATGAGACATTGTATGTTTGTAGTGCATATCTGAGCAGGGATTTTTTTTAAAGTGGCACAAAGCATGACACTCATATTATGGAGGAAGCCAGATACCTCATCAACTTAAAAACTGAAGTATATAATTCTCTAGGTGGTAAATCTAGCAAATAAAAAGAAAATAACTTTAAACCTCTTGATGCTGCTATTCATTTATTGATTTGTAAAGCGTTTAAAACTACACAAGATTTATTGTCTTTCACTGAACTGGATAAAACATGACTGTTTACGTTAGATAATGTGTGAATATGAAGTATTTATCTCCTTTTTTTTTCCCCACCCTCTGGGTCCTTCAAGGACTCTCACAACTGGAGATTGGGAGTGTTCGTGTGAGTACACACACACATACACACACACACACACACACACACACACACACACACACACACACACA
>NW_024412391.1:63974896-64053942 GCF_014898765.1 Herpailurus yagouaroundi | reverse complement strand
ACACACACACACACACACACACACACACACACACACACACACACACAGTAATCCCCAAGTTAGTGAAGATATCTGTAAATACCTGCTCTTCTTTTCATTTCAGAACCTACAGTATTGATAAAATGTTAATGATTTTTTGAACAGAAAATCCTGCAGTCTGTCCATGCGAACAAAAGTGCAGTTTTCTGGAATGACATACTAAGTCATTTTCAAAATTCACCAGAAACTTTTCAAACTCTGCTTTGAACAATACAAAAACAGATCTCATCGGGGCACCTGGGTGGCTCAAGAGGTTAAGCGTCCAACTTCAGCTCAGGTCATAATCTCACGGTTCTGGGTTCAAGTCCCACGTCAGCGGACAGCTCAGAGCCTGAAGCCTGCTTCGGATTCTGTGTCTCCCTCTCTCTGTACTCCTCCCCCACTCATGATCTGTCTCTCTCTGTCTCTCAAAAATGAATAAACATTAAAAAAATTTTTTTAAGTGTTAAAAAAACAGATCTCAAGTCCAAGTCGTTAAAAAGAGTCAAGACAGATTATTGATCATTAAGTTGACATGTATATACCAAGGGACCTTGAGGAAATAGTACAACTAGGTATGTACACTTTGATGAATTATCAAAACTTTGGAGATTTAACTAAAGACGGTGGCATTCACTGAAAGCATTTAAAAACTGACATCAGAAGGCTTAAATTTTCTTTGAGGAGATATTCCAAGCATTACAAGAAATGAGACAATAGAACATGCATCAGAAATAAGCCTCAAATATGTTTATGGCTTTGTTTTTACTGATATATATGCATGTGTGTATGTATTTATATGTGAAAGATGTGTGTGTACATGTAGAGACTGAAAGGCAGAAAGAGAAAGAGCAACAGAGATAGATAAAGAGGGAGGGAGAGAGTTAAGGAGGGAAAGACTGTTGCCCTTTTCAAGTAAATTTTTGGTAGTCGAAGATATACCTTATGAAACTGAAGTATTATAAAGCAGAAGGGCAATTCTTTTTACAATTTCCTTCAGATTTTCCCATTTTGAAGCTGAGTGAACTGAGTCACAAGGAGATTGAGAGGTCTGAGCAAGATCACACGTTGACCTAAGGCCTAGCCAGAAAGAGCCCTGAAGCTGCCCGAGGCCCACGCTTCTTCTTTTTTTTTTTTTTTTAATTTTTTTTTTCAACGTTTATTTATTTTTGGGACAGAGAGAGACAGAGCATGAACGGGGGAGGGGCAGAGAGAGAGGGAGACACAGAATCGGAAACAGGCTCCAGGCTCTGAGCCATCAGCCCAGAGCCCGACGCGGGGCTTGAACTCACGGATCGCGAGATCGTGACCTGGCTGAAGTCGGACGCTTTACCGACTGCGCCACCCAGGCGCCCCGTCCCCACGCTTCTTTTAACTCCAACATCTTATCTTGTTTTGTGCTCTCCTGCGGTTGTGAAGGTGCAAGTGATTAAGAAAAGGGACCAGTATTTAAGTAAATATCAGCAAACTTTTTAAAAAGTGTGCTTTCTTATGCTACTTGCAAAACTTTTGGAGGCAAAAAACAAAGGATAGAGCATCATCAACTTATTTTTAATTAGTTTATTCTTGTTTTGTTTGTGTAAAATAGGTTAAGAAAATGGAGATGACTCAGTCATTACATTATTAATGTTAATGTTTTAAATTAGCATTACTAAAAATGTTGCTTCCCAATAGTGATCTCTTTGAAATGTAATAGAACATGGCAATTTAAAAGTTATTTGTTAAAATGAATGCTAGAGAATACTTCATCCATGAATGTGCCCCCGGCTTAATCAGGTTCTTAATCTATATCCTTTTTTATCACTTAAAATCTAGAAACACTGCTTTGAATTTTCTCTCCAATAGTTTCAAATACAAACAGTTGCCTACTTCATTCTACACAGTAAATTTCCCTCCATATGGACTTAATTTTGACATGGTTCTATAGCCCTCACTTTTGTTTTTGTTGTTGTTTTGGTGCTGCACAAAGAGTGCTTAGTGAAAGCTTTAAAAATGAACTAGAAATAAAAGGATGGATAAATGAGTATATTTGTCTCATAATCACTGGATTTCTCATCTAGCTCCTCTAAGTGACTATGATGTTATTTACGGCAGAGACTGCGTCCTGTTGACCACTGTATCCCATTACCTCCTAGGTACTCAATAATGTTTGCCAAATGAACCAATGAATCCAAGTCTATCACTCTATATCTTCAATTTTTTTTTCAACTTTTATGTGGGTATATGTCTCACGACTTCAACTATACTGGAGCTCTTTGAGTGTAGCACGCATATTTTACTGGTCTTGGCAAGCCCCAATTAGGGATTAGCAGAGTGCCTTGCATGAAGCAACACTTCAAAAATCAATGGGTGAAACATTCCCTTTGATTGCTTTTTTAAACCTAGAGATTGTGCCTGTATTTTTAAGCCTAAACCACAACAGTGAAATAAAATTTAGATCAATATAAAGAAGTTTTCAATAAGTAGGTATTAAAAATCCAATATCTAGCTCCAGTATCTAATATTTTGATAATGAGGTAGGTTTCCTTTTGAAGTAGTTTGTTTCTAAGATCTCAAATCTAACAAATATGCATATTAAAACCTAGAAATTTCTGTAATGGATGCCCTTATTTTATAGAAATTTATTTTAGATAATATATTTATACCTCTAAGACTCTCTGATTATAGCAACCTGTAATTACATTTCATATTTTCATACTTGAATGTCTTTCATCGTAGAGGAAACAATCATCCATTAAACAAAATGGAAAATATATGTAGAATGAAGAAAATTGGCTAGAGTCCCACCACCCCAATACAACCACCTACCATATTTTGGTCTATTTTTTCTAATTTAGTTTTTGAACACATATTTATAATTTCCTCTTCCAAGTTATCAAATTACATCTTATATATTTTATTTATTAAGTTTATTTCTGCTTAAGGAAAAAAATGCTTTCTAGTACTAAGTAAGCAAATTTAATTCCAAGTCATTCCCCAAACTTACTGATTGTGTTCTCCTCTCCCAAGGAGCTCATATATGCAATTGGTCTCACAGAATTATCAAACTATTAGACAAACAAAATTTAAATAAATGAAAATAAGGTATGTGTGTGAGAGCATGTATAATTTTTATAGATAGCTGTATTTTTAACACACTATCCCTAAGTAGATAATGAGACTACGTGCTTTTTTTAGAAAATTAATTCCAAAGGCACTCACAGTAAAGTATATTTTAAATAAAGTGAATTTTGTGTCCCTACTGGTTTCCACTATAAAACTGAAATTTTTAGGGCAAGTCATATTAACCTCTGCATCAGTCTCGTCATCTTTAAAAATAAAAGTCTAATATAAACATTCACCGTATAGGGTTGTTTGGAAAATTAAAAGAATTAATGCTTGTACAGAAGTGTCCAAACACATAGAAAGTGCTTCGTGTATGTTAATTATAATTATCATTACTGGGAAAATTTTGTGGCCAAATAGTAATCTCAGATTTTGAGGCTGAAGTTTTTTCTTTTCTTGGCTTCAATTAAGTAGAAAATTCTAATTTTTTTGTCATAATAATCTTTTAGAAATCACTTAAATATTTCTATCTTTTTTCATTCTATGCATTCCTATCTTCTAAATTTGACCAATTGAAAAAATATTAAAAAACATGACCTTTTAACACTGACTCTCTGCTCTACTTTTCTCCAGTTATTTGACTTTCTGTTTTAATTTTTTTAATTAAAAAAATGTTTGTAACATTTATTCAATTTTGAGGGACAGAGCTTGAGCGGGGAAGGGTCACAGAGAGAGGGAGACACAGAATCTGAAGCAGACTCCAGGCTCTGAGCTGTCAGCACAGAGCCCAATGTGGGCCCGAATCCACAAACCATGAGATCACAACCTGAGCCGAAGTCAGATGCTTAACCAACTAAGCCACCCAGGTGCCCCTCTGGTTATTTGACTTTCTTACAGAATCTGGATTTAGTATAATAGAAATTGCTAGGCTACTAGGGATTTGTAAGTTATCTCAGAAGCTACCTGGTTGGATTTCTCAGAACTATATTCAAACTAATAACATGAAATTAGTATCCTATCAAAGGTAGAGAGCTTTTCAAATTAAGGTTCAGACCAAAAGATGATGTAGAAACAGATCATAGTGTGTTTGCCAGACACAAAGCAAGAGGAACCAGGAACCAGGAACCAGGAACTCAAGTTTGGGTCTGCTTTGCCAGATGGCAAGTTATCTCTTCTGTTATGAGTACCACATTATACTCATTGATACCAAGGCTTTGATTTCAGTCAACAAGCTTGTTAATTTGAAAGTTTAGGAATTTAGGCCAGTAAGGAATTAGACTGACAATAGTCAATCAGTGTTAATCCTTAGGTTGTTTTCCTTCCTTCCTTTCTCCTTTCCTGCTTTCCTTCTTCCCTCCCTCCCTCCCTCCCTCCCTTCCTTCCTTCCTTCCTTCCTTCCTTCCTTCCTTCCTTCCTTCCTCCTTTCCTTTCCTTTCTTTCTTTCTTTCTTTCTTTCTTTCTTTCTTTCTTTCTTTCTTTCCTTCCTTCCTTCCTTCCTTCCTTCCTTCCTTCCTTCCTCAGAAACATCTTTATTACAAGTGTTTTTAAACACTTCTTTACATGCACTGCAGAATGAGTATCAACTTCCTTTCAGATTATTTCTTTGACTATAGAATATTTCCGTAGTGGTTTCAATATTTCTTTTGGATAATTTTTTTTTATGTTTTAGAGACTTGTTTCATATTAAGTTAATTTAAAAGTGACTGAGTACTGGGGTGCCTGGGTGGCTCAGTTGGTTAAGAGTCCAACTTCAGCTCAGGTCATGATCTGAGCCCATGTTGGGCTCTGTGCTGACAACTCAGAGCCCGGAGCCTACTTCGAATTCTGTCACCCTCTTTCTCTGCCCCTCCCCCACTCACATTCTGTCTCTCTCTCTCTTTCAAAAATAAATAAACATTTAAAAAATTAAAATAAAATAAAAGTGACTGAATGCTCTTTGGAAAAGAATTATTGTGTATACCAAAAAAAATCAGTGCTTAATCTTAGTGGAACATGTAAGCAAACTTGGAATTCACTTTTTTGCTTTCATTGTCAATTCTAGACATAGGAAATAAACTAGGGCAGATGAAATGTGACTAGAATCAATGTATATTTCTCAATGAACTATTTTGATGAGGAGTCAATATAAAGATTAGAAACCACCATTCCAAAAAGACTCACTGGCAGTAAAATACAGAAAGAGCCTTTAGCATATGTCTATGTGAATTGGATTGTTTTTTGTTTGGTTAGATGAGAAAACATGGACCCTGAGTGATGAAGCAATTTTCCCCAAGATGACACTGGTAAACAATAGCAGAGCATGGTAGAGACACCACCTCCTATAGCATTTATTCTTTTGTTTGTATCAATTCATCACACTATTATTGTCCTTTAGAAATAAATGATCAGTACTTTACAGAACAGTGTAAAGAAGGGGAAAAAGTGTTACTGATATTGACTCAAAGACAAGATAAAGAAAAATTAGGTTGTGATTTATAATGAATATTTTGAATCAGTTAGATTTGTGTATGGGTTATTTAAGAATGGTCATAAAGAATGTTAATAAGACTTTCAGGATATCTAGAGGATACAAAATAATGTAAGATGATAACTTATTAAAATCTATTTCAATTAGGCAGATCATATAGTTTAAACAGCAAATTATTCCAAAAAGAAATAAAATTATTCCATGTATTTGTCAATAGAGAGATAAAACAAGATGTTAATTCTTTTAACTATGTGAGTTTTAGAAGTTTATTCAACAACATAGTTCCTTATGACTTAAACAAAACTTTTTCTAAAGAGTAGACAGAGAGTCTCTGACAGTATAAATTTATGAACAAGCATAAGATACCAAAATTCTAGCTTGGGTCATTCATTCCCAGAATACATCTTTTGTATTTGTTAGACATCTTTTGATACAAGATGAACTAAATTGCTACAAAATCATAAAACTATGAATCAGAATAAAAGAGTTTTGAGAAAAATATCTATTATTCATAACTGCTCTCTTTTCCCCAAATTTGGGTTTGTATTATGAAATATATTTTTATTATAAGGAGTCGCCATATACAAAAGTAGCTCTAAAGCTGTTAGCAGAACTTCACATTCACACAATAACATATCTTCCTTATTCTGTCAAATAGCTGGCTTGGCAAATTTTAAAATTTATGATGTAATAGAAATACATTCTAAAATAGTATTCTCAGTATAAATATATCAAAACTGTTTTCTTTGAAAAGATCTAATGGGAAAAGAATTAGAAATGTATTTTACTCATATTTAGCCCTTAACAAATTAAACCCTAAGGAAAAGCTACACTGAAACTTTCTATACAGAGTTCTATAATACTAATGTTTTATTTTACCCTGAAATACTTGCCCTGAATAAAGCTTCCGATTTCGCTAACTTAGCCTGAAACTGATATGCGATATTTAACCAACTTTACTGAAGATTTTGTGAAATAGGAATGTTTGACTTTATTTCTGTAGAAACCATGATCTTCAATTCCTTGTGGAGTAATGTTGTGTTTCATAGTTGTAGGCACTGGCCTGGAATATGATTATAGGAAAATTAGTTTATTTTAATGCCTATTGCATGCATGGATGACTCTATTAAGTGAATGAAATTTGATAAGTAGATATATGATAAAGATATAAGTATGATTTCACAGAGTTTCAAAGTAAAGCAACAATTCGAAGAACAACAAAACTTCACATTTGATCTGATTTTTCATGTATTTTTAAATCACTTATCCCATAAATGCCAGGTATCTTCATGTGTCTTCTTTAATTTCTTTTAACTTCATGTTTGAATATTTTGTATATGGGACATATATAACTTTGATTAAAACATAGGGTCAAGGCACAGATCCAACCACAGTTCAGATAGAACGCAAGGTATTTGTTTAATGAATGAACGAATCTGCGGAAAAAAGATGAAGGTGTGGGCAAAGTCAGTGATTACCACACTAAAATACTTAGTCATTGTAAAGACAGTACAATAAAATTAACATTAATATATATGAAGACAAAATTTTCCTCTTAGATCAACAGTTCAATATATACTTCCATTATAATAGCAAAACCCTCTACATGTAAAACATAGTTCCTTTTTTTTTCTTTCACTACTCTCTATCAGTACTCCTGTTTTACAGCATGAACTTTCACATAAATTGGTTAATCAAATTGAACAAAGATACAGTAATGAGTACTTTGACCATTATTTATATTCTAGAAAGTTCTAGAAAGGAGCTTTTTTCTATTAAAAGTGTTCTCACAAAACTATGGAGCAGGTCAACATAATTTTCCCTCATTATGTAACTGGGGAAATACAGTGATCCTCAGTGGCAGTCAGTGGCAGACAGAAGTTGTAAATTTATAAATCAAAATATTCAGATTTTTGCTTAGTTTAAGCTATGACCAATTCCATTTTCATAGAAACATTAGATATGTGCTTTCCTGCCAGTGGGGAATACTCCCCAGTCCCTAACTGCTATACCAAATGGGGGACTCAGCAGGTGGACCAGGTTTTTCATTCTAGAAACCTGTGTAGATTATGTAACTATAGACTTTATTCCCACCTTTTAATTAACTTTAATGCCACATCACATAAAAGAGTTGGCTCAGTTTCATTTCTTTGGATTCATATAATACATTAGACAGGAGGTCCATAATTTCCTTGACATAAAAAGTGCTTAAGATCATCCACAAGCAGTGCATTTTGAAATTCATTAAAGATCTCTGACATGTTCTTCTATTAGCAAGGTTCCAGAGAGCACAGATGGCAATTAGTCACACAGGTGTTTGGTGGTTAACTTCTTTGATTGAGGAGAGCAGCACCATCTATGAAAAGAACCTCTGAATCTCCAGAAACATAGTATTAGATGCTATTCAGAGCATCTCCTATCAGTACTCTAACTTTACTCGATTCTTATATAAATTCTTTGCTCATTAATTAACATATTATCCATGTTAAACTTATACGATGTTATATGTCAATTATATCTCAATAAAGCTGGGAAAAAATAAAGTCTTTACTCATATGAGAGCTTTCAAAATGGCTGATTGATGGAAAATCCAATCCTGGCAGGATGGATGGTTCTTTTAGCCAGTGGTTCTTGAAGTGTAGTCCCTGGACCAGCATTATCTGCATCACTTGGGAGCTTGTTAGAAATGCAAATTCTTTGGCCCCACCCCAGACCTACTGAGCCAGAAACTGGTGATGAGGCCTAGCAATTAGTGCTTTTATAAACCCTCCAGATGATTCCCATACAAGTGAAAATTTGAGAACCCCTGCTGTAAGCTCTTTGGAGGTGCCTGGATAAAGGGCTCTCCAGAGAGAACACAGTGGAATGTAAAAATTAAAGCATTATTACAATTTGTATTATATTTAAATTATAAAACACTATTTGGTCATGGAGAGGATGTTTAATTCTTATTTTTAATTTCTTCATTTTGAATTCATTAGAATTAATGTATTTGAATTAATTTATAGACGTAGCACTATATGGATGGTAATATGACTTTACTGTATGAGGAATTTGCTGTAGGCAATGGTGGGATGGAAGTTAGTGTGGGAACCTAGATAGAGTTGCTTTTGCAATGTGCTTTGCAAATTGGAAGGGATCTGAGATGCCAAATTATCACCTTTGGTGTTCCATGTGTCCTTCTCGCATGCCCTATGACTTCAGGGTATTTCCTCCAATCACACATTACCTTTACACATCACAAAATAGAAGTGAAGAAAAAAACCCAACGTCTTGAAAGATGGAGACATTAGCAAATTACCAATCTAGGGAGGCAATATGAAAAATATTTCTTTTCCTTGAGTTTATTTTCATATACTCTTCAAAGCAATTCCAGAACTGGCAGTATGAAATATGTGTGTCCGTACAATTATATTTATATTCTCTTAATCCTTATTTCTTTTATTCTGTTCATTCTTTATACTGGTTTCCAGGTCAACAGTGCCAACTGTGAAAGCCACTGCTATTGGAAGCTTAAAAACAAACAGAAAAAAGGACTCCTCTAGTTTTAGGATAATTGAAACAACTCCAAAATATGGTGGCCAAAGTGTTAATCAAAATTCAATGTGTAGCTAAAATTTTAATCTGATGAAATCATCATCAACAAATTACCACAGAAGTTTTTAAATTATAGCTGAGGGATATTTAATACACTGAATAAATAAATCAACAAAATTCATAATGCTGTTAACACTCACACCAAATTAAAAATATCATTATTTCTGAGATGTTAAAAAATAACTTATATGAACTATAAGAAGAATATGCGTTGTGTTGGTATGGTCACTATTAAATATTCTCAATATCAGCTCTGTAGATAGCCATGTAGAAATAATTATCACAACTGTGTGATATGAATAAAATAAAGTAGCGGTAAAATAACCAATGTTCTCATTACTTCCAAACTTCCCTCCTCAATTTCAGGAAAGATACCGCATGATTAAGTCTATCTAAAGGCACGTGCAGGCTCTGTAATGAATAGCTTTCCCCACAAGCCCTGAAGAGATTATGTGTGTGTTGGATGGGTTTAGCTCCAAGGTTGGGTTGTTGCTGAAGACAGGAAGGGAACTCTTGTTAGTTTTTCACAGACGCTTCCATTATCCACTGGTCACTAATCTATCTTTATAAGTCCTTCTGTTGCATATGTTGCTATTTGCTGGGTCTCCTTTTACCTTAGGCAGAATAGAATAATATTCAGGAGGCTAGGTTAAAAAAGACCTCAAGCAGCAGAGAATGTAGTTTATTGACAGGACGCTTTACAGATGGATAATGATAGTAATGAAAAAGCTGTGTAATTGCTCTTTGTGGTGGGCCAAAACCTCAGTCAATGGCTGATACACATGAAACAAAATTATTAAGGCACTTTATTTCAGAGCTGGAATGGTTCCCAAATTAGAACAGACCCGCTAACAGTCCATCTGGCTACGTTTTGGAATGGTAGACAGATTGTGGCCTATGGACGCAATTCTTTAGAATAAAAACAAACGGCAGAGGTGCTTCTTTGCCAAAAGACCCAAAGGATTTCGCAGGAATTTTATCCATATCACAGAGCCTTGATTGCTCATGTCCAAAGCAGAAAAATCTCAGGAAAGATAAGAGTATTCAATGTCATTGGTGTGAAAGATAATTTCCCATTTCCTGGTAAATGCAGAAATACTTGGCAAACGAGATGTGAGATCAATTTATTTGGCTGGTATGCTTTACAAAAGATCAACATACTGCCAAACCAGTGGGAAAAATGGCACTCTGGCTTTCCTTCATATGACTCTGGTATATACAAGAGCCACAGAGAACCAAGACTTGTTTGGATCATGGTTAAAATTAGGACTGGCCTTAAATTTAGGAAGAACATGATCATACGTTCCAGTTGGTTAACTATCAACTCCTTTAGTTAGTTTTGCCAATGTCAAATAGTACCTTTCTGTTCAAAGAAAGATTACAGAATAAAAGCCTCCAAAGGGAGAAGAACTTTGGTGTTTTTGTTGTTGTTGTTGTTGTTTCTGTTTCTTAGGGACATGCAATCTAACCCACAGGGGGATCACCCAGTATAGACTAGGGCTCCTGAGCTTTGTGGGTACAATGCAAATTGGAGAAACCAAAGCCCATTCCCTCTTTGGTCAACTCATGGCATTAGTGTAATGAAGGTTGTATAATCCCTTTTGCTCTGCCATACCAAGGCCAGACAGAGATGAAAGCCTGCAATAATAATGAGGGAGGCCAAGCAGCACTGAATGGTAGGTGACCTGGCTCACAATAGGCATTCAGTAAACATCCACTGAATAAGATAAATTAATTCTAGCCTCAGTTCTGCTGATAACTACCTATTCAACCTTAACTACTTTGCTTTTCTGAGGTTTCACAAAACAAGGATGATAATGGTGCTCCCAGGACAAGTATGAAGTGGGACAATACCCAGAAACACGTCTTAAGAAATCTGAGGGATTATAGATGATACTTCTCTAAATGCCGCCCAGGAACTAACATTTTAGAGGATAAAAGTAGTGCTGATTTTCTCATTTTTATTCTTATTTTATTAAAATAGGTAATCTAAATTGAAGAATACTTCTTTCCCATGGGACTCAGTTATGTGATTTTCATTTTGAATAAGCCAAAAGTATGTCTGATAGACATTTTCATTTTTCCCAAATTAACCAAAATGCCCAAGAGATCGCTTGGCACCAGTCATCAAATATGACTTCATTTTTGCAGGAAGTTCTAATCATCTTCCTAATCTGCCACCCTTTCCTCCAAAAGCCTGACATTTTTTTTTAACAAATTATGCTTCATGTTTTCAATTGAAATATTGGCCTTTGACTTCTCTTGAAATGCAAAGCCCAGTGTGCTAAAAAGCATTAAGCTGCTCTTGGTTTTTAGGTTTTTTGTGTTAATGAAACATCAGAGGTAAGGTTTCAATGGGGGAGGATACTGAAAAAAAGATCAAAAAGACTTGGCATTGTTGGATGCTTAAACATGGATTGGGAAGTCAGAGTGGGTAGACACACTGAAATGAAGAACTGTTCATTTCATCCTTTCACTGTGGGTTTACTCTGATTGAAGGAGAGTGGAAAGATAGAGTCCTTTGCTCACAGGTTTAGTGGCCAAGTACATCTGGAATTGTGTACAAAGATAAGCTATTAGCATTTTAGAGTCTTTTTCCTCCTTGCCCAGTAAAGTCAGAAAATACTTTCTTTCTCTTTTTTTTTTTTTTTTTTTTTTTTTTTTTTTTTTTTTTTTTTTTTTTTGCTATGTTATTTCTTTGAGAAATAAATCTGGAGGTCATGGCTCATGAGTTCAGGAGCAGTCTGCTTTGACCTTCCTGATGTTTATTTAGCTGCTGGTATACTCTTATCTTCCTAGAGACCTGCTTTCAAGTAGAAAACAAATAAAGTACCACGGGTGAACAAAAGATCCCTTTATCTAACAGAGGGATGATTTTGAAGATGCTACTTTTAAAAGAATGATATAAAAGAAAAAGCTAACTATGAACATTTTGTCAAGGTCATAGAATTATGTATCAAAATAGCTAAAAATAAAACCAACATGATTTACTAGACACCTATCAAATGTTTGGCACACGTTGCAAAATACCTCTCATATTTTCCACAGCCCTAAAAGGTATGAATTAGTAGCTTCTGTTGAAAGAGTAGAAAGCAATGCTGAGCATAGTTAAAAAGCATGCTCCAAGTTGCACAGGGAGTAAATGGATGAACTGGGATTTGTAAACTAGGGGAATCTACCTCCAAAGCCCATTTGCTTCCCACTAACCCATGCTGCCTCATATGATATGATCTGTTTGGTCCCAAGTGCACAGATTTGCTCAGAGATTGCAAACCTGACTCATTCAAAAATAACTATCATTCTTTAGGAGCACCTGGGTGGCTCAGTGGATTAAGGATCTGACTCTTGGTTTTGGCTCAGGTCATGGTCTCACGGTTCATGAGGTTGAGCCCAGCATTGGGCTCTGCACTGACTGTGGATCCTGCTTGAGATTTTCTCTCCCTTTCTCTCTGCCCCTCCTCTGCTTGTTGCCAGCACACTCACGCATGTGCTCTCTCTCTCTCAAAAATAAATAAACATTAAAAAATAACTATCATTCTTTTGAATAAAGATGCAAATGTAGGTAGACATTATTTCTGTTTCCTTCCATGTTGGCATCCCTCCCAACAAAACTCCAAAGTTTTACAAATTATGGTATAAAAAAACATTTCTTATGAAAAGTTTGAATTTCTTAGAGTGATAATGAGGAAGTATTAAACTCATATGTAACAGTGTTTGCAGAACGGAGGATAATATTTTTGTGAAACAAGTTTCATTATATGGTTTCTTCCTCCCTCATTTTTTCAGTAAAATTATATCAGAAGGCTTTACTGAAGACAGATACAGACATTACAAGAAATATTTACCTTTATCCAAGTCCAGAGAGCATACAGTGTTTAGAAATATATAAATAACCCCATATAGAACTGTTTGGATACTCATACAAAAGAGATAACATTTACTGAGTTATACTAGGTATTTTATACAGTGTCTCAATCTATATAAAAACCAAGGGAGAGACTGTTTACTACCCCTATCTTACAGATGAGAAGACAGAATCAGAGAATTAAAAACTTGCCCAATATTACTAACTCAGTCAATGATAGAGCTGTTATGCTAATCTTAACTCAGTAAACTATATTGCTGCTCAACATTACTTACAGATTATTTTATGGATATTCACAATAATTCTCCCATAATTATTCATGTGAATATTCAGGAAAATGAGTGTAAACTTCACTATCATTGAACCTTCTGACCTATAATTTTTAACTCTGCACTTATGCTCTATTTTTCTAAGTATGATCAGCATTTCTTCTAATCATAATATATGACTTATATGAGACCCTGGTAACAGTTGTATAACTGAAATCTACTAGATAATTCATACCAAACAACTTTGAAGTGCAAATTTTATTCTTTATATTTAATGAAAATGCCACCTAGCTGAGTATTTTACCTGTGACCTTGAATTCCTTAAGTGCACAGGGCTGTCTTGTTTAACATTTTATTTTGTAAGCACTTAAGCAGTTTCTTGTGAAATGGAGACATTGAGAACCTTTGTCTTATAGCAGTAAGTATGAGGATCATTTGACATTATGTATGCTAAAAGTCTTATAAACTGAAAACTAATATACAGATAACTATTATCTTGCTGCTGCTTCCATCAGTAAGCTAAAGTCTACAGCTTTTGAATGAGTGAATGACTGAATTAATGTTCTCACAAAGACCAAAAAGTATCCCTCTTTGGCTCAGTAGTTCTCACTTGAGATATACAGAAAATTGCCAAAGAATTTCAAAATGGAAAGAATTTCATATTGAAAACCAGAAGTAAATAAACTTGGCTTATCTACTCAGGGCTGTAAATACTATTTAAGCACTTGCTCTTGGCCTAAGAGGCAGTGTGATCATTTCTCCGACCTAATTATGAAGTTCAATGCAGACTGAGCTACAGTATGGGACTTTTGGAACTACCAAAACAGCCTGAACTCTGTTCAGCTAGCACTCATGTTAGCATTTTTCTATTCTATCTAAGAATAAGTTAATTGGTGAGGCTATCCAGAAGTTTTTTCTCACTTCTAGTCATCGATTTTAAGCTGTGAGTGCATGGAAGAAGTATAAGAGCATTTTTAAAGTGCAAAATAAATCCTGATAGCTGTTTTCTGCACTAAATGCTTTCTGCCCCCAGACAGACACATGCTATTTCATGGAAGTGAGTGGCATACTTTGTCACCAGTCCTGGGCATTAATTTTGTTCCTGCTCTATTGATCAGCTTAAAGAGATCTATCTTATTATGCCATGCATTTCTATTTAAAAAAGGTTAATGTTTGCTGGTTAACTGGTTTTGGAAAGAAAAACCAGAGACCTTATAGAAAAGTTTGAGCTCTTATTCCATTATGGAAAAAGTGACATCTCTAAAAATTTTAGAGAATGGTAAAGAGCATCATCTTTTCTCTCTCTTTTTTTTTTTTCTTAAGAGGAAAACCTTAAAAAATAAGTTTATTGACTTCTTTATGTTTTAGTATATTTTCATAAAGTTTCTTTTGGGTCATTCTTGATATTAAAAATTAGTAATGGAATTTAAATATGGACTGTGGATTAAACAATAGTATTGTTAAATAAATGCCATTTTTTAAAGTTTTAAATTTATTTTGAGAGAGACAGAGACAGTGCAAGTGGAGAAGGGGCAGAGAGAGAGAGAGAATCCCAAGCAGGCTCTGCACTGCCAGCACAGACCCTCATGTGGGGCTTGAACCCACAAAGCCGTGAGATCATGATCTGAGCTGAAACCAAGAATCGGATGCTTAACCGAATGAGCCACCCAAGGTGACTTTGTGACTTTTTTGTAAGTTTGAAGGTCTATTGAAATAAGTGAGAGAAATACACTGATGTTAAGAAAATGCTGTGAAATAATTTTCTTCATTTCAAATGAACATTTATAAAACATTTTTTAAGCCGTAAGTAATGCAAAGCTCAGTGAGGTAAAAAAAGATCTTTCCTCTTAAGTTCTGTTCCAGGTTTCAAGCTAAAATGAATTTCCCTCATTGACAACACCTTCTAATATGTTTAGTGCTTTGGAGAAGAAAACTGTAACTGGGCACTTTGAAGGGGAAAGTGCTCATTGGGTTACTCAATAGAACCACAGTGTATCAGAACAGATGAAGACAAACAGATGAAGACTTCTACCGGTGGTGGAAGTCAGAGTAGAACTCAAGTTGCACGATGAGTTATTATTGCCCCTTTGCTATGCTGCAGTGGATAGGGTCCTGGGTGTTTGTGTATCATCGAGTATAGGGTTTTATTAGTCTAGTTCTATATCAGACATTTTCCACTTTTCATTCCAGTTTTCAACTTCTCTCTTAGATATTAATACAGTTAAATGAAATTACATTTCAAACATTCTAAAGCATAAATGAAAACTTATAGATATAACTATACATCCCTTATCCTTTTCTTAAACTCTGTAGAATTCCATAGCTTTTCATTTTAACAGTGACAATATCTTCTCCATTTTTTTTTCCTACTACGAGCTTAAGGTTAGTCTACTAAGAAGGTAATTAGCTTATTATTTGATCATTGTTTTAGTAATTTTATTTTAAAAATTAACAAAAATAATTCTTATATCAATCATGAAACTTTATCATTCTATGAATCACTTTTTAAAATATATATATTTAAATCATCTGAATGAAAAATCAATATTTTTATTCTCTTGCATAAGGGAAAACAACATGTTTGATAAATTTTATTCTTACCAAATTAATGGAGTTGACTAGTTATTATGGGACTGTTTTAGCCAAAGCCCAAGACACTTTATAGTATGCCACTGATAAATGTACACTTACTTTATTTAGAATGGGTGCTATTAAATATAAAACTTTTCCCATCTTTTTCTAGTAGAAAATTAGCCAGGTAATATATGCCCCACACATGCCTTTTAAAATATCACTAACTGATCCACTAAAATGTAGCAGTGATCATTTTGCTATGATAATGGATAATTAATGAAGGACACAGAAAATATAATAAGAGACTGACTTAAAATTTAATTTTTAATAAACCCAAACATTCAAAATACCTTAAAAGTCATAAAGTCTCTCCCTTTATTAGGACCATTGTGGTTACTGTCATAACAAAAGGAGCCAAAAATGCATAATTCTATTTTCGGTTGAAAAAGCAGACTAGACCCAAATCATCAATCTTTTAGTGTGTCTGACTTTCTGGATGGGCGACTATCTAGTTTATACCCCTACCCTCTGGGGTATTCCCAGCATTTTAAGCGTGAAAAGTGTTTATTTCCTGTCTCAATTCCTCTTGTATCATGATACTTATCCTTCTTCAATAGAGGTGGTGAGCATGTGGTCAGCATTATCATCCATTTAAAATCGTTGCATGCTAAGATCCACCCTGAGGTTAGTGTTCTATCCTGGGCTAGACAGTTCTGATCCCCTTCACATGGAAAACATCCTGTTTCTCTTTCTTTAAAATGACTTATCCCTCTTTCCTGTATTCTAGTGATTCTTAATATTTTTTTTGATCAGAGACCCTTTTGAGAATCTGAAGGCAGCCAAGGAGCTTCACGCCAGGCAGATAGGCACAAGTGTTCACGACTTTGTGTGCTGTTTCAGGATATGCTCTGCCTCATAGCCTGTATGTACACCCTTCAGGAGAGCAGTTATTGAGATAAGAATGTCCTCAGGTTGTTCAAATAGTGGGTTCTTCGGACCAACTCTCTAAGATATTCTTTTTTTTTTTAAAGTAGGCTTCATGCTCAGTGTGGAGTCCAATATGGAGCTTGAACTCATGACCCTGAGATCAAGCCCTGAGCTACAATCAAGAGTTGGACACATAACCAACTGAGCATCCAAGTGCTACCCAACTCTCTCTGATATTAACTGAGTACAAGAGATTTAGTATCTGCATTTTAACAAACTCTAAGTGACACAGATGTATGAAGAGTGTACCACACTCTGAGAAAGACTCCTTGAGAGTCTGGGATCCTCAGATGAAGACTCTCCACTCTGTGCCCTCTCCAGGTTTTATGTTTCTTAGTTCCTAGAAGAATTTGAACTTAGAGACCTTACATACTTTATTTAGTTTACAACATGTTACAACATGTTGTTGTGTCCCTTGGATAAATTCCTAGCAGTGCTATTGCTGGGTCATAGGGTAGGTCTATTTTTAATTTTCTGAGGAACCTCCACACTGCTTTCCAGAGCGGCTGCACCAATTTGCATTCCCACCAACAGTGCAAGAGGGTTCCCGTTTCTCCACATCCTCTCCAGCATCTATAGTCTCCTGATTTGTTCATTTTGGCCACTCTGACTGGCGTGAGGTGATACCTGAGTGTGGTTTTGATTTATATTTCCCTGATAAGGAGCGACGCTGAACATCTTTTCATGTGCCTGTTGGCCATCTGGATGTCTTCTTTAGAGAAGTGTCTATTCATGTTTTCTGCCCATTTCTTCACTGGGTTATTTG
Organism: Herpailurus yagouaroundi; assembly: GCF_014898765.1. Classification (NCBI taxonomy): domain Eukaryota; kingdom Metazoa; phylum Chordata; class Mammalia; order Carnivora; family Felidae; genus Herpailurus; species Herpailurus yagouaroundi. Next base: position 64,036,354 of record NW_024412391.1, on the reverse strand, counting down.
CTTTTCGGGTGTGGAGTTTGGTGAGCTCTTTATAGATTTTGGATACTAGCCCTTTGTCCGATATATCATTTGCAAATATCTTTTCCCATTCCGCTGGTTGCCTTTTAGTTTTGTTGGTTGTTTCCTTTGCTGTGCAGAAGCTTTTTATCTTCATAAGGTCCCAGTAATTCACTTTTGCTTTTAATTCCCTTGCCTTTGGGGATGTGTTGAGTAAGAGATTGCTACGGCTGAGATAAAGAAATTGTGGTTTATATACACTATGGAATACTACGTGGCAATGAGAAAAAATGAAATATGGCCTTTTGTAGCAACGTGGATGGAACTGGAGAGTGTGATGCTAAGTGAAATAAGCCATACAGAGAAAGACAGATACCATATGGTTTCACTCTTATGTGGATCCTGAGAAACTTAACAGGAACCCATGGGGGAGGGGAAGGAAAAAAAAAAAAAAGAGGTTAGAGTGGGAGAGAGCCAAAGCATAAGAGACTGTTGAGAACTGAGAACAAACTGAGGGTTGATGGGGGGTGGGAGGGAGGAGGGGGTGGGAGGGAGGAGAGGGTGGGTGATGGGTATTGAGGAGGGCACCTTTTGGGATGAGCACTGGGTGTTGTATGGAAACTAATTTGACAATAAATTTCATATATAAATAAAAAAAACCATGTTGTTGTGTTATAAAGACTCCCTAGATAATTATCTTTTATATATAAAACGTTCATTTAAATCCCCAGCATAAGGATTTATGAAAACCCAATCACTTGCATCAAAGTCCCATTGTTTTTCTAAAGTGTTCTGTGAAATTTTTACTTCATAATGATCTACATTTATTGATTGTACCACCTGTTTGGCAAGTGTATTATGTTTTAGTTATTCAAGATCTTAAATTGCTATTTAGGGGAGGCATATGGTTATCTTATTTCTCCCATTTTTAACTGAGATATAATTGATATATAACATTATATTAACTTCAACAGCATAGTGATTTAATATTTGTATACATTGTGAAATAATCACCACAATGTCTAGTTAACATGTATAGCCATTCATAGTTACCATTTCTTTTTCTTCTGAAAAAAACTCTTCTGTTTTTTCTGAACTTTTAAGTTCAGAACGTAAAGGGAACTTTTAAGATTTACCCTCAGCAATATGGTAAACATAGTTAATAATATTGTTGTATATTATATTTCATATTTTGATCATGAGCTTTTGAGGACAAGGATCTAGTACAGATCTATATAACTACTGATTGCTCAGCCCAATGTCCCAGGAAGTAAGGAACTTAATAAATCTTTATTGGTTGATAAATTCATGATTAAAGAAAGAAATGTTCCTCTGAAATCAGTAATTTTCCTTAAAAGTCTATGACAATGTACTCTTTCACTCTCTCACATCCAGTGAGTCATTTCTTCATGGCACAGATCTCTGGGATCAAACACATCTTACGTAAGATTACATCTCAACTCTGATACTCGCTTGTTGTATGTTCTTGGGCAAGTTAGTGAATGCCTCTAAAAGGCTCAGCTTTCTTATATGTAAAACAAGAATAATAAGAGAATTTCCTCCATGGAATTGTTGCTTCAAAATGAATTAACAGAAAAAAAATGTATAGAATAATGCTGGAATATAACAAGTACTCAGAGTTACTTATTTGATTTCTTGGTAGTGTTGGCCCCTTGTGGCATGTTGTAGGCAAAACTCTAAGATGACCCCCAAGAATCTTGCCCCCCTGGTGTACTGTCCCACTGTCCCACTTGAATACATGCCCCTTAAGTGTGAGCGGGACTGTGAATATATTCTAATCCACTCCCATGATCAGACTGTGTTATATGACAGAAATGAAGAGTTTTTGCAAATATAAGGAAGGTTTCAAATCTGCTGACTTTGATTTAATCAAATGGAAGATTTCCTGGGTGGGCCTGAGTTATTCAGAAGAGTCTTTAAAGGAACTGGGCCTTCCTGAAATCAGAAAGTGTAAGAATACAAGGGCTGAAGACAGGGGCCACATGGCAGGGAACTTCTGGCAGCCTCTAGGAGTAAAGAGGGGTCCCTGGCCTATAACTAGCAAGAAAGTCAGGAATTCAATCCTATAATCACTGAGAAAACAGGAATCCTTATCCTACAATACCAGGAAATTAAATTCTTCCAACAACCTTGAAACACCCTTGGGAGAGGACCCCCAATTCCAATGAGATCAGAGTGGGACGGATACCATGATTTCAACCTTGGAGGACCATGAGCAGGGTAGAAAGCTAGCAGTAGAAAGGTGGTAACATTGCATAACAAACTTATGAATGCTGATTAAAGTTGGATAAACCACAAATTATGCCTGGAAGTTTTCAAATCTGAAAAAAAAAACTTACATATAATAGAAAGAAATAGGTAAATGGGCCACTTTCTGTTTTTGTATGCCACTTTAAGATTTCTATTATGATTTGGCATTATAAGCTGGTCTTCCTATTGCCACAACTGAGTACATGTTACTCATTTATTGTATACAAAAATATCATAGTGTTCCATTAGGAAACAATTTATGGTCACCTTTTTCTGTGGCACATAAATAAATTTTGAAACATTTTTGTATGTTTAATATGTTTTCATGACTTTCAGAATCAAACATATTTCTGAAAACACTTCTATAATGGAATCATGAGATTTCTTAGCCGTGTGGACACAGTCTGTACTTAAAAGGTTCCATTCTTTTTCAATGTATTACAGTTAATAAATTTTCTAAGTATACGTCATTACATATTATTAACCATGAAAACCAAACTCAGGGTTAAATTCTTGCTTTGCCACTCAGTGATTTGCATTTAAAGGGAGAAAAATAATCAGCCAAACAGGACAGCCAAGAGTTTGTCTTCCACATTAAACTGAAATAAATTAAGGTTGGGAAGTGTTGATTAAGCTTGCACCGACCTTTATGAAGCTTTCTGAGAAGCCATCATCTTTTAGAAGGGAGACAAGAAGCAAGGAAATGTTAGAATGTATAGCAGAATGCCTGATATTTAGTGAAATGTCTCTGGGTTCTTTGCCCATGTAAATTAAGGTGTCACCCCCAAAGTAGAATAGCTGCAATTTTAACTGAGTCTTTTGAAAAGATAGAGTATATAGGTGTAATTTTGAGCTCTGGCTAAATATTTGGGCCATTACTAACTTAAAAATCCCTTTCAGTGCAGCAGAGGAAAGCATTTACTATGTTTGACTTTACTGAAGTGCAACATCACAGTGCACTGACAAGTACCTCCCCAGGGAGCTTAATGTATAGTTAGGCTACAACTTAGGTATAGCGTTACACCTTCATTCTATTTGCTCCTGCCTTATCAGATATCGATCGCATGCACACCAAAAGAATGCAAAGAATGTCATCAAAGAAAGACCACAGAATGGGGCACCCAGCTGCATCAGTCAGTGAAGCATGCGACTCTTGGTCCCGAGGTAGTGAGTTCAAGCACCATGCTGGGTACAGAGATTACTTAAAAATAAAATCTTAAATAAAAAAAGAAAGAAAGAAAGACCACAGAACCCCTAAGAATTTCACTGTCTTTTAATTCTAATTATGAAGAAAAACAAAAAACAGGGTATCTATGTCCTTTATATAATTAAGCTAGAATAGTTTTGTATAACTCAATTTGAGCTTCCAATTCAGCTCAGTTTTAATTCTGACCATTTTAAGTGTCTGAATTGGTGTCATTTTCTTTGTTTTCACTTGTAACTGACAACCGTCATTTTAGGGTATTTCTCAAATATTTTTGCCAAGATTTAATTATTAGATATAACAAAACATTGTGGTCTGTTTTTTATTTTTTTATCATCGGGCAATATTTTTTTCCAAAAAATGCAACTGATCATTGATAGTGAATGGTCACAAACAATCCCAGATGTCACTAAAATCTCATGGAGGAACAATAAGGGGAAATGATAGGAATTTCATTGATAAAGAAAAATATTACACAGGATACACATAGAGCTATGAATAATATCTATGTTTTTAAAAAGTATAATTAGCTATAATCCTGAAAGTAATATTATTATTTGTATTCAAGTGTTTTATAGGAAAAGTTATCACTTAGCTGAGGTATGTTAGACTTAGCTTTAAAAACTTGACAGACATTGGCTCAGGTATTATTAAAAATATATTATTTGTCTAGATTAGATGCAGAGACTACATCCTGAATTAGAATTTTACTAAAACAAGTAAAGGCAGCAGATGTGGCTAATCATAATGATATGGAAACCTTGTATGAAAAGAAGGAAAAAAATCAGTAATCAATCTCAAGAACATATGTATGCGATTGAAAGAAAAATTTAAGAGCATTTCCTTTATCTCTTTATAATTTTTTTAATGTTTATTTATTTTTAAGACAAGAGACAGCGCACGAGTGGGGGGAGGGGCAGAGAAAGAGGGAGACACAGAATCCAAAGCAGGCTCTGAGCTGTCAGCACAGAACCCCATGCAGGGCTCGAACCCACAAACCATGAGATCATGACCTGAGCCGAAGTCGGACACTTAACCGACTGAGCCACCCAGGCGCCCCATTATCTCCTTATATAAATAATTTGAGAGCATTTACTATCCAGAGAAATAAAACAGCCAGCCTTCAATAAGGCCACTGCAGTTCTCATTACCATCTTGAGCTGAATTCTATGGCTCCAGGATTCCATTCAGCTCATTCCACTCTATTAGAACCTCAAAGATTTTAAACATTGCACTAGGTGTTTCTGCATATCCACAGAAACAGAATGTGCAACAGCCAATTCAATTGTTTCCAGCACCTTCCAAATTGAATCCTGGGGACTGGCAAAGTAGCATAAATGTCTGAATCTGGCCTGATGTAAGTGTGGGGTGTGGAGTGCTGCCCTGCCTAATATATTACCTTTTACAAAAAGATAATCAAAACCTCTACCAAGCAAAATGTGCCTGCAGCCAAATCTAGTGTGCAGATTACTAATTGTTCCCTTCTGTTCTACCACCTTTTGAATGGGGCGGGGGGGTGTTGATCTCATTTTCTATCATGGCCACTCTTCTAGTTCATGTTCTCAGTGTTTTCAGGGACACTGGCCTTCTTTCAATTCTTTAAATGTACTATGGAGCTGGTACGTATTCTAAGTCCTTTGGATCAGAACCCTGACTTCTTGTTCTTCTGAGAACTCAATTGAAATAACACTTCCTCAGGTAGACGTTCTTTGACCACCTGAGCTCCTCCTATTATTCTTATCTTATTGCTTTCCTCTATTGTATTTATCATAAGGCATACTTATATATTCCTCATAGACTATAAGCTCCATGAAGGAAGAGACCAGGGTTTATTCAGTACCCAGTGCTGTGTGACACATAGTAGGTACTCAGTAAATATTTGTTGAATGAATGAATGAATGAATGAATGGTCTAAGAAGTAAGGGAGGAGGTGGAGGAAATGATTTTTAAGTTGCAAACCCAAGGATACCTGAGAGTTAGCAAGGCAAAGGATCCTGAGTGAGGAAAAGGGGGAGCAGTTCCATGGCAAAGACTATAATAGGGAGAAAGCATGGTGTGCTCTGGGAACTGAAAGGTGCCTTCCTATGACAAGATTCTAGAGAGTAAGAAGAAAGAGGCAGTCCATATCTTTTCATGGCCTGAAATGGAAGCCCCATGTCAAAGAAGGATCTGTGGAAGCACTACTAGGCATTTATCCACGGGATACAGATGTGCTGTTTTGAAGGGACACATGCACCCCCATGTTTATAGCAGCACTATCAACATAGCCAAAGTTTGGAAGAAGCCCAAACGTCCATTGATGGATGAAATGGATAAAGAAAATGTATACACACACACACACACACACACACACACACACACACACACACCATGGAGTATTACTCGGCAATCAAAAAGAATGAAATCTTGCCATTTGCAACTACGTGGATGGAACTAGAGGGTATTACGCTAAGTGAAATTAGTCAGTCAGAGAAAGATAAACATCATATAACTTCACTCATACGAGGACCTTAAGACACAGAACAGATGAACACAAGGAAAGGGAAGCAAAAATCATAAAAAACAGGAAGGGGACAAAACATAAGAGACTCTTAAATATGGAGAACAAACTGAGGGTTAAGGGAGGGGTTGTGGGAGGGGGGACGGGCTAAATGGGTAAGGGGCACTAAGGAATCTACTCCTGAAATTATTGTTGCACTACATGCTAATTTGGATGTAAATTAAAAAAAAAAGGTGTCTGTGGGACAACTGTCTTCTGCCATGGACATCACAGATTTACAGTGAAATGAAGCAGATGAGCAGAGAGCAGCAGAGATGAGAGCTAGATAGAAAGTACTGCCAGGCTTCTTCAAAGCTTTCAATGCCTAGTTTCATCCCTAGAGTGAGGGGGAAAGGCGGGCTTATTCTGTAGTAGCTGCTTTCACTTTCTCGAAGCTGCCCTATGATCCTTCCAACAAAATACTCCTTGTTAAGGTGACTGCAAATGAGTCTGTTGTGTGAAATAAAAACACTGATTAATTCAACAGGATTTGAGGGGCAGGTAGTTCAATTTTGGACTTGGTGAGTCTTCAGTACCTGTGAAAAAGCTACATGAGTACATTAAGTAGGAACACAGGAGTCAACTGTTAGGATATGGTTATGGTTCTCTTGTATGAAGGTTCTACTTAAATACAGTCACTCTATCTTTGGTAAAGTCGGTTGAAAGTATTTTGTGCTGATGCCTAACATTTTTCATACATGGGTAACATGATCAAATTTTGTTTGAATTGAGATCCAGTAAATAGTTTATCTTTGTCAATGTATTTCCTAAGTATTTTAGTCTTTATGTAACTCAGTGTGTTTCTTTATTTGTATTTACTTACAGGAAAATTGGATGCAAATTTAGTACCCAATGGTAATCAATTTATTTTAAATGCCCAGTAAACTCTACTTTTTCTTGTTCCTTTTAAACAATTTGTATTGTTTTATCCCCAACTGTCCTGTTTTCAAACTATGCTCAAACTTTAAGACAACTCTAAAGATGTATGTATTCATTATATTTAAGTGGTATAACAGAGAATAGGAATATATAAAGATTAGCATTTCTCTATAAATCAATTTAGTTCAACTTCTCTTTCTCCATTTATAATCAATCGGGAAGGATTCAATAAAAAATAGTTCAATACTGGTAGCAAAAAATTCTATTTCATTAAGAAAAATGACAAGTGATTTGGCATTAAAACTCACTGTAGCCTTATAAAGACTGTAAAACTTCAGATGTGTTTTGAGTTTATAATTTGTACCTATGATTGCCATGCAAATTCACTCCAGTGGGCTGAACAATAGATACAAATTGGATTATAAACTCCAAAGTAAGAAAATCAAATTATGGCTTTGTAAATGAAACCTGAAACTGAGCACTGAATTCTTTTCAAGATAAAAGAGCAATAGAATTGAAATTAAGTGATAGAAACTGGGGAAGATACATTCACTGCTTCATTTGCATTAAATATTGACTTCAGAACAATATATCACATAGTTTTGTAATTAAAAAATCAGCTGCTGGAGTGTTTTGTTTTATGTTCTTTTGGTATATGTTAGATAATCTATGGGCTACAGGACATCTCAAGGTTGTGCTTTGTATGCTAACATACGAGAGCAGTTTGGCAGATTGCAGGACAAGTTCCATTCCATCCATTTGTCCATCCACAAATATCAAGCTTAATGTGTGGCTGGAACTAGCCATCCTTCTTAAAGGGCTTGGCTTAGGGGCACCTGGGTGGCTCAGTTGGTTAAGCATCCAACTTTGGCTCAGGTTATGATCTCAGGGATCCTGGGTTCAAGCCCAGTGTCGGGCTCTGTGCTGACAGTTCAGAGCCTAGAGCCTGTTTCAGATTCTGTCTCTGTCTCTCTCTGCCCCTCCTCTGCTTGTGCCCCTGTCTCTCTCTCTCAAATAAAAATTTTAAAAAATATATTTAAAAAAATAATTAAAAAATAATTTTAAAAAATAAAGGGCTTGGCTTGGACCATGCATTGTAAACTGGGTCTCTGGACTTCTAATTAATCCTGATAATCTGTTAGAAGAGTTTCTGTTGTTTTAACTTTATAAGAAGTTCAGTGATAAGCAATTTAAAATTCACTTTAGTGGTTATTTTGGGGTTATAAATATAGTATGAACTCATTACATGTATTTGGAGAAGCTTTCTAAATGTAGTAGAGGAAAAATATGCATAACTGATAAATAGGTGACAATCATTGTTACCATTTTGATGTATTCATCTCTCACTCTCTTTTATATAAACAGTATAATATCTATACACACATATAAATTTGGGATCATACTCTGTTAGTTTTTCTGTCAAGTTTTGATTATATTGTGAGATTTTTTTATGCCAAAATTTAAAAAAATGTTAATAATTACAAAATATTCTATCAAATTGTTAAACCTATTATATTTAGTATTTTTTATTATTGGTTATTTTTTCTGTTAGTGGTTTATCATTATCACAATTAGCAATTAGTAATATTTACATGTGATAATAATTGCTATATGACTTCCAAATTTTAAATTTTGATAGAAATTAAAACTAAACAAAACATAGGCTGCATAACAACAACAACAAAAAGAAACAGCAGAGTAGAGGGAAACTAGAAAATTTATAGCAAAATTTATGATCAATCATGCCAATTATGACAATAAACATAGTTATATTTCTCCATTAAAAAAGACTAACTTTTAATTTGGTTATCAAATCCAATTATATCCTGCTTACATTGATAATAAACTAAATAAAACGATGCAGAAATGAATAAGTAAAGTAGATCAATAAAGTATGGTCTGATACCACATAAAATGCAAGAAGGGTTGAAAAGTGAAATCTGATGGTATAGAATCTCCCCTGTTCACATCCCAGTTAAGGCTGGATGTTATAATTTTTAAAAAACTGTTCCAGTTTTATGGGCAAGTATGGCACATATATTTCTTATATTAATTTACATATATCTCATTAGTGAATTTCACATACTTTAAGACATTTCCCCCATTTGATGATTTGCTTTCCCTTGTTTTGCATATTTTCATCAGTTTAACTCCTTTTTGAAAGAATTTTGAAACACTTTATATAGTTTTATTGCTAATAATTTGTCATACAGATTACAATTTTGCCTGTATTTTTCTATATAAATTTTTGTTTATGGAGTTTTTTTTTTTAACACATAGAAGATCTCAAGACTTTGTTGTCCAACATACCTATCAGTTTTATAGTTTGTGATTATTTTTCTTGTGTTCTTTTCCTTAGGATGGCTTGAGATAAGTGTTCACCTTTCTCTAATTCTTTTTCACGAGTCTTTTAGCTGGAAGTTGGGATGACTCCTCAAGCTCCCTGGTAACAGTGTGCCCCGAATGACCATTTCTTCATAAAGGCAGGCTTGGCCAGGAGGAGCTTGTGGTAAATCTTCCCACAGCCTTCCTCCAACTGCGAAACAGCAAAGATATTTATGTCACTGTGAATCTCTACACCTGTGGTCAGTGATTTCATGCCGCTCATGGCTCATTTCATGCAGAGCAGCAGGAAAGGCTGCTGTGCAGCTTTCCCAGGGCTGAACATGAACTCATCTTCTCGCGAGCTGTCCCACACTGTCCCTGGCCTGCCAGAGAAGGGCTGAAAACATGCTGTGTGATACTGCTGTCTGTGCTTTCTCTTTAGGCTGGTCCGTGCACGAGGCTGGACCTGCTGCGTGTTAAATTGGTGGAACTGAAAGAATAAAATGCCCATGAGATAATGTATTTTGGCTTACTTTGTAAACTGGGAGGCCGTGATATTATTACCAAGAAGAAAGGAACCTATTAGGCCCCTCAGTAAAATGTGACTTTCATGTATGCTGTTGCTTTTTATGTCACATAACTAGATATCCTGTCCTCTTGCCAAGTGGAGAGTGCCAGCTTGTTAAATTTAGATTTAGAAGGGTGAGGTAATTTTGATGGTTAGTATTAAAAGAATTTGAACTATGAAATGTAAAGTCTGCTTCTAGATGTGCAGGCTCAAACGAGGCAATGTTTGGTTAAGAAATTGCATTTGACAGACACTTAATGTGGTATCTCCTAGTATGGGGATTATACTGAACTGAGAAATCCAGGTCTGAAGACCTTGCCTGCTCAATTTTGATGTTTTGCCAAAGAAATGATGGAAGCCCCATCTTTGAGGCAGCTGATGCTAGGCTGGCCAGGACCTTGAGAACATGTTTTTAAAAGACCCTATGCTGGCAAGAGGTATAGAGATGACTTCATGGGACTTCTGAGTCTGGAATTTTTTTGCTTCTATTACCAATTATTTTTGCTAGATTTTTGACACAGTGTTTTTAATTTTTAAAATCTAAATAAAAATAACTGTCAACTTCCTGAAACTAAGCCTTAGTCCTGCTGCTGGTGTGGGACCGACCTCGTATCACCCCTCTTTCATCATCAGACAAGGGTGTGGATTGGAACAAACACAAGGAGCCTCCTTGCTACACTCTATGCTTGTATTTCTCTTGCAAAAAGTGAGACTAGGGGCTAAATAAGTGAAACAATGGTAAGGAACCCTCCTAAACATATACATTTGAGCACACTTTCTTTCCCTTTGTTGAAACAAAACAAAACACTGCTGCAAAAGAACAAACTCTGAAAATACTAATATGGAAGAAAATGCCATATTCTCAGATATTTTTTGACCATAATCCCTCAGGCAATTTAGTAGTACATATTAATAGTGCATTCTAAGAAGACTTCAGGCATCATGCTAGGGGTTTTATGATAGAGCAACCCCCTACATTCTGGATTTCCCAGCAAAGTCCTGGTTTATTCCTGTTGTCCTGATGTAATTATTAATAACATCCCTGTTCACTCACAAAAGTGTACCAGTTTGAGTGATAGTTTATATAGTCATATTATTTATGTGACTTATTATCTTTTCTCTTGTAAGAACCATGAGGCAGATGCTATTATTATGATCTCCATTTTGCAGATGAGTTACTGATTTATAGAAAAGCTAAGTAATTTATCTGAAGCCACACACTTTTTAAATGGCAGAGGCTGGAAATCAAACCCAGGCAGTCTGGCCGCAGATCTTGTCAGGGTGGGTCCCCAGGATTTGTCCTGAAGCTGAGTGACTTCTAATGTACAGTATACTCCTAGAGTGGAGTAGAATTGGATTCAGATTTGGGTTCTCTTCATCAGGATAAGCTCGTATGCATGCTTTCATGCTCTTGGCTCACAGAGCGGTAAAATGAGCTCTTGGAAGCACAAGTCTGCTAGCCCTCAGAGAAGAAAGTGCCGAACGGGGATGGAAATTCTCCCATTTGACTTTAGCGACTTCCAGGATGCAAGGAAAAAGGCCCCAATCTCATGGTACAGACCCCTCAGGAATGGTTATGTGGCTTAGGGGAACTCTACTCTTGAGGCATTGGGCCAAAGTAGCTTAAAAGGATGAGTTTGCATACTCTGGCTGGCAGGTATGGCACACAGCTAGTGCAACATGAGGACAGTGTGTGTTAACTTATGGAACATACTTCCTATTGAAGTTTCTGTTTTATCCAGTAGGATAGATAGCACTACTTCTTTGTTGATCTCTAACCCCTGAATGCAGAAAACTCTTTGGGTATAGAAAGAAATAGATGGAGTGTACTAAGTAAATTGCATTTTTAAAATGTCAGCTCTGGGGTGCCTGGGTGGCTCAGTGGGTTAAGTGACTTCGGCTCAGGTCATGATCTTGCAGTTCGTGGGTTTGGGCCCCAGGTTGGGCTCTGTGCTGACAGCTCAGAGCCTGGAGCCTGCTTCAGATTCTGTGTCTCCCTCTCTCTGTGCCCGTCTCCTGCTCGCACTTTGTCTCTCTACCTCTGTCTCTCCCTCTCTCTCTCTATGTCAAATATAAATAAACATTAAAACATTTTTTTAAAATGTCAGTTATCACCATGTTAAGTAGCTTACTTTTTTCATCCTTAAAACTACCAGTGCCTTAAATCATGTTTCATTATATTTGAAAAGTCACCCCTTAGTATTCAAAGCAAGTAACTGGTCCCAATAACTTAATGAGTTGGAATCAGCCATTTCTGGATCCATTTGACCTCTGTCCTGTGGGTTCTCAGGTGTACCGTCTTATCAAGGCCTTACAACACTATGTGAGGGAAAATTTGCTCTACAAAAGGAGTTTGTGGAATTGCCCTGATGGCTAAGTTTGAGAACAAATGGCTATTTCATGGGCATATTCCTCTGGCTCTAGAACATTGCTCATCCTGAGACTTCTCTAAGTGGTCTTCAAATGACTACACACATAACTTGGTGATGGGAACACTTCCCAAGGTAGAGCGCCTACAAGTAACTGAGTGCAAATTTCTACATTCTCAATCTCTACATGAACTCTTTCCCAAGACCAGTAGGCCTTCGAATTTGTCTTAAATGCGCCAAGTTTTTTCTCTAACCTCTTTTCATAAACAGCCTTCTCCCACTTTACAAAAGAATAAATGAACAAACAAAACACAAAGGCCACCTGACACCCATCTCTTGTGCATCTTTTGGGATATAAAGAACCTTCCTGGCTCCAAATATTGGTGTGGTGTTGGTAGAGCGAATGGCTATAACTAACCATTAGGTACAGTGATTGACTAACAAATCTTTTTGCAAGTCAGGTGGAGTCCTTAGCTTTCCACAAAGTTGTAAGAGGATCTAAATAAGTAAAGCTGAAAAATGATTAGACATAATTCTTAATTTAACGATCAATTATCATGTGATTTTTGACTTATAACTGGGAAGAATTCAAAGAACTAAGGGACCTAACTATAGTAAAACTCCTCTAGCTCATCTGCTTTCTAATGTAAATAAATTTTCTCAGCACTTCAGTTAGAAAAACCAAAAATACAAATAGAACTGATGCTGAAATCTGTATACTTCTATCAATATATAATCTTTACCCATGGATATATGAAATAATTAGAAAAACAAAAAAACAGAAAAATGAAATCCCACAAAGTACTTCATCCATCTCATAAAGAGAGCCATTTTCAATACTTTACTTTAGATATTTAGTAATTATTAAAATTCATGATATATTCATGTTGTCTTGTACAACTGTAAACTGATAATAATTATAATGATAATTCAATCCAGAAGAAATTATTTTCATGTGTGTATATTAAATTTTTATTCCCCGGGACTCTTATTAAGATTTAAATTTGTACATGTTTTTTTTTTCCTTCTTCAGAGAATCATAATGATGTGATTATCAAAATTTTCAAGTAAAAATTATTTTCAAGTAAAAAAAAAGTGTTACTTTTTTTGGGTTTGAATTATTTCCTTAATTTCAGAAAGTGAAATGGAAATATGAGTTAAAGCATATGACAAACATAAATGATGCAGAAGTTCCACTTGTTAAATTTCTACCTATATACAAGGAAGAATGACAGGCTGATCACTTGGTCTTTTTGTGCCTTCATTTTTTCATGTTCACAATGAAGGGGTTAGATGAAATTCATTTATTATTTTAGCTGTTTAGCTCGTTATTCAGATGGAATTCCATGTGGAGGATAAAAGGCTGAGTTGCTTTGGTAGAAGTTGGCTGCAGCTAAGGCCTGGGCCATTCCCTCACTGCCATAGTAAACTTTGAAGAGCCCTTGAAGAATTCATACGGTAAAGGACTCCACTTGGGAGACCAGGAGTTCAAAGAGGTCCTTCCTGACTCAAAACCTGTAACTAAAAAGAAACAAATAATCTAGCCTTCAACCTCATGTGGTGGTACAGTTTTAGAACTTGTTTATGTAATAATTGGTGGTATGATCAGCCCTTTTATTTGATAGGCAAGAACAAGAAAGATTTAGTAGACTCTGGGGTGGGAAGTTTGCTCCAGGGGGCAGCAGATATTCTAAATGTTTAGACCACTTTGGAGTCTTCTTCTATCTAGGGAACACAAGGCTTGCTTTTGGTAAACCTTACCACATTTGCCAATGATTCATTATAAGAAATGTGCAGTTTGATGTAACCAATTTAATGTCTAAAACATTTACAATAATATCATCCAGCCAAAAAGTTACTTTTAATATTCTAACTTTAATTAAACTACCTGCTGCTCTGTCTCCAGTGTACAATGAGGTAAGACATGAGCACTATGATTCACCTGGAGATTTACATCAGTATTAGAGACTGAATGATGATAAAATACTTTCAGACCTCCTGTTCTTTAATTTAACGGCAATAACTTTTTTTAAGTAATTCTCATAACTCTCAGTTCTATGCCGCTTTCAACTAGGAAAGGTGGAGAGAGAAAAGGGGAAATCTGGTAGAAAAGAATGATATCTTCTCAATGACTGAATTTTTCAGTTTGTTTCTTAAGCGTTCCCAGCTTGTGGACCATTTAAAATACCCAGCTCAGGAAACTGACATTAGATAATATGAAGATAATTACTCTGAAGGCTGAAGGTATCCACTATTTGTCATAGGAAGTTTCCCAGGAGAATAATTTTAGGTCAAGATTTGTGGCTAGGGTATTAAGATGAAAAGATCAAAGTAAAAAAATTAAGAGGTTGATCTTAGAATTCATTCAGACCATCTGACTAGATAAACCCTCTGCAGATTGAAGGCTTGCTGAAGACCTTATTAAGTCAAGTTAATGGGAAATGCAAAGCTAATGCAGTTATATTTGTAACTCAATTGAGATGTAAAGACCATGAGCAGTGTTTAAATATTATTACAATGACAAGTACATTCAAGAGGGTCTATCTGGGAACTAATCTGTCCCAAACTTCCACATGCTGCTGATGGAACAGTGCTTTAAATAGGGCAAATAGGCAATTCAGTTTTAATCACTAAAAATCTTATCTACTGGAAAGATCGGACTGGCAACATAATTAAATTCAATGATTTGCTTCAGAACACAATTATAGAGTTCATCATTTGTTGCACTTTAGCTAAATACAGCAATATGTCAAAATGTGTGGTGAACACTTTTTTATTTTTCCCAGTACAGAACATTTAATCAGCTTTGTTCCTCAAAATAATGACTTGGTTAGACAGGGTTTCCTAAATAGTGTACCATGTGGTTTTATTTTCTCTTTAAAGACAAATTAGTGTAGAAATTTGTCAATTTGATCAGGGTTGGTGGATTTTCGTATCTTTAGAATTTATATTTATTGTAATCAAGAATTTCCATTTGGGTTAAATACACATGAGAAAATGAGATATGGGACCTGGGACAACTGGGAAAGGGTATTTAAGTAAGTATAATATCTGGATGGATTAAAGATGGCAAAAAACCTACTTGAAATATTTGCAAAATCCATTTTCAACCTGTATCTGATTCTAATTATTTCTAATGAAAAATAATTAGAAGTGTATATTATAAATATTTGGAGGAAGAAGGTATAATGAATGAGTATAAAGTTAACACACACACCCCAAACATGATACATAAGCTCAAAAATTATTTTAATCTTGAAATGTGTCCCAAAAATGAAATAAATATTGTGCATGTATGTTTTAACATCATAAATACAAAGCAAGTCCTCTCTGAGATTGTTTCTCAACCAAATTTAAGATAATTTCTTTCAACACGAAATGCCATTAACAGAGTGTTAACACTCTGCCACCTACTGGACAACTTGTTGACTCCCAAGAAATGTGCTCAGGAGCTTGAAATGTGTATTTCAGCAGTAAGGCTTCTGAAATTCTTTGGCAGGAATAAAGCTCTGGGACATATGCAGGCAAACTTTTCCGACTCATTTGACAACAAGATACCTTCCCATTTGTTGCTGAAGGCTGTTTTGCTAATGTGATTCCTATGCTCAGAATCAGTCCTTTAATGTTCAAACAACAACAACAACAACAACAACAACAACAACAACAACAACACAGTAACTTCTGCAGTGACTTTTTGGTGCCAGCTAGTTTGGATCCATTCCCACATAAACAATAACAACTTTATTTTTAGGCATCAGGCCAAAAGTGACAGTGAAAGTGGAGCTTGGCAAAAGGTTGTAGGCACTTCTATCCACGCCCCCCGCCCCCCGCCCTAACTCCCCTTTGGGAAAACAAATACTGGACCATCCTTGTGGAATGGCATCTCCTGGATGGAGGGCACAGAAGGTGCCAGCACCTCTGCTTTCAGCAAAGTGTACCGGTAGCTTGAAGCTGCAGGTGTCAAATTCTACAATATTTAACTTTATTTTACAGACATAACAAAGGTAAAATTAAATCATGATGATATGGTATATTTAGCCAACTCAAATAGAAATTACATAAAATTACATAATATGCTTGAAATAAATGTTTAATACAGATAATACAAATTAAGAAAAAGGCCAGCTAGCAGTGAAGTGGATAAAAATAACAATAGAATAGGACATCATATTTAAATATTTATACTAAAATCAAAGAATGTCAAAGTTACAAAGGATATAGGGAGCACACAGACCTCACTTCTTTAAAGAAGTAAACTAAGATGCAGGAGGTTAAGTGATGGAAACAGTTCAATGTAGAAAATGGCTGTGTCAAACCCTAGCTTTGTCATTTTTCCAGCTGGATGATCTTGGCCATTGTTAATTAGCCTCTTGGGGTTTTAATTCCCTCATTTGTACAGAGTAAATGTATTACCTAACTTACAAAATGGATATGAAGATTACCTGAGGTAAAATACCCAGCTCAATTTCTCAAAGCCAAACAGGTGCTCAATAAGCATGTTACCCAAAGTCACAAAACCTATTGGCAGAACGAACTAGAACCCAGGTGTCCTGATTGTTGGTTTGATTCCCTGTGCAAGACTGCACTGTTTCAGGGCTTACATACAAGTAATTTTAAAACTAAGATTCAGCTCCATTGGTATGTATGTGAATAGGCATGTGAGTATGACTTCAACAAAACCAACGTCAAGGTTTGACCTTTGTGAATCAATTGATTAGCTATATTTCATTCAGCCCTATCTTTAGAAAGTCACTTTCATGGCCTGAAGTATGGGTCGATCAGATTTGATATTAATTCTTTATACTAAGCCACATCTTTGTAATTATCTCTGTTTCCATCCTCTTAGAAGGACATAACTACATTAATTTCAAAGTTAATCTTTGATAATTAGCATTATTTTCATACATGTAGTAAAGCACATGAATAGTTTTTTATATCAAAAAGAATCTGCGACTCTCAAACAACAGGCAATTGAGGGACATCATAAGAAGGAATGCTCGAGTAGAGCTCCCCTCCCTAGAAAGCACCCCACCCCCAATAAAAAAGGGATTACTTTTGTCCAGTTGGACATGGTGGATCATATTCAGTGGAATATCACAACTTTGGGAAAAACCAAAAAAGTTCCATTTCTCTGGTAATAGCAAAAAGTGTCCACCATTTTTAGCTACTGAGCAGAAATATAAGCTTTACCAACCTTCTTCTTGTTTTGAAATGTACAGTATTGGTTTAGAGGGAGAAGCTTTTAAATAAAATGGCCTTTCACTAAATTATGGGTTGTTTTTAAAGTTTGCCTCTTTGCTTATCAAATTTCACTCACTCATGGTGGAGAGACTTCACTGACAAGATGTTGACTGCCATTCTGTGGAAGAGTGTGTAGATTGGTTTGTTTGCTCCATAGAGAACACAAGTAGGGTCAAAGGTGTAACTCCCAGGGAAGGTTTTGGCTCAATATATCAAAGAGTTTGGGGAACTGTTCAGTAAGGGAAGAACATGGAGATACTGAGACAGGACTGGGTCCTAGGGACTGGATCTTTTAACAGGTGGGAGTTAGTCCAGATAACCAGTAAGATCTCTTCCCACACTGAGATTCTATGATGCTAAGATTACAAAATTCATGATGTAGAAAGTTGTTTATGAAAATTTACTAGTATTTTTTGCACAAAAAAGCTTTGGAGGCATATTAATATAGTAATAAGGACAGAGTGTGGAAGCAGACTTCCTGACAGCGTTGCCAATGAGTTTTGCTCATTATTAGCTGCATTGCCTTGGGCAAATTACTGATGTTTTTCTGTGCCTCAGTGTCCCCGTTTGTAAAATGGAGTTAATAGCAGAATGTACTTTTTGGGCTATTGTATTAGGTCAATGAGTGAATACAATGTGAAGTGTTTTGAAAATTGCCTGGTTCAGAATCATTGTTGCCCTGCCCCCAAATGTCAGTGCAGCCTCCCTTTCTAGAAAATGACACCATCCTTGACTACACAAAGGGAATATATGTATGATCCAAAATCAAGCAGGTAACTAGGAGACACAAATGTGGGAACTATGTGGTACAAATCCTATCACTTGCCACTCCTACAGCCATGACAGACATTAATCTAGCATGACACTCAGTGCCACTGTGCCTAGATGGTACCTCAGCATCCTTTTCAACACAGAGCTCTAGAGCAGACAAGTGAGAAGAAACCTATTTTGTTCATGTTTTCATGATGTTTGAATCTAAACTTTACCTGTAAAACTTGTCAGGATCCAAAGACAAACCAGTTTGACACATCCATTCCACTTGCTGCTTTAGTGTGATATTTTTCATGGTGGCTTTGGCAAATTGCCACAAGATTTTGGTTTCATCTCTTTATTTTTCATATGCAAAGATGTGCATTTTTAATAAGCCATTATTAATATTGGTATATAAAATGTGTTTTTGTGCTTTGTGAGAGGCATCAATTCTACTACAGTTTGACAGTGTATTTATTTCTCGTGATATTCTATTTTTTTAGGGATTGGAAAGAAAGGTTTTCAACACTTGCTAGAAGAGACCTGTTCCTATTCTTTAGAAATGAAAAAACCATCTTACAGATGCAAACTTTCCTCAAGCAAACAAAATCAAAATACAAAGAGATCAAAAGAGATCCAAGTTAGACGCCGTGAGTGGTCTAAATTATTGAAGATGACCCTGTCATGATTTGTTTCCAAAAGGAGATTGAGCTTTATCATTGACCTGTTCTAAGAACAAGATAGCCAAACCTAGGGGAGTGAGGGGTGTGAGAGAACGATAGTCTGTTGGGAAGAGCAGAAAGTTTAGCCATTCTGTCCTCTCTGCCCTGAGAGGAATAATCCCATATGGGTCCCAGTCCCTGCCAGTGATTGCAGCTAAGAAACACTTTATGGAAGAGCAGAAAGTTTAAGATCAAGTAGCAGCAGGCGATTTCTAGCATAGCTAAGCAGTCTGTTCCAAAGGGAAGTCTCAGCTGCAGGGATAGGACAAGTGGCAGAATTCTGAAGGCAGAGCTAGTGAATAGTCCAATTGCCGGGCCAAATATACTAGAGGTACATGTCATTTTATAAAATACATGATATCATTACTATTTGAGCATTTATTCTGTACCAGGCACTGTGCTAAGAGCCTTGCTCACTCAGTCTTTATTGACACAATAACTCTGAGGGGTAGGAATTAATGTCCCTATTAAATGAATGAAAAAAACGAGGTATAGGAAGGTTAACTTGTCTGCCTCAGGCCATGTTGCCAGTAACAGGCAAAGCTAGGACTTGATCTTAGAATCATTGACTCCGGAGTCTCTGTACTTAACTGTGCTGAGGGGCCTTGTGGTTATGGATAACTTCCAGGTCCCGCCTTGTTAGGTCTCAAGGGCTAGTGGGAACTTCTGTGCAGGCAGGTCCTAGCCAGATGGCAGAGAATGCCAAGTAGAACTGTTACCCAGGTGTCAATACTCTGCATGGGGCTAGAGAAACTTCTGAATGAATAGAAGGTCAGGAACTTGACAGTCAGAGAGGATTTTGATTTGATTAGGCTCCAGCAATGCCCCATACCCTCCGTGCTCCAAAGCAAAGCAGACATCGTTAACTCAGGGCCCTTGGGGACTGTGGGTGGGCTACGGAAAGACCAATTTATTATCCTCAAACTGGTTGTGAAGAAGAAATGACAGGCCTGCATACTCCTGGGGTCATTTGGAATAGCCAAGATGGGACTAGGGCTGTAGCCCCAAATAAATTTGATAGTGGTTTAAACAGCAAAAATCACTTATGGAGCACATTAAACGCAAGTGTTTAGAATAATGTCTCCCTTCGGGGGGTTTTGAAGGGATAGACATTTATCAAAGGGGAAATACTGTATTCCAAACTTGTTAAATAGTTTGATACAGGTCAATGATTATACCAAAGTGGCACAGATTAAGCATAGCATTGAGCTTATCATAGGTTTATTAAAATAGGTAGAAACTCAAGCTAACCCAAGCTCACAACAAATCTGAAATCTTAGCTTTAAAAATGGGCCTTAATAAATAAGAACTGGACAGCAAAGAGACAAACTGAAGGCCTACTGGTAGAGGAGTCTTATCTCATTTATGAGTGAACAAATATTACTGCTCAATTTTAATCTAATTAAAACATCCTGTACTCACTGAGGTCCTTTTCACCAATCGTGAGAAGAATAACATTGATCTGTGAAACAGAAGTGACCAAATACTAGGAGCCTATATTTCATACTGCATAGCTTACCTTAAGCAAATACTACATCCTGCAAACAATTAAAAAATGAACATGGGCACATGATTCTTTCTGAATCCATTAAGACTATCCTTAAGTCACCAAGATATTTGGGGGTACTTAAATTAGTTGTTGTTTTTTTTTCAGGGTAAGTTTTTGCTTTAAAACGGCAGAGTAGGGATGAAGGATGAACATGGAAATGGAATTTGGATGGCTTTTATTATCAGTGGCTTGAAAAAGTATGAAAGTAAAGCGTGGCACTCAAGGGTATTGAAATCCTTGAGTCAGATATAAATGGGAAATATTTTCTTTGCATTCAGACATCCTGTATAAGAAGAAATGGCCTATGTTGTTTTACTTGGAATGTCTTTGATATGTTCTTTACTTACAAAAATTATTTTAGAGAGCATGAGAGAAGGAGAGAGGCAGAGGGAGAGAGAAAATCCTAAGCAGTCTCCATGCTTAGCACAAAGCCTGACATGGGACTTGATCCCACAACCCTGGGATCACGACCTGAGCAGAAATCAAGAGATGGACGCTCAGTTGACTGGGCCACCCAGATAACCCTGTTCTTCACTTTTTAATTAAAATTTGTTTTTAAAATATGTAAGTTAAAGTTCTCCCTCATAACCATCCTAATTTTCCAATATGCTGGCTCAGATGTAGAAACCATTAACAATTTGAAGTTTATAATTCTGGATACTTTTCTGTGCACAAAGATGTGAGTAAAATGTATAATCTTACAAAACAGGATCTATTTACGTATCTAGATATATTCTCTTGAAACTTCTTTTTTTTTTTTTTAGTATATGATGAACACTCTCATGTCAGTGCATATAAATCTACTTCATTATTTTTTAACGGCTATATTATATAGCACTGCATAATGTAGGTATGCCATAATACATTTAATTATTCCCTATGGATTGGTATTTAGGGAGTACCAACCTTTGAAGTATTACAAATACTGCAAAGAACATTACAGAAATACTGAAGGGAATGTTCAGAAAGATCCTCATTTCTCTATGGTAGATAATAAATAGAAATGCTGGGCCAAAGCATATGAGCATTTGTAATTTTGACAAGTAATACTAAATCGCCTGCTTTTCCTTGAATGCCTTATTATAATGACTTCCATTGGTTCATCTTCCATGGATTTATAACCTATTGTCATTTTTAAAAAATTGAGTTATCTTTTTTTTTTTCTTTTAGGTTTATAGGAGCTCTTTGTATCTCAATGTTTAGTAACAAACTCTGGAGTAAAGGAGATCTGAATTTAAGTTTCAGTTTTGTTTCCTTCTTACTAGATGATGTTGACGTTTTGTCTAGAGTCTTCAATTTTCAGTCTGTTTATATGTAAAATGAGGGTAATAAGACTACATACATGATAAGTCTTTCGTGAGTCTTAAAAATAATACAATGTTTAGTAACTTTTAAGATGGTGCTTGGTACAGTGTGCATACAATAAATATCATTTGTTTCCTATGTTGCAAATACTTTTTCCATGTTATTAGCTGACTTATAATTTTATTCTCAGAAATTACCACTTTATGGAAATTTTGTATTTAGATATAGTAAAATCTTTCACCCTCTCCTGTTTTGAGGCTTTTGGGTTTTGTATAATGCTTAGCAATACCTAGATTATGAGCAAATATATCCTTTTTAATTCCTCTAAGTACATTTACAGTTTTAATGTTTACACTTAGACCTGAAATACATCAGTATTTGCTTCAGAGCATGGTGCTAAGTAGTTATGTATTTTGAATTTCTCATCATTTCACCACTGAATTGAAATGCAGATGTCATCATCCACCAAATTCCAGGGTATTTCTGCACTCTTTATTCTATTCCATTTACGTATCTATCCTTTTCCATATCAACACCATCATATTTTAGCTGCTTGTTTCATGGTACGTTTTGACCCTAGGTAAGGCCAAGACCCTAACTCTTTTTAATCTTTTGGTTATATTTATTTATCATCTATCTTCTGCATTAGAATGCTTTCAGAGAGGCATGGCCTTGTTTTTCACTTCTGTATCTTCTTTGACTGAAACGACACCTAGCCCAGGATAGGCACTCAATATGTGTGATTTGAATAAACAAACTTAAATCTAGTAGTCTTTTTTACACCCATTCATTTTTTATGCCTTTTAAAAAAACTTTTGTATTGTTAAATACAAAAAACATAAAACAAAAATATAAACACCTTTGTAACTACTGTCCTATATCTAATTTTTAGAAATAAATAAAGCAACTCTGACTTTCCATGTAATTATTGTACCAGCTATAGTAGTTTTAAAAGCAGTTATATTGGTAGGATCTTTATTTCTTTGTATACCAAGGTTTGGCAATTGTTTATTTATTTGTACTAGTTAAGAGGACATGATTTACTCTGCTATTTGTTTTAGGAAAAACAAACAGCTACTTCCTGGAACTTTCACCTTTAGTGAGCTAGAAGACTGCCATTTGAAATAAATAGAGCTTCAGGTTCTTTCTGTATCTCTCAAAGACTCTGGAGAGATGTTCAGAGGGGAGGGCAGGTTTCACATGTCCTTCTGTTCTTGATAATCTTTTAAATAAAGATGGTTTGTCTTTATTACATTAATCAACATTTACCTGGAATAAAGAAAAATAAGTGAGAAAACAAGTCATTTTTCCTATTCACCCAGGTGTTTCTGATATGAATTTGGAAATACTGGACAGAAAGTACTGGAAATATTAGAAGGAAAGAAAATATTAAAAACATGGGCAGCAAAGAGGCAAAGCATCTGAAATGCTTCCCTCAAAATACAACTGCATATTGTTGGTGCTTTGCTGACAGTGAGTGGCCAGGGAAATGCTCAGGCTGATGTAGGGCCAGATAGACACGGGCATGAAGTAGTCAAACTGAAAACTCTAGAACTGTACAAGAGATGGGGAGGAGAGTCTATTGCAATGGATACCTGAGAGGTGTTTGTGAGCTTGATAGCTAGACCAACAGTATCAGTATCATCTGGCAACTTTCTAGAAATGCAAATTTGGGGGCCCCATCGTAGACTGAATCAGAAACTCTAGGGTGGGGCCAGCAATCTGTGTTTTAGCAAGGCCTCCCAAGTGATTCTGTTGCTGGTTGAAGTTTGAGAACTACTGTTTCAGTGCAATTAAGAAGGGAAGATGGAGGGTTAAAAAATCTGGCAACGCATAAAATCCTTGTCCCTGTCAACACCTTCCATGTCATGAGG
Organism: Herpailurus yagouaroundi; assembly: GCF_014898765.1. NCBI lineage: Eukaryota > Metazoa > Chordata > Mammalia > Carnivora > Felidae > Herpailurus > Herpailurus yagouaroundi. The sequence continues at coordinate 64,012,761 of NW_024412391.1, read as the reverse complement.
ATACATGAGAAGTTGAGACAAATTATTTGAGAAAATATGGTAAGACTGGCAGTAAACTGTAATTTTAAAAATTGGTAGGCGGGGCGCGTGGGTGGCTCAGTCAGTTAAGTGTCCAACTTCAGCTCGGGTCATGATCTTGTGGTCTGTGAGTTCGAGCCCCATGTCAGGCTCTGTGCTAACAGCTCAGAGCCTGGATCCTGCTTTGGATTCTGTGTCTCTCCCTCTCTCTGCCCCTCCCCTGCTCGTGCTCTCTCTCTCTCTCTCTCTCTCTCTCTCTCAAAAATAAATAAACTTCAAAAAATTAAAAAAAAATTGGTAGGCAAGTTAGGCACTTTGTACAGTGCCTCCTTCTTAGCAAGATTCATGCACACAGTTCATAGGGCAGAACTGTTTAACTGGATACTAATAAGTCAAAACTTCTCTGCTCCCCACCCCCAGCCCCTGAGACAACAAATCAGTTCCCATGATTGCTGTTCAGTAAGACTAGGCTGAAGTGGTTTTCCATAGCTTGCCTACTGAGAAGTGTCTTCTAACATAAAGTATGATGATTATGGTTAATAATACTGTATTGTATAGTAAAGAAATTTGAAAAGAAATTTACAAAGAAAGTGGATCTTCAGCGTTCTCACTGAAAAAAAAAAGGCAAAGAAAAGGTGATTGAGAGTAGAAACAAACAAAAAAAGAAGTGCCTTTCACATCCACGTGGGTTATGTACAAAGTGGGGCTTTTGCCCTTCATGGCTTAGCAAAATGATTTACTGGCATTATAAGTCAAGTTGATTATTTCATCTAAAATATTTCCATTACCTGAAATAAACTGAAAGACCCAAACTAGATGTTCTCTCTCCCCTTTTCACTTTGGGAGTGGTGGTGAGTTGCTGGCAAGATACTCAGGTAGTTAAAAAAAAGATTTTGAATATTTCTAGTCATTCCTTTCAATGGAACAAAGTTAAATTTTTTTTAACGTTTATTTATTTTTGAGACAGAGAGAGACAGAGCATGAACAGGGGAGGGGCAGAGAGAGAGGGAGACACAGAATCTGAAGCAGGCTCCAGGCTCTGAGCCATCAGGCCAGAGCCCGACGTGGGCCTCGAACTCACGGACCGCGAGATCATGACCTGAGCAGAAGCTGGACGCTCAACCAACTGAGCCACCCAGGCGCCCCACAAAGTTAATTTTTAAGAGAAATATGTTGGCCTTTGAATATAAATATTTTCAAGCCATTTTTATAAATTGCTGCAGGAAGATTCTCAAACATTATCTCCTGCAGTCAGGTACTCTCGCTGGTGTCCCTGTCTCTTGTATAGCTCTAAACTTCCCCTTTGGAGATTCAGCCTTGTCATTGTCCCTCCCTGTCTGGTGGCTGACACACCACATGACAAGCTCTCTGCTGCAAATTTGCACCCTAAATCCCAGAAAGACATGAAACTTAATAACTGTCACATTCTTTAAGCTCAAGGTATGCCTTCTCACAACACAGTGTATAGGCAGTCTACACTTGTCTCTGAATATATTAGAAGCAGCCATTTAAGATCCAGATTTCTGATGAACTCAAAACAAGAGATGGAACTCCAGAGTGTGCTATATTAAGAGAAAATCCCTCTGAAAGAAAAGAAAAGGAATTGGCTTTCCTTCCTCATTTGCTGGCCTCTGAGGACAAAAATATATCATACTTCTCCTTTCTCTTTAAAAAGACAGAAACTTCTTATTCTTTAGGATTATAATGAAAACAATGCTTTTTTCGACTAAGGAATCAGTGAGATGCCCACTTCTTTTAATCTTCCAGTGACCATACTGTATCTTAGGGAGATGAAGTCACTCTTCAGGTAATTTAAATAAAAAACAAACAAACAACACACTGACTACCAGTGTCTTGTAATCCAGGAAAATATATCTGCTGGTGAGTTGTAGTCACACAATGAGCCCTTTTTCATAGATATAAAAATTATGGGCCCACTTTCAAATTTTATCTTCCCATTAAACTGACGACCTTTAGCTACTGCCTCCTTTATGTGCTCCAGGATCTTACTTTTCATAGCATCTGGTGATCTTTACAATTTCCATTCCGACTTGTATTTGTTTTAATATTAGTTTTATTGGACTGATATAGACAATAAATCATTTTTTTAATGTTTATTTTTATTTTGGAGAGAGGGAGAGACAGAGCACGAGCAGGGGAGGGGCAGAGACCGAGGAAGACACAGAATCCAAAGCAGGCTCCAGGCTCTGAGCTGTCAGCACAAAGCCTGACATGGGGCTCAAACCCACAAATCGCGAGATCATGACCCGAGTGGAAGTCGGATGCTTAACCAACTGAGCCACCCAGGCACCCCTACAATTAATCGCTTTAAATTTCATCTGAATCTCTTTCTGAGAAGTTTATGTGCTGTGTCCATATGGACAGCATCATCTACAGAATGATGGAGGCACATTCAAATCAAAGGGATTTCTCAGGTTTTTACCATTACTGGAGTTGTGGTGTGAGAAAGTGAATAGAAGGTTTGAGATTCACACAGAATTGTAGGTGGGAAGTAACCAAAAGAAGCCTTGGGATATGGATAGAAGTGGGTGCAAGCCCAAATCCATCACTTAACTACTTAACTAGATGAGCTACTTTGGCTCATTTTAATCTGAGTTATAGTTTTCTCATCTATAAAATGAATATCATAATAATTATAAGAATAGATAGCAGTTATGAACTGCTATATGCTTTATACCATGTATGGCACTTTTCCTACTTTATCTAAAATCCATGAGATAGTCCTTTGGGATTGAAATAATTCCTTTCTTAAAGGAAGTTGAGGCTAAGAGAGGCCAAGCAATACTAGTAAGTAGTATATCCTATTGTGTACTCTAAGGACAACAGCCTTCCTGTTACAGTAATACTGGTTTCTGGAAGTTTGAGTACAGATCACATGAGATGCTGAATATGAAAGCATTTCTTAGACTGTATACACACTAGTCCACCAAAGCTCAGGTGTTTTCTCTATGGAACGTGCTATTCTATAAAAATATATTTATACACTGGCAATTTTTAAAAATATTTTTTAAAGTTTATTTATTTTTGAGAGACAGAGGGAGACAGTGCTAGTGGGGGAGGGGCAGAGAGAGAGGGAGACACAGAACCTGAAGCAGGCTCCAGGCTCTGAGCTGTCAGTACAGAGCCTGATGTGGGCCTTGAACTCACAAACTGCGAAATCATGATCTGGTCCGAAGTCAGACGCTTAATCGAGACGCCCCGATATACACTGGCAATTTTAAGTGTGACACGCTTCCTTGTAAATTCCTAAACAACTTTAAAGTGATACTCACCAGCATAAGGGTTAGTCTTGGGCTAATTTGTAGTTGCTTTGTGTACCATCCTCCATTCCCTAGCAGCATGCTTTTTTAAAAGACCCCCAAATTTAAAATTTTATGAATACATACAATTCCTTGCCCATTGTCCCTGATGTGAGGTTGGCGACTTAGGATCGACACATGTATAATTTTAAAATAAAGTATGTTTTAAAAAAAAATCTATCATCAATTACCGTCATCATTAGATAAAAAAGAAGGGATATTTTTGCTCCAGTAAAGGAAGAATGTAATCTCAGAACAAAGTGCAGTCCTTTAAATCAAACACACATCGTGTCGGGAGAAACTCTTGACATTGTCTTTGATCTTTTTTTTTTTAATTTTTTTTTTTAACGTTTATTTATTTTTGAGACAGACAGAGACAGAGCATGAACGGGGGAGGGGCAGAGAGAGAGGGAGACACAGAATCAGAAACAGGCTCCAGGCTCTGAGCCATCAGCCCAGAGCCCGACGCGGGGCTCGAACTCACGGACCGTGAGATCGTGACCTGAGCTGAAGTCGGAGGCTTCACCGACTGAGCCACCCAGGCGCCCCCGTCTTTGATCTTTTTATTTTGCTGCCAGACAGTGAAACTCCACCATGGATCAGCATGGGCCATCAGGCCGTATTTGAAAACCATCATTTTAAAGGCTACATGGGACGTGGAAAAATCATGGACGGGTAGCAAACAAACCTGGGTGAGAATGCATGCTCTGTTTTTAGTAGTTCCAAACAGCAATCCAAACCACGTGCTCCAAAGTTAGGCGGTTTAGGCCTAAATCCTGCCTCTGCTTTGAGATATATCACCTTTAAGTCCCTAAGCCTCACCGGTCTCCGTAGGTAAAATGGGTATAATAAGAATGCCTGTGATTATTATGAAAATGGGATTATTTGTCCATGTCCATTTGTCCATGACTCAACCTAATTAGCCCTCAAAAATGTAAGTTTTAAAAGTAACTTACTGTTCACATATTATTAACTATTATAATTATTTTATTCTTATTTCTTATTATTAATTTATTTGGCTTCTTTGATTTTCAGTTTTCCCATCTGCAAAACGGAGATAAAAATAACTAGTTTGTAGGGTGATTGTGGAGCCTAAATGAGATGATGCATGTTTGTACACAGATTGGCATATACCAGAAGCCCAATAAGTGGTGGTCCCTGCTATTTCTTGTAACATTTCCCCTCTTTGCTCTCTTAGTGCATTCACAGTTGTCAAACTGCCTTTGGCTCCTCCCAGCCCCTCTTTGGTGCCCTATTTGAAACTCTGTCCCAGGCTCCACCCAATCCCTCTCTCATGCTACCTGTCCCATTCATTTGTCCCTCAAAGTCCTGTGTGCATCTGAAGGTAATTTCAGCAACATATCACCTTGGGAAAGTTTTTAAACAAATACATTGAGAAATCCTAAAAGCAAATCACATGCATGATTATCACTTAAAAATTCAGTGATGTCTATTTTGGAGCTCTGCGTAAAGTATTATGAAGAGGAGGGGCTCCGGGGTGGCTCAGTCACTCAGTTGGTTAAGCGTCTGATTCTTGATTTTGGTTCAGGTCATGATCTGAACGGTTCGTGAGTTCGAGCTCCGCATTGGGCTCTCTGCTGTCATTACAGAGCCTGTTTCAGACCCCCCTCTCCCTGCCACACCTCCCCATTGCTCGTGCTCTCTCTCTCTCACTCTCTCAAAATAAATAAACATAAAAAATATTTTTAAATAACTATTATGAAGAGGAAAGAAAACAAAATGAAGGTTTTACAACAAAAATCTCTAGTTTGGATACAATGAGTAATGGTAAGACCAGACAAGCTTTCTTTCTTTCCGACCTAAGTCTTTTTTTTAGGTGTCCATCAGCCTGGACAACTCAGGGAGTCACCCAAGGTGCTGTATATCTCCCATACATTGCCCTATTGCCTACATCTCCCTACCTAATGCCCACTAGTCACCATGGTGGTTATGTTTGTATCCTGACCTTTCTTTTTTTTTTTTTTTCAACGTTTTTTATTTATTTTTGGGACAGACAGAGACAGAGCATGAACGGGGGAGGGGCAGAGAGAGAGGGAGACACAGAATCGGAAACAGGCTCCAGGCTCCGAGCCATCAGCCCAGAGCCTGACGCGGGGCTCGAACTCACGGACCGCGAGATCGTGACCTGGCTGAAGTCGGACGCTTAACCGACTGCGCCACCCAGGCGCCCCCTGACCTTTCTTTTTTAAATATAGGGTCTGAGATTCTGGACAGTGACAGATTCAAGAGGAGAAATTAACTCAGCCTATATTGCTATAATCTTGGTTCCTCAATGAAGAGTATCTTATCACCTAGCACATCTCTCTATTCAATAGAGGTATATATTCAATATAAAATTGTTTAATGCAGCATGGGATGGAACCGATATACCTGTGTGACACTGGAGAAGTTTTGTCTCCTTTATTTCTTCATTTATATGATGGAGGAGTTGGATTATAACCTCTAAGATCTGCTCTAATCATCTATAAAAACGTGTGTACTAAAGGAGTAGTGAATGGTACAAGGTTGTTTGAGAAGATTACATACAAGTGACTGAGAAGAGGAAACGTGACAGGGAGGTGCTATATTCTTTTGAAACTTCCTCAAATGCACAAGTAAATTATGGATTAACATAAATTAACATGAGTAGAACTTAAATATCTGAATGAAGGCTGGGAATGTAAAGCTGATGGCAAGAGAGAACTTTTATTGCAAACCTTGGTGTATTAAAACTAGATGTTTTCTCCTGAATCTTTCAGGTGGGACCTTTTAACAAATATGAAGAAGAGCTCAGGTGTATTATTCTCATTATGCTAAGAAATAGCATGGGGCTGGGGGTTAGGGGGTAGGAGCTTAGAAAAATTCATGCCTTAAATCAAGAGAGAAGTAGCAAAGAAAGTAGGCTCTGTCTCATCTTTCGAGGTTCAACATGTTATCATCAGTCAGTCTGCTCTGAATCATAACCTTTCTCAGTGTGTCAATTTTGGCTTTCTGGAAGGGAAAATTTTAGGCAGGGTCTAAATGAATTCTATAATGCAATGTTTATGAACCTTTGGGCTTCTACTAAATTGATTTTACTAATTTACTTGTTTGAAGGTTACCTAAACTGAACAGAATGGTGGCCTATCCTTTTCTGTTAGAGAAACTGATAATTTTCAAAAGCATTCAAGATGTGTTTCTGTGTTAAAGTCCAAGGGCTTTCCCCCCCCCGTCCTAAAAGGGTATTTTGCATTACTGAGGACAATATAAATATTATTCTGTAATATTTTGAGATTATAGAGGGCAAAGAAGAAGATCCTGAAGTGCTCGTTTTTTTTTTTTTTTGTTTTGTTTTGTTTTGTTTTTTTTCTTGAGTGCTTAGAATATAGAGTCACAGGGGTGCCTGCCTGGCTCAGTCAGTAGAGCATGCAACTCTTGATCTCGGGGTCATGAATTTTAAGCCCCATGTTGGGCGTAGAGCTTTCTTTAAAGGAAATACATAAATAAAAAATTTTAAAAAAGAATATAGCATCACATCAAATTGACACAAGAAATGCTAAGAGTAGATTTTCTTTTCCCATTAGATTGAAGTAAAACAAATAAAAGTATCTCCTTGTGCTATATACACATTTTTTTTCTTTTATTCTTTTTCTCCATGAATTTGATTACACTTTTCTACAACTTTGGAGGATAAAAGCTTCTCACTTTGTGATGCATTCATTTCCTGGCCTCTGAAGTGATAACCTACTGCTGGAAAAACGACTTGATTCACAGGGAAATTGGATAATCTAATGCAAAGCAGTTAGGTTCTAGATCAATATTCTGTGAAATATCCCTGACACACATGTTTTCCAATTCTTTCTTTCATTATTCTTAAAATGAGCTGTAACAGTAAGGGGGGGGGGGAAGCTTTAGAGTAAAACGCATTACACAATACTCTGCATGAAAAATTTCACAGCAGTAAATAAGAGAACTATAATATTAGAAAATAAAATAACCTCAGATATGGTAAATAAATTAAAAGGGATCAGAGATGGTAAATAGAAATCCCTTGTGAGCAGCTGAGCATCCTTAACACGGAAGCGCACACAGATTTTCCCTCGGGTATCTGATCAGATCTCCCCCGCTGCACGAGTACTCAGAGTGCTGACATAGTCACCGCGTAGGGAAATGAGACCGCTTAGAGCACATGGAAAAGACTTGGCATGCTCCAAAATAGATCTTGGAAAGTTTATCATCTCCAAGTGAGTGAATAGGAAACTTGACCATTTTTAGACTAATTAAAATTCAATGTATTTGTACTTGCCATTTTTAGACCACTTTTTCCCCCCACATCATTAAGACCATATATATCATGGGTTTCTGACTAATTTCCATGGAAGTAATCAAAATATAGTTTTGAAATTCTACTTAAAACCATGTTTTGTTAAGAGTTGTGTTTTGCATTTTTGCAGCAGAAATTGCACCTTTAAAAGAATAAAAACAGATTAACTTTTTGAATTTGACTCTGCTTTTCATGAATGAGGTGTCAACTTGGCAAAGTACAATTTCCTCTTCTTGTAAACCACAGGGCAGAGTGGAATACTATTAGCATGGGTACATCTCATGACAGCTATAGAGACTAATATTTAGAACAAATTAGGAAAACCACTATTTAATTCTTTTAATTTTCCAAGAAAAAGAAATCTGTGGATCTGCTGCTGAAAGACATGCAAAAATGCAAAATTGAAAGACATTTTATGTCATGATAACAAATTTTGGCTGTTAAGCTTTTAATGTAAATTTACAATAAATACATTTCCCTTTTAGCATTTACTTACTCTCAGGAGCCAGACCTCCTTGGTTTCCTTTCCAAATCTGTCGTGGATTAAGCTGCGTCTTCTCCCATAGGTTACTTACCTCTCTGTGCTTTAGTTTCTTCATTGTGTAAAGAGAATAATTATAGTACCTACCTGAGAGGGTTGCTGTGAAGATTAAATATATTAATATCTATTATTATCACTGGCTCAAAGTAAGTTCTATGTAAGTGTTACTATTATTATTACTACCATTATCACCATTATTAAAATATTTCAATAAATCTATTTTTTATCTAAGTATCCTTGAAAGTTGTTAAAACATACTTTTCTTAAACACAGGAAATTACACTGCTGGGAGTCCGAGACTGATCAAAATTTCACATTGGGCTCTGTTTAGAGTATGGTCTGGTCAATTCCAACACCATAACTTAATTTCTAAGAGTTTCCCATGTACAAGTTGTTTATATTGATGCAGTGTTCTTACTCCAGCTAGTTTTGCATACTGTAACTTGAAATACTTATTTTAAAAAAACCTCATTTGAGCCAAATAATTTGTGAAAAGTTCTTACTTAGGAATACTTATTTTGATATATGGGCAATAAGGCAGACAGGTGAAAAATGTAGTTGGTTAAAACTGCAGATTCAAAAGAGGCTAAGAACTATAGATACAGTTATGATAACTTATAAAAGTGATTCGATTCTTAAAAGCCCCATATCCTCCAAGGGTGATATAGATTAAAATTAGCTTTTACAAGAGTGGGTATGGTTTTACCTTAGCAGGTGTTAGCCCCCTTTAAACTCATGAATATGACACCAGGTGGTCAATCCTACTATGAAAAGTTACATCTAAGGGGAGATTTGAATCTTATCAAAAAGGCACACCTGCCCCCAAGTCACACTTGTGTTAGTACTTAAAATTCCTGCTATTATCTTCACTTTCTTTCAAAAAGTCAGATTTTCCAAAGATTTTCAGCCAGATATCAAGAGGCGGTGTACCATAAAAGGGTCTTATAGTCACATAAATTGAGAAATGCTGTGGATGGGACAAGATTAAATGGATGTACTCCTTCAATTTGTTACATAGATATTTATTTAGCACGCTGGGAATTAAAAGTGTCAACAAGACAGACCTTGTGGAATTTATATTCTAATGTAGGTGATAGAAAACTAAAAGAAACAGACACAAAAATAAAATGCTTACAAACTGTATTGACTATTATGAAGGAAATAAGCAAAGAGCTGAGATAAGAGATTAGTAGGACAACACATACTTTAGAAAGTGCAGGGACTGTAGCGGGACTCTTCAGGGAGTGAGCGTTGTTAAGCTAAGGCCTGAAGTAAGAGAAGCAGCCAGCCATGTGCCAATGGGTGAAAAGAACATCCCGGACAGAGGGAAGGGCACGTGCGAGGGCATGAGGGGGAAAGGGTGTAGTGCCTTCCGGTGAATGGATCAAGATCAGCGTGGTGGAGTGAGTGGTCCCAGTAGATGAGGCTGGGCTCATAGGCTGTGGCTGCCAAGTCACACACAGGAACTGGAGGCCAAGGTGATGAGTGTGAGCATGGGTTCAGGTGTCCCCGGAAGCTGTTATGGACAGAGGAGAAACGGAATCTGGGTTACATTTGAGGAGCTCATTTTGGGCGCTGAGCAGAGAATGTGTCAGGAGAGGCCCAAGGGCTAGTGAGCAGGCCACATAGGAGGCTGTTGGGATGGCCCCGGCAAGAGCTGACGGTGTGGGGGCTACATTACAGGCGGTGGATACGCAACGAAGCCCACTTCTCACAGTTTTCAACAAGCTGATGTGTGGCATAAAGTTTCAAGTTTGGGAATAAAGATCCAAACTGATTTGATTGGAGAACACACAACAGGAAATGCCAGGTTTAAGAATTAGCTCCTAAATCGTTGATAATGCAAATATACTTTTTTTTTTTTTCCTGAAGGGAATAAAGGTTTATTCCACTACAATATTACCTGCAGGGAGCAGTGTTTATAGGAAGAGGGTAAGAGGAAAGCAATCGATTTTGGCAAGCAAAAAACGAGCTGAGAGGGAGATTGTGGAAAGATTCAAGCAATGGGGATTTTTGTTAGGAAAGCGGGCTTCTGCAATAAATGGGAATACTATGAGTGGAGGTGCTTAGGGAACTAAGAGAAGAAAAGGGACATAAGAGACAGCGTCTTATGCAGTGTAGTTCAGGGCCACTGTTACTTATGTGTTCAACTGGCCTCGTGGTTATCTAATATAAGGACATTCATGCAATTTTTTTTTTTCTTTTTGCAAATGTTCACAACTCCCTGCAGTTCTGCAGACTCTTCAAGAAGAGCACTGGACTTGGAGTCTGAAGACTGGAGTTCTCAAGGCAGCACTGTCACCTACTGATGGGGAAATATGCCACTGCATATTCCTCTTTAATGAAAGAGGTCTCCTCTTTAATGAAAGCATTGGACCTCTTATTAATAATAAGGATACAATATTAGTTACCAAGAAAATGTATGACATTACCTCAAATACCAGGAATGCCTCTTTAACAAATTAAAATGCAGTTCAATGAGGCTCTAACTTGCAGTTTTGATATTTGCTGATTCCAAGTTGCTACTCCTCAAATTTGCCCAGAGTCTTAATATTTTAGTAGCTAAGAAATGCAAAGTTTCTCATTGAACTTCTATTTACTAAAATAACATATCTAATTTGCAAGAATATACGTTTTCCTCACTGGATGCAATAAAATTATTTTCATTCTGAATGGGAAGAAAAGCACCCCAGTAAATTCTTGCTTTTCCTTGAATTGGCCCTCGAGCAACAATGATCGCTCACCACTTTGCTGGGATTTTTTGCCTTAATGCCATCTTTGCAGTCTATATGACGTTAGGAATGAAAAAGTGTTCTAATATTGTCCTGACCTTTTAGCCCTGTAGTAGGCCCAGGGAAGGAGGTGCTAAAGCAATTTGCATTATTGTGTTCTTTGTGTCATGAATTTCTTTGAATCTTGGGCTAAAGAGATCCCATCTCAATGTCTGTAAACATGGACGTTTTCCACAATACACCCTTCGTGCCTGCAAGAATTCTGTCGGACTTGAGGTTGGAAACAAATAATTATGCTGAAGTTTGGGTTAATTCATGTATGAGTCATGTCCATCTGAAATTCAAACTTGTCAATGGTGCCATTTGCCTTTCCCTTTGCCCTTATTGCCCTGGTTGACTTTGTGAGCCCCCCGCTCGAGAGGCAACTTCCTCAAATAGCAGAGCTTTCCTTTAAAAATTTTTATTATCAAGGAGATTTTTTTTTTCCTTAGGATAGTTCTGGGATAAGTGCCATTCCTTTTGGGCTCCAGAAGAGGATAAATATAGCTATCATATTTGGCTGACACCAAATTCATCTCTGTTTGTAATACATTAACAGCTACTTCATAGAAATAGGTTTGGGTCAGACAAGAAAGCCTAAAATCCTAGAACTATATCACATTTCACATTTTCATTGCAGTGCAGGGGGTTCCTGCTTATGTGTGTAGCTATCTAGAATGTTCCCTTTTTCACAGAGCACGAGCCTGGACTATTGTGGGGTATTCCAAAAGGCTGGGTCTTGGTTGTCAGGATGATAGCCACAGACCCGGCAGCCCCACTGGGCTGGAAAGCTGAGCATAAAGCCTCCAGAGATACTGACTTAAAAGTCCATGTTGACAAGGGCTCCTATTTCTGTTATTGAAGGTTCTGATCATTCAAGAAAATTAATATAGACAAATTATAATTAAAAAAAAAAGATGTCCAAATTACCATCAAAATGTCATTTAACTGCAGTAGGGCAGCATAGTTTTTTTGGCATTAGGTGATCTTAGGTTTGAGTTCTAGCCCTGATGCTTTGGAGATGCATGAACCTTGGTGAGTCACGTAAGCTTTCTGAGTCTGTCTTCGTGAAATGGGCTTAATAATATCCCATATGATTGTCATGATAATGACTGAGCATTGCTGAATGCAGCACACAGTCAGGGTTCAATGAGTTGTAGTAGGCTGTTTTTGTTGTTACTTTAGTTATATTCCTAAATTCCCAGAGATACTAACTTGGTGACAATCAGTTATTCAAATAATTTAAGCTTAATTGTTTCCAGGGCTTTGATCCACACTGGGAATATGAGAAGGGAAGTCCCATTTTTCGCCCCTGCCTACAGAGGTATAAATATCACCTAAGTAGCTTCAGTCTGGTGCAAGAGGCACGGGAGATGTAGAGGTATATGCTTTGTGATTAAGAAAGTGTAAGGGGGCCAGTGGAAAACAATTCTGCATGCTTAGAATGAATGCTATGTTCTGAATAAGTAAGCTATGTTTTTTAAAAATGTTTTTTATTTATTTCTGAGAGAGAGAGAGAGAGAGAGAGAGAGAGCAGGGAAGGGGCAGAGAGAGAGGGAGACGGAGGATCTGAAGCAGGTTCTGCACTGACAGCAGACAGCATGATGCAGGGCATGAGAGCATGACCTGAACCAAAACCGAGAGTCGGGCATTTAACCAACTGAGCCACCCAGGTCCCCCTGAATATGTAAGCTATGTATGAAATGCTCACTAAAGAAAATAGAGTTGGCTCTTCAAGTAAACACTGATTCAAGCTGGAAATAACAGTACCGGTGTAAGAAAAGTGGGATGGATTACTGATTTGCAGCATACCAGAGAGAAGGGACTGAAATCTCTGGGGTATCAGCTAGTTGATACCTTAAAAGAGGAAAAATTTAAGGCTTAATGTGACAAAAATAATTTCAGGGAAAAAAAGCACCATATCTATGGCAACATTTAGGTTAGTTTAACTCATTTCAGTAAGAGAAGAGAAAGCCTCCTCTGTGTGCTGTGGAATACAGGATAAACGGATGACTCTGTCCTTTTTAATCGAGTAAGAAAATAAGAAAAATTAACAGATCCTACAACAGAAAAGGGAGATAAAGTGCCAGAAGACAAGTATAAAGTGGTATAACCTGTGCCTCAAAAGTGGTATTTTTCCCTGAAAGATTCACCCATGAAACTTCTGAGTCTCCATTCTGAGAAATATTGGATACTGAAATAATTGGGTTTTCTAGATTGTAGTCCCAGAGGGTAGGGGTTAATGAAACCCATCTTTACCCAATACACTGTTATAATAAAGAGTTCATTTCAATGAATGAGAGACAAAAGGGAAGAATACTTTATACACACACACATACATAGGGGCATGCATGGTACTTCCTAGAAGCTCTAAGGAAAGAGATATCAAGGTGTGATATTATATCTTGCCTTGGTGGTGGGGGCGGGGGTGGTGGGAGAGGGTTGGCCATCCAGGTAAGGCTAAAAGAAGGAAGCAGCATTTAAGTTAAACTCTAGGGGACTGTAAAATTTCAAAGAAGGGAAATAAAGCAAGGAGTTCATGTCAAACTAATTGAAATTATTGTAGACCCTCAGTGTCTCAATTTCTTTGCTTCTCTTTTATTCCTCAACCCAATACTGAAATTGCTCTTAATTACATCCAACTGTGATCTCTCACTTCTTACCCACTTTATTTACTTGTGGTGCCCACTTTTTTTCTCCCCGGCTTCCACAAAATCACTTTCTCTTGTGTTTCTTCCTTTCATCTAGCCTTTTATCTCTATCTTTTTTTTGCAGACTCTTGTCCCCTAAAAAAAAAACAACAACAAAAACAAACAAACAAAAAAACCTGGTTCTCAGGATTCTTAGATGTTTTTCTTTTCTTCAAAATTTTCTGTCTTTTTTTTTTCCTTCTTCTTTCTTTTCAGTTTTTACTTCTCCAAAGGAGAAATCGTCCCTCCTTATACTATCAGCTGAAATAGATACACTTACATCTTCCTAATCCATATCTCTAATACAGAAGTCTTTCTCAAGTCACAAATTTCTGTATCTACTTCTACTGGACATCATCACATGGGTAAGTCAAATGCATCACGTTCCAAATTAAATTCTTTATCTTCTGTCCCTAAAATATTCCTTGTCCAGACCACATGAAAGACATCCATCTCTCCTATTATCTGTGAAAGACACCTAGAATTGATCATACTATCAGCTCTCTCCCTCATTCATCTCACTTCCAATTTCTACCATTTGCCCGTTTCCACCAAAGCTATCCCTACAATAATCTCCTGACTGTTTTCTCTTCTTTTCTATCTCCCACAAGGTGACCCTAACTATTTCTCTCCTCTGTTACTGCAATAAGGCTCCAGGTTTCCAGTTAATTTATATCCATTGCTCCTCCGACCTAATCTCTCCTATCTTCTGGCTGCTGTGATCTACCAGAACCACAGATCTGCTTATTTCAGTCCCCTACTTTAACTCCTTCGAGAAACCCCATTGTCTTCATGATAAAATTCAAATCCTTTAATGAGACAGGCACATAAGCCCTGCTCTGCTGACCTCCCCAGCACCAACCCAAATACCCATGGCTTCCTGAAATCACCATGTTGTTTTAAACCTCCAGGGCTTTTTAGAGTCTTGTGTCCTGCCTGTAGCACACTCGTCTCTTCCCCTCCTTATTGGGCTTCTTCTGTCTTGTCATATCAATGCCGGATGATGTCCCCTTTAGGGTCACCTCCCTCAGAAAGCTTTTCTGATGCTCCGCTCAGTTCTGTTCCTCCCTCCTTCCACAACATTCATAGCATTTCTTTATTGGAGTACTTACCACACGATGGTGTAACTATCTGTTGATCTATCTGTGTCCTGCAGTTCCCAGGAAGCCCGGAGCTGTAACCCGTCACAAAATCCCCCAACTAGGACATAATAGGCATTTAGTAAATATGTACTGAGTTTAAAAATATGAGCAAAGCTTTAAGGATGGAAATTTGTTGAATGTGTTACAAGAGAATGACTAAGACATTTTGCAGGATGGAGGAAGGTAAGATTTGAAATGCCGGATTCTGAACTATGTAAGACAAGTAAAAGGCAGGGATGAAGACCAGGGCTGTGGAAAGAAACAAAATGCAAAGCAATGCAGCTTCACCACTGAACCACTGATGTAAAGTCCGCCCCCCCCCCACTACAAACCTCGATTTTGAGGCAACAGAATATAAACTGAGATTGAGGGGTGAGGGCACAAGGGTTGAAAGTGAAGGATGGACTCCAAACCTGGAGTCAATTTTTGCAGCGTCATTATGGCTTCAGAACTGGAATTAGGGAATTGTTGTGGTTTCCAACTTGACTTGAATAGGAAAGATAAAATGGGATTATATCATGAAACATCTTAAATGCCTGGCTGAAGAGAGGGTTCTACGTCTTATGGTCCCTCAGCAATCGCTGAATAATTCTGAACAGAAGGTGACAAAATGGGAGCTTAGAAAATAAGTCTGACCCTATTATATAACACTCAATGCATCAAGGAGGCTGAATGTAACTGAATATTAGGAGAATATTTAACTATTTTGTTAAAAATAATAAATGCTCAAAATAAAGGGGTGGCAGTGAAAGTAGAAGGAAGAGAAATGCAACATCCATAGGAAAAACTGGGGGTAGCCTTGAGACTTGATAAGAGAGAAGAAGACATACATTTGCAACAGACATTTCAATGAGATAGAATGGTTAAATATTGATTACAAAAACAGAAAATATTTCACCGAGCTAGGTACTTTATTTCTTTGAGAAATATCTCCTTAGGTTTAGAGTACTGTGTTCTTCTTTTACAAAGAATACCAATTTATACACTATTTTTAATAAAGGGGGACTTTTCATTTGAATGAGGACAGAATCTTAGACCGGTGAGGTATTCACAGGTACCCTGGAGGTATTGTGTGAAGTGACACAGGGCAGTGGCATAGAGCCACAGGCATAGTGGAAGAAGCATAGCCAGTTCTGATGACATATACATATTCTTGCCAAGCCAGCTGGTGTTAGAGACCTTTAACTCTACTCTTTGATCAACTCTTCCTCCCCTAAAATTATTATTCTTAAAACAAAACAAACTACATTCCAATCAGATAACACTCTTTTCAGAATACCAATCCAAAAAAATAGCATTTAGAAGTACTGAGGAATATATTATGATGACATTTTCTACCAATTCTTTGTCTCTAACTTATTCACGTCTAACATAAAATTCTAGAGACCCCAAACAGTTCCATATGACCGGTTTTCTAAACTCATAAAGTAAAGCCAGAAACATACGTTAATACTGGCTCCTGTGTTTTGATAGAATTGAAAACAATTGTGACAACATAACCTATTATCAATTGATTTTAACCTTATTATATGGAGCTCTGGAAGATCATATTAACATTGAAAAGCACAAAGTTGTCACATAAAATAATGCTTTTGATTATAATTAAACTGGAAGAAACTCTCATACCAGAATGAAATGATTACTTATGTATTGGTCATTCTTTATTGGACACAAAATCCTTGAGGATAGGGATATGACGTATGTGTTTATGTATCTTCAGGTTTAATGCAATGCTTGACATATAACAAACAATCAAAAATATTTTTTAATGAATGGCATTTAAAAAAGTATAACACTTACATAGAACCTACTGTGCACCAGGCACCTACCCACCGTGACTTACAAATATTAATTTGTTTAATTGTCATTAGAGAAATCTTTTACAAAGGAAATTAAGGCATGGGGAGGTTAGATTACTTGCCTGGAATCCTACAGCTTCTTAGAAAATGATGGAGCCAGGCATAAAACACAAGCATAGCCATTCTAGAATCTGTGCTCTTAACCAATATTGCTTTTTAAAAAAACTGCTGCCTTTAATTTTTAAGAAATGTTTGTAAATATATCTTTTATTACATTTTGAACTGAGACTAAGAAGACCTTGGTTTGTGTTAAATTTACATGGTTTGTGGCTTTGAGCAAGTTCATTAACCTAATGGGTCCTTAATTTCCTCATATGCAAAATCCAAACAATAGCTGGTACCTCACAAAGCTCTTGTGAGCCTTAAGTAAAGTAATTTATGTGAAAATGCTAGAACATAGTTGGCACCTGGGGTATGTTAGTTGGTGTGCCAAAGACAATGGTACTACTTTCCTCCTTCTCTCCTTTCAAAGGGTATATATTTGCACATGACACATCATTCAGGTCTTTTAAAAAATGAAAACAAATTCTATGTTTCTTAAAGCATTATTTCCAATATCTTTCCAAGCTAGAGCTAATTTACGAAAGCATTTTCTGGATGGTCAGGTAAGCTTCAAACTCAATAGCTTGTTTTCTGGAGAAAAAAACATGTTTTTCCCAGAAGCTATTATGGTTTAAACATCTACCATCAGGGAAAACAACCTCTTTTTCTTCTAATTGGGAAATCAAATTAGATATAGTTTTTAAAGAAAAAAAGATTCAACCGACAGTAGAACATACGGCATTTATTTTCACCAAGAACCTCCAAAATTAACGGGCTCTACCAAATTTGACAGGAACCATCTCAAACAGTGGTTCCCAGTCAGGGCTTCACATTAAATCACATAAAAAAAAAGTGGACCCTTCCTCAGATATTCTGATTTAATTGGTTTGGGGAAGGGTCTAGATAACCTTATTCTTTTGAAAGCTCTCCCATTGATTCTAATTTGCAGCCTTGAGTTGAGAACACTGGTTTAGGTTATCATTGAAAATATCACATCTCCTATTTCCATTTCATTTTTACTGCAGTAAAACACAACAGTAGATAATATCTTCATTCATGTCAACATTTAAAGAGTCTGAGAAGTTCACCAAGAACACAGTTGCCACAATACCACTATACTAAGATTTAGCTCCATTTCTTTAACTGATTGAAACAAATGCTACCTTTATACATCCATCATCATTCATTATCTGGAATTCAAATACATAACAAAATGGGAAACCAAAGCCGTATTTATATCAGGTAATTTTCTTCAACTCCAAGCATCATGAAACAATACAACTCTAAGATTATTTATGTGTTCCTGTGAATAAGTTATAATAAGGATTTCATGTTTACTCAGTGTATTGGTGTGGTCAATAAATAATCTTAGAGCATTTTACAATATGACTGAATATTATTCTTACGGCTATAGTTCCCAAAATTAACTGTAGATTAGAGGCATTGAACCAAAACAAATCCTGGCTGATGGATGTTTTCAGCTATGTTAAAATATTGAGTAGAAATGAGTGCCCACTGAGAATGCTGACTTAAACTAAAGATGTTTGCAAATCTAATCACCTTAGTTCCTTTCACAATGTCAGTGTAGAGAACCAGCACTTTCTACTTTTATAAGCTGAGTTCTTTAACTGAACACATAGTAGGCTAGCAACATGCTATTACAAATTATACTCTACAAATCCCACAACACTAAAAGCATTCCAACTCTATCTTTACTGGTAAGCCAAAGTGGCCCAAATGTATGAAATATTTGCTTTCTCTTACCATTTAAAACACACTCAAACTTAGACACTCTGCTATTTAAAGATTATTTTCAGTAACTACATGGTCACACTTTGATTTCTTTTGAGCATTTCACTTTCCATCACCCAATAATTTCAACAAATAGCCTTGAACAGATGTCTTGGTTTAGGCTAACTAGAGCCACGAAATTGTCGGGGTCTCCCGAAGATCGGCAAATGGAACCCTGCCTCCTAGTCTCGCATACACCATATAATATTAGGTAAAGCTTTCAGGTAGAACTTTTCTTAGGCATATTTGCAAGGTAAAGCCTGAATAATGGGTTAAAAATCGAACTGGATTGTTGGAGTTTGACTTTGATTGGATTTCCTTGTACCTCAAGGAAAATGACTGCTTGGGGAAGAAGAATTCATCTGTTAGAGTTTTTCTTGATGTCTTTCACCCAGGCTTGGAAAGAGCATCATGAAAAAAGAGTACCCTTTTGGAAACTACGCACACAACATATTTTTCCTAATAGGTGTGAAGAATGGCTGCTATGCATAAATGATTGTTGGAAAATAATTCTCTGTAAAACATGACTTAACAAGCAACGCCATTCACCACTGTACTCATTTCCAATATCCAGAACAACGATGACACATCACATAGATGCCGATATTATCTGTTTGTTAGTTAATAAACACCTTTTGGAAAAAATCCACAACCCTCAGCCCCGTAATTTTCATACCCAGTAAGTTGGAAAATAAAACTTTTGAGAGAAAATTGATATTAGTAACATAGTGAAAGTCACAAAAAATTCAGAGGAGCCTGCAATATGAAATCCTAAGTTGTAGCACCTTCCCAGGACAACCCTCTTTTCTCTAATCAACGGTAAAGTGAGACGACAGAGACTAAAGCTGACCCTACATTTGAACCTCAAAGCACCACAATCAAACTGCAGTTTTGCAATCAAAAAACAAGGTACCTTGTGCCCTTCCACTGCTAACCATCCCCGGGAACATCCCAAAGCTTTAAGTCCCGTTCATTCCCAGACCCTCCTTACCTGGAATAGTCTCACAGGGCTGCTGGGCACAGCTCAGTAGAAGCGAAGGGCATTCGCAGGTGGTGGCTCCAGAGACTCAGGAACTCAAGCTACAGCGCCCATCTCCTGAGCAGGAGATGTCAGCCTCAGGGTGAGGTGCACGGGGTGCGCACCTCTCCAACCCCGGAAGGTCCGCGAGCCGCGCGGCGCAGCCCACCCAGTTGTCTGGGGGGCTGGCTTTCCTAGTTTGATGAGAGAGCAAACTGCGTTAGTCCTCAGCCCTCCTCCTGCCCTCCCTCCCGATTCCCTGACACTTTACTTCTGCCTTAACTGATGGTTTAAACCTAGACCCAGCTTGTATTATGGGCTAAAAGGTAACTGCTTTTTCCCCATGCGTTGTTTCCATCTCCCCAAAGTCCAGGAGGCTCACCTTCCGGGCGCCTTCCTTCCCTCGCCCAGCTGTGAGCTGTGCGCAAACTTCTCCCGACTTAAGAGTCCTATCCTCGCCCGCGCTCCCGCCCCACCCCCGCCCGCCTCCCCCCAGGCTGCAAAGGAGGTGGCAGCGGAATTGATGAGCGCCAGCCCCCCCCAACCCCGCCCGCAAGCCCTCCCGCCCCCGCCAGCCCCCTCCAGTCCCTGGAGAGGGAGGGGCGAGCAGGAGAGCGCCGAGCGCCTCGGTGCCAGCCCCTCTCGCCCCGGCCCACAAGTGGGGCTACGCCCGCGGCAGCTGCCTTGCTCCAGTCCGGGCTGGGGCTCACCCCACGAGTCCCGGAGACTAAAACGCGGCGTGAACACGGGGAGCAGGAGGGGAACTCGAGTTAGACCTTGGGTAGGGAGGAATGGGGAGGGGGGCGACAGTCTGGGTGGGAGATTCGTAGCTTGTCCCCGGAGGCAGCTTTCTGGGAGCCCTGTCCCTTCCCCGGAGATGCAAATTCCGGAGGGAGGTGAGTTTCTAAAAGGACCTACACCTAGAGACCATGCCGCCCTGGCTCCTTAAACCAGTACTCGGGGGACAGCACCACCTGGGAGCCCGTGGAGAGAGGGTCGGTAGTGGGCGAGGTAGTGAAAGTGGGATGAGGATCAGTGGGAAAACGATTGGCGAGGAGCTGGGGTGCTGAGAGGAGGCAAGAAAAAGAGCCGGGAGACAGGACGTGACAAGAGGAGCCACCGGGGTCCGGCAAACCCTGGGAGAGCGTTCGGAGTTGGGTAGCTGTCCGGAGCTGGGGGCGCAGGCTGGATTTGGGGGAACAGCGCCCTCCTCGTAGGGGACTGATGGTGGGCACAGTAACCTAGGGTGAGTGACCGCAGTGAGGACGGCGTTGGAAGACGGGGTTCGGAGTGCCAGACTTGGTGTTGGGGACTGCGACTCCTCTCTCTTCCCTCCTAAAGCCCTGGATGCGAGGAGGAGCCCGGGACAATCCGATTCCAGGCACAGCGCAAACCTGGCTGGCTGGTGCGCCCTGGGAGGCGGGCAAGTTGGTTCCAAGGACACACAGCCCTTAACATCCTTTAGCCCACCTCTGGGTAGAGCAAGGCAGCAGCGGACACTTTTTTCCTAACTCTGTTGAAGGGGTGTTGGGCTAAGAAAGCGGCATCTCGCGAGTCCCGGGACTGCAAGGTGGCAGTACACCGTCCAGGTTACCAGGTGCTCGGCAAAGAAATGATGGTAACAACAACATAAGAGGACGGGAAGAAAGCCAGACGGCAATACAGCACACTTTCCCGGGTAGTTCGAGTTTCTCCTAAACACTCAGGAGGCAGAGGTGCTCTGTGAATGGGACTGCAACCTACACCCATCCGTTCTCCGATCCCTATGCTGGAGAGGTTAGTCACTATAGGCAAAAGATGTGTGTGTCTCTATCCTATTTTGAGCTTGCACTCTCCATCTCAGGGAGACTTCAGGGACCCCTATAATTTGGGTTTGGGGGCTCTCAGGGGACCCAATAGAAGACGGAGTCCGGGGCAGATCAGCTATCCCACTAAACTTTCCAGGGGTTTTGTTTTTCCGGGCTCTCTTTTCCCTTCATAGCCGCCCCCCCCCCCCCCACTTCTTCCTTGCCACCTCCAGTCTGGTGACCCAGAGGGCTGTGTGACTCACCATGTATTCAAACCCTACAGCACAGCCCCACTGCAGGGGAATATTCTACAATCCCTTCATTCCAGTTATCTAAGCGGGAATGATGTTAGCAGTAAAAAATGTGACTAGGAAAGGAACCCAGGCAATGGGAGAAGTATCTTGCAGAGAAACGCACACACACACACACACACACACACACACACACACACGCAATGACAAAAATTAAAACCTATACAAGAAACCTTATGAATTCAGGATTTAGATAAGAATATTCATTCTGTGCTTTGACATCTGTCCTGGGTTCAATAATAGATTTCTGTATCCCAGCTGCTACTAACCAGCCGACACCTGACCATGTCCTCCCTTAAGAATTCTCTTTCAGAACATTAATTACCTTTTTTTTAGTGCAAACAAGTAGAAAATTATTAAAGTTGTTTGTGTATCTCCTATCGTCAATTGGTGGGGACCAACCACCGAGAATTTCCTCATTGTACCCAAACCATGGAAATAACATTAAATCAGGGAGATTTTTCTGGAGTGGAGGGTGTTGCTGTCCTCTGCATTGTGTGACAAAGCAAGCACAGAGACTTTTCTGTTGGAGGCTAATCCTAGGGCATCCTACATCACTGATTGACAACCAGTATTCTGAGAAAAAGTCTGGCTTGGTTTGGTAAAGCTACTGAAGATGTGTGGGACACAGCCCTCAACCATAACTTAGAGATGGAAGTCTGAAAATCAGTGAGAAAAATGGCATACGTATGTTATAAAACCTTAAGTTGAGTGTTGGATAAGCATCCAAGACCTAGAATGAGCAAAATACTAATTTTATTAGAGATAACATTAGATAGAGAAAAAGGAGTTTTCTGTGGGCAGAGGATTTCAGGGAAGGTGAATGGTAGAAGTGGGATCAAAGATGTGACCCTCTGGTCTTCCAAGAAGATGAAATTAACTTTGTCAGCAACAGACGTTTATTGAACACCAAAGGGGTTTGCACCTGTTAGAAGCACTGGTGATTTACAGAAATTTAACTCTGCTGTCTTACCACTATCAAAATATTTCCTATGTAGAAACACTGTAGAAACCCTCGGAGGGTTAAGTATTAACCCAGGGATAGTCTAATAAGAGTAATTGGCAGCATTTTTGGAAATGCTATGAGAACTATTAGTTCTGAAGTCACTGTAGTTGGCACAGGCTATATTTTAAAAATGAAGTGGAAAAGAATACAAAATTATATTTATCTCCTGTGACAAGTGTGAGCACAGTTTCTTGAAACTTAGTTTTCTACTAAGTACGTGTATGTGTACAGATATGCAAAGTAGAGTAATTTCTGTGACTCACAATCAAAAGTATCTTAAGGTACTTGGTTATAATAAGCCACTCTTCCAATAGAATACCTTATATTTGCAAATAAGTCTTTAAATGAAATTAGTTCATCAAAGGGACATTCAGGGAATAAGCATCTTAAAATGTGGTAACACACACTTCAGGTATTTTCACTGTTCACTTACGACTTTAAAATTCTGTCTTAATGAGACTTTGCCCCTTCTGCTCCTTTTTTAAAAAATCCCCCCAACCCCGTTTTAGGCAGATATTAATTTATGGAGGATCCTGTTGTAGATATTATATTCCATGTTTGGATACTAAAGAACAGCCTTTAGATGCAAACTGCACTTCAGTCCTCAAACCCTCCATTCTCGTTGCTGAGGAAGTGAAGTCCTCCACTAACTGTAGAAAGGTTGCGTGACCTCTCTCAATTCTGACTTTCCAAAACAAGATTTACTCATCTGCAAAACCAGGGTTCAGACCGTATCACTTTCATACCACTTATGGTTCTTGAATGGTGTAACTTTTCTATAAAATCATGAAATTTTTTAATTGCAGTGAGTAGAAGGAAGATTAAAAGCTAACTCAACTACAACCTGTTCTTGTTAAATATGGTAATGTATGGGAAGGTCACATTTTGGAGGGACTGAGAAAAGTCATGCATAGAAAAAATGCATGTGATTTGTTATATTTGGGGGAAAAGATCATTTGTCAGGATAACTGAGTTCGGGTTTCTCCTCTTTTGAAAATAAATTTAAAGAAAAATTTCTGGCCTCTCTCAGGAACCCAATTTCTAGCTTTGGGTAACTCCCTACTCAGGAATTTTTCCTTGCATTGAAATACAGCCCAATCCCTCACACATATGTGGAGGGAATTTAGTGCATGTTTAATATTATCATATGTCACAACACCTTGGGGTAGTCATTCATGGCAGACCCAAAAATATAAATTGCAGCCCGTATTCTCAAGGAGCCCATAATCTATTTGAGGACATTTGTCTTTTCCTTTTCTAGCCTCTTTCCAAATAGACAACAGTTGGTGATTATCTTTTATATATTACCCTTCACAGATTTACAGATTTCATCCTGACAGAGAGAATAATAATTTACCTTGGTGAAAAATACATATTTTTCTTTTGAAACCATATGAACTTCCACTGGATGATCAAGCTCTCTTGAGGGTAGTCTCCTGCTTCAATCTTCCACCTCTTTTCCAGAAAGAGAAGATGTCTCTCTTCCCTTTTCGTCTTTCAAAGGGTGTAACAGTTTTGTTTCCCTACAGGATATGTCTCCTGGCTGAAAAAAAAAAAACAAAACTCTGCTTAAACTAGGAAATGTCTTTCTAGATTGTATACATACATAAATTTCACCTGGGTTAACTGTTAACTTTATGAATAAATAACTTGGAATAGGAAGGGATGGCAGGGGCATACACCATTCAGTAGTAGCAGTGGAAATGAACTTCCATCTTCGATGCAGTTAGGAAATATCCAGATATTTTCTAGCTTCTAAAGAGAGTTCTAGAGGGAAACTCAGGAACGGGAGAAAAAACTGCAGAAGCATATCAATGCATGTATCCATTCATTAAATCACTTAATAAAATAAAATAATGAATAATTAAAAAGTTCACATTCTAGTGGAAGGATGGAAATAGATAATATACAAAATAAGAAATAAGTTGTTGATTTCAGATACTGACAATGCTATAAAGATTATGGACAGGGGACTGAAAGACAGGCATGGGTTAGTGATGCCCTAGGAAGCTGAGGGAAGGCCTTCCTTGAGCTGTGATGTCAATGAGAAGGAGCCAGTCATTCTGAGTACCCTTGTAAAATTCTCACACAGTGCTGTTTTGCCCCCCCCCCCCCTTAATGAAAGTAAACACCCCTAGGATCTGGAATCTACTCATTTTGTGATTGTGTGTGTGTGTGTGTCTTTATCAAGCGTGCTCTGTAATTTAGTCATATTTAGCCTGTCATTAGGAATCTGGGAGATAGGAGGTATTTTTCTTGTACTAAGTGGAACAGGTAGTGGTAATTTTCAGTACTTTTGGGGCTGGTCCATATGAAGTTAAATTAGGAGAGGATCCTCAGATGGCAGTAGCCTTTTGGCTTGTGTCGTTTCAGGATATGTTGGCAGAGTGCTAAAATACAAGAAAATATACAACTTGCCTCAGAACTAAAGAAAAACTTGTCTTTAATATCTACTATTTTTAGATTTCCATTTTCTGATTAAAAATCAATAGCTTTATTGATTTTGCTTTATTGAACACCTACCACTTATTATATGGCAGGCATTGTATTAAGCATTTTAATGCATTATCTCTTTGTAATTCTGTGAGGTAGGTACAGTTATGATCCCTATTGTACAGACACAGAGACTGATGCTTAATGGGTTAAATGATTTGATGCTACGAAATGATTCTAATATAGGCAGTATATATATACTCATTATATAAATACTAATATTATATTTGACTGGCCTTGATTCTGTAGTTACTCAGGACAGATATATGTATTTATTGATTAAAAACAGTGAGGCGTAAGATTGTTTTAATAGGTGATTCTATACAGATTCACATATTTTTAAATGACAGCCAAAAAATCTTTCAACAAATAATTCCTGTTTCGGCCAACCACAAACTGAACACTTAGCCATCTGAATTGCAGTGGATTTTTGCCTTCCAGGCACAGTATAGTCTAAAAGGGGAGTCAAACCATTTAAACAATTAATAATAATTCAAAGATCTACAGCAGAAGTATGTTCCAGTGCCCTGGGAGCTCAGAAGAGAGGGGATTAATTCTGCCTGGGAAGAGATTTGTTTTTACTAGTTATCGTCTCTCTGAAATCTAATACTCTGGCACTAACAGACTAAGTGTTAGACACACAGAGCTTTACGTGCCCCAGAAATAGAATTTTCCTTTTTTAGTATAAAATAAGAGGTGATATTTTAAAATTACATGGTAAATATATATGAATGAAATCATGTAACGTAGACTATATTGTCCACACAACTTTTCTTTGGATATGGTGTTTAACCATTTATAACAAATTCTTTCCAGTTCATAGTTTAAGCAAAAATGTTATTGTGATGATAATTTGGTTGGCCATGGCATTTGAAAGGTAGAAAATCAAATGGAATCAGTATAAAACAGTGAGAAAAGACATTTTAAAGGCAAAATAAAAACAGGGAAAGAAACAATTGACCCAGTTGCTAAAGTTGAGGCCTTAAACATATGACAATGTTTTTTATAGAATTTGGAATCTGCTGCCACACCAGCACCCATCCTGGGTAGTGGGAAAAGACAGAGGTAGACAACAGAGACACCGGTTTCTAAAGGATGAAGAATTCGGTGGACCGCTTTACATTAGGTAGGTCTCTCTAATTTCCTAAAATCCTGATTCTAAAGGATAGACCTATGGCAGGAATCTATACATACTTCAAAAACTGATTTTAATTACATATGTTATTCACCGAAGAAGATGATAACTAGGGTGCACGCAAGTTTCGAAGGCGGAAACTAAGAAGTTAAAGATGTGTTTCAGCATAAAGAGGAAGAGCGTAACTAGGAGCAAGGGTTAACAGAGATGAAGGAGCAACGAGATCAGGTATTTCACCCCTGGGGTGATTCTTAAGCTACCCTAGTCACTGAGGTTGTTGTTCTTAAAAATTGACTACAGAGTACTAATTGGAGTGCAGATTATTATATACAGAGGGGGAGGGAGTGAAAAACTCGTCTTTATAACCTCATTAACAGCCTCTGCCACTTTAGCATCAGCTTTTACCAGCTTTCCCTTTTTTACTTCAAAGGGGGGCAGCATTTTCCCATGTCCTCTTTATTTCTGTTCTATTTAAAGAATCTTTTCTCTATGTTATTATTTCTTTCAAATAACTGTTCATATTTTACTTTTTTAACCCTTTTCTGATACTGCTTTCGCATATACTCAAAATTTCTCCTTGTTGCAGCCTGCCCTCCCCTTTCTAAGAAGAATATTTGTTTTCATTTCCATCACTCAGTGATCAGCCAGCTAGAGTCTTAGCTTTTTTAAAAAGCTGTATACTATTATTTAAAAATAAATGTTTCTGTGTTTCTTAGAGTCCGAGTGAGCTCTTCAAAAAATGGACAAAAATCACCCACTCTTATATGCAGAATGACAGATTTGATTAAGGAATTTAAGGCAGGGCTTCTCAAATTTTAATGTGTTATAGATCACCTGGGGCTCCTGTTAAAATGCAGATTCTGATTTATCAGATCAAGGACCTGAGACTCTGCATTTCTAACAGGCTCTCACGCCCATGATGCTGGTTTACAGATCGTTCTTTAAGTAGTATGGCTTTAGAATCATCTCCCTTAAATATGCCCTGCATCTTGTAAACTTTATTCTTTTAAAATTTAGAAATATTTTTACCTATAATAAATACATTACTGTATGGCCTTGTCTTCTTGATATCAAAATATCGTAACAACTATTTGTAGTAAAAATACTAAGGACAGTTGTCCTGGGAAGGGAGTGTTGTTGATGAGGACATGCTCCTCCTGTAGGAGAAATCTGGGAAAGAAATTTATTCTTGGGAGATTTTATGAATACGAATTTTATGAGTATAAATGATTTCTTCTGGAGGGGTACTTGGTCTAAGGAAACTAGCCTTCCTTAGAGAAGAAGAGAGTATTGCTGGCGAAGGTGCTTAGTATCAGTGGTGGTATTGGTGGTGAGGGTGGTTGTGGGCATACTGTTTGTAGTCATTACAGTAGCAGTAATGTTGAATGAAATGGAAGTAAGTAATGGTTGTAGTCACGATGGTGATGGCAGTGTTGTTAGGGGTTATGATGTTGATGTTGGTGGTGGTGAAGATGTACACAGAAGTGGTCCTGAGAGTGGTGTCAACAGTTTGCACTAAACAATAGAACAGCAAAGATTGGTTTTCAGTCCTGGTTCACACTCTTTAACACCTCTGTATACTTGACAAATTACTGTTTCTGAGCCTTAGTTTTCTCATTTGAAAAATGGTGATAAATAAAACACTTAGCTATGAGTATGCTGTAGGGATTAATCAAAACAAAGCATGTGAAGCCTTTAGCAAAATGTAAGGCGTACAGCCCATATTCAACAAACGTGTTGATTCTTCATTGGTGGAATTGCCTGACTCCACATTCATTCTCAGCTTCTGATTGTCCAACCAGGTTGAATTCAGACTTTTTTTCTTTTTATTTAGTTCGTGTTTTATTTTCTGTCTTTTTTCCCCTCTGGACACATCTTTATTTGCTCAAAATGAGAAGTTGTAGATTTGACATTGACCTTTAGATGATAAATGAATAAAGGCAGTTCAATCATTTCCTATTTAAAAATTCCTTTCTATAATTTCAGCCTTTTAGAAATTGACACTTTCAGAATATAATAATGTATCTTTCTATCCAGAAAATTCAACAATCCTGTAAACAGGGAGGTCCGAGCCAGTGTCCTTGTAAATGGATTTGGATTCTTTTCCATACATTTTTATTATTTAGCCTGGGATCCTCTCTCAATACCCTCTTCCTCCTGCCCACCACGTGAGTGCTCATGAAACTCAAACAAGTTTACTATTGACTGTAGACATACAAAATTCGCTCCTTAAAAACTTTAAATGACTCCATAAAAAATCCAAACTTCCTGGTCAGATATTGAAGATCTTCCCAAGTTGTATCTTAACTACCTTTGTTGCCAATCATTATCCAGTTCTCACTTGATCCCAATATGTTTTGGCCAAAGTAGGCTATCCACCCATTAGTAGCAATAGTTTCAGTTTATTAGGTACTTGCCATGTGCCAGGTACTGTGTTTAGCATTTTACATGCATTATCTTATTTGATCTTCATTTTAACCCTCCAAGATACATGCTGTTATCCTTAAGTTACAGATAATTAAAGCTTAAAGTACTGAAGTAAATTTATTACTGTCACAAAATGAATAAATATTCTAACTCTTGTATTTAGATTCAAGGGTACACTCTTCCTGGAATCACATGCTGCCTCCCTAAAGCTCTCTTGCTCATCAACTTCTCTGCTTTTGCAACATGGTGAGTTTCCATTCTGAAAAGTACTCCTGTTTTCATTACTTCTTATAGAAGCCTAAAAATCTTTCAAGGCTTCCCCTCAGATGGTATTGACTGGGGAGTGCCTGGTTTTGATTCTTAGTCATGTGACTTTAGGCAGTTTATCTTTCTGTGCTTCAGTTCCTCAGCAGAAAAAAAGAGACTAATAATACTTGCATTCATATTTTAAGGTTTATATGAGAATTATGTATATACACCCTTTCACTATATATCACACACACACACTATCTGTAGCTATGAAGAAATTAGATCAGTTCTTGCATGAAATACTATATCAGTGTTTGTTATAAAAGCAGAAGTTACTTTAAAGATCTTCTGGGAAAATCCTCCTAATAGGAAAAATGATGAATCTGAAACTAAGAAAGAGTTTGTAACCCTGTCCTGGGTCACACAGTTTCTGGGACAGCCAACTCTAGAATTCATAATTTTCATTTCCGTTATCAGAATGTTTCTTTGTATCTTTACACTGGAATACTCTTACCCTGTAAAACTTTTAATTTGCCCCTCAGCTTTATTGTGCTTTGTTTCTCTCTTATGAGGAACACTGCATTGTAACTATTTGTGTATATGTCTTATCCCTCTCACTCAATTGTGACATTCTTGGGTGCAGGGAGACTTCCCCATTTATCTTTCTTTCCCACACAGCACTGATGCTCAGTGTGCACTCACATAGCATTTCATGAATTGATTGAACATCTGCTATTACAATGATAGGAATTGATTATTCATCTGCTAGAAATTGAAATCCAGGTGCTTTCACAATTCTCAGTCCTCTCTGCAGCTCAGAGGGATGTATACAATTTTACAGAGGAGGAAACTGAGGTTCAAAGGCTGAGAGAAGAGACTATATGGAAGGCAAATTGCCCAGGTGTTCTAAAACCAACCAAAGGGATATTGAACATTGGGCCATTTTCTCTTTAGGGGAGCTGTATCTTTGTTGTCTTCTTTTAATGCAAATAAATGAGAACTGTTGATCTATTATTTGCTCTTAATTGCTGTGCCATGTTGATTTTTCTCATATTTTTCATTCTACGTGTTTTCTTTATTTAATCGAGTTTTTCAGGAACTTGAGTCATACATTTTTTTTTTCTGTTTTCAAAAGTAGTAAATGTTTTTTGTAGAATATTTAGAAAATAAAAAGGAAGAAATAAATCACCTATAACTTCACCAGTCAGAGATAAGCAACATTAACATTCTGGTTCTTTTCTCCCTAGTAGTTTTTCCATGTTAGAAATATTAATTGTATCTGCTTATCTTTCTCCTATTTTAAATTACATTTAAATTGGGATTGTAATTCTCTTTGCAACTTACCTCCTCCAGTCATCATCTAGGATCTGACGAATAAAAGTGTTTTACATAAAAACAGATATGAAGTGAATTACTCTAACCTTAGGATGCTATATCTAGGGTGGCAGATGATAGGAAGTTCAAAGTATAGATTACATGGTTTGTATACATTGGGGTAACTCCTTTCAGGTTTTTCCCAGTCTGGAATCTCGTTTTTTTTTTTCTCCCCAGTCACAACCATGGCAGCCTAAGTAACAACATCAACTGCCATTATGTCAGGGTATGTGTAGAAACAACACTTGACATTACAGCTAAAAGAAGTTTGTTATTCAGAGTAACAGTCTCAAGGATTTAGAACAAAGCACACTGAAATTTTTACCTTTTGAGTCTGCTATAGATATTGTTATCAATCAGAATTAGAGAAATAAAAAGGCTAAAGTCTCTGTATTAGTATTTTAGGTCTATGGTTTGAACAGCTATTGAGAGGCGATTGATACTTCTTTTTGTATTTTGTATAACTTCCTAAAGTAGGTAAATATGATCAATCCCTAGGCTGGTTCCATGGTGAAGAGAAGTGAGCAATGCAGAATCTAGATGTGTAGGGAGGAGACTCTGTTAGACAAGGATATTGATGTTGGGTAGAACTGAGGATGCCTACTGCCTACTAAATAGGCCTGAAAGTTAGATCAGTAGGAAGTAGGTATGGCTGCACAAACCCCAAATAACTATGATTAATTATATTAAAATTTATTTCTCTCATCAAAAAGTATATTGAGATGGGCATTTGAGGGATAATATGGCTAATAGGACCTGTCCTTACCAAGTTCCCAAGGATCTGGGTTTCTTCCAGTTTGTTGCTCTCTCATTCCTACAGTGAGGCTCATATCCTCATGAGCTAAGACAGAGTTCCAGTGGTTGCAACCACATTTCAAATAGCAGGATGCAGAAGCATAGGAAAATGTATCAAACGGTGTGTGCCAGCTCTCTTTTAAGGAAAGTTCACAGATGCTGCCATGTGACTCCTGTATTGATAGTTCATTGGGTTCAACTTGGTCATATGGCCACAAACGACAAAGAAGCATGGGAAAATCTTATGGGGAAATCAATCTTTATTCCAGACCACCATGTACTAAAAATTACGTCACCATAAAAGAAGGGGAGAATGGATATTGGAAATAATTTTTATCTCTTCTGGAGTAGTTATTATAAGAACCACAGTGAATATTATTTATGGCTTATTCTAAATATAATTGTGTTTTAGTTAACTTTAATAAAATTAAATAGTTCAATCTAGGCTGTCTAGTACAGGGGTCTGTGTATTAGTCTCTGTATTAGTATTTTAGGTCTATGGTTTGAACTAAACTATGGTTTAGCCTATGATTCAAATCTGGCCTGCCACTTATTTTTGTAAATAAATTTATATGGGAACACAGCCATGCTCACTCATTTGTATGTTGTCCATGGCTGCTTTTGCACTACAAAAGCAGAGTTGAGCAGTTGCAACAGAGACCTGAAATATTTACTATCTTGCCTGTTTACCTAAAAAGTTTGCCAACTCCTGCTCTAGACTCTAGAATATGGTTTCACAAATTTAAATGAATCCATTTTTGTGTGTGTGTGTGTGTGTTGTCAAGTCCTTAGTTAAAAAAAGTCCTTTATATTTCTATTACATTAAGGTACATCGATAAATTAGATATACCACTATTTTGTGTATTATCACTTAGATGACAGAGAGAGAGAAAGGATGGGGAGTGGGAGTTAGGATATCAAACAGTTTGATTTCCTTAAAAAACAGTGAAGTAAATTGTGGCAAAATATTAACACCTGTCAAATGTAGATGATGGTTATCAGAAAGGCCAGGTTATTTTCTGTATTTCCTTGGTATGTTTACAATAGTCTATAAGTGTATAATAAAAAATGTTTAAAAAACAAAAAAATATATAGCCCTCTTAAAAAAAAATTTGTAATCGACTTTCAACGCCATTCCAATTTGGATGTCCAGAGGAAGCCACTTACAGAATGGTGCACAAGGAGATTGACTCCTACTGGAGTGTGATATTTTTGTGATTGAAGCTCCAGAATCATGTCAGCAGTTCCAGAGACTCTGCACATCTGTAAAATGTGTCTGCCTCTGCTTGTGTACTCCAAAAATAGCACCTGCATCCAAAAACAGAGAGGAAGGCAAATTTCTCCTAGAAAAAGACCACACTATGTTGGAATTAGTGTATTTCTGAGATAGGAATGTCTGAAGTAATAAGGGCTCTGAGTTTTGTTGTTGTTAGGATAAAATCCAGATCATTTACTCATAATAGGGTAAATTATTTAGGAGGACCAAAACCCATTGTATCGAATTTTGATATTTATGTGTTTGTTTTTTTTAAAGGGTTTTTAGTCTATAAGCATGGGATATATAAAGGAAAAAAATAACAACTCTCTAAATTATTTAAGATTTACCCCTTTAGAGGTAATAGATCTCATTGTTTCCTTGGGAGAGCCTTCCTATATTAAAGAAGTGATGTTGCCATGTATTTAAGTAGGAAGAGAAATTTGAAGACTTCGACTGCTATAAAAATTGTATCCAGTCAGCCTTTAACACATATACATATGCACAGAAAAGCTGCTTATCTGCCAAAATTGGATAGCTTTACCAAATGCAAGTTTAATTAACTGGAAAAGAGAGTTAAATTTTAATAAATAATTAGGGTGATTATTAAGCACTATGGTGAACTTAAAATGTGCTGTGTAAATGCAATAGTAGTATGAGTATCTCCCAGGTTTGATTACCTGCTCATTTCAAGTCATTACCTTTTGAGAATAAAACTAAAGTAATAGATAATTGTTTTTTCAGGGAGAGAGGAAAATGTATAAAACAAAAAACAACTTTTATTTGGGTAACATGACAGTATATTTTACATCAACTTGGAAAAATCACCTACTATGTACAAGATAGGGTGCTATCCAGTAAGGATATAAAAATGGATAAAATAAGATCTATGCTCTCACAGAACTCACAGTCTAGTGGTGGAAAAGGAAGTAAAAAATTAAGTACCATACAAACTATAAACGTGTTAATAGAGGTGTGTATGAAATGCTTTAAGAGCACAAAGGAGAAAACAATTCATTCTGACAAGGAAGCACAAAGAAGGTGCCACAGATATAATATGAACAGCAGAGAAGTAAAGGTATATCATGCAGTGGAAAGAGCACCAGGCAAGTCATAAAGGCCCCAAGTGCATATCTTATTTGAGGAAATGTGAATTGCTTCATGTCATTGGAGCATAAGGTCATGGGAAATAAATGACAGAAGGTAAAAATATAAAGGTGGTAAGGGATGGATTGTCATTGAAGGCTTTTAAGGAGGTTATGTATGATCAGATCTGGGTTTTAGAAAATAAATTGTCTTCACTTGAAGGAAAAGGGCCAGGAAGGATGGAGTCCAGTTATAAGGATGTCCAGTGGTCTGAGAGATTGGGGTGATGCTGGCCAATTCAGATCATTAGCAAAGACAATGAAATGGAGGAAATAAATAAAAAGAACCTTGCTAGAGTAAGTCTATTTGGGGATGAGGGAGATAGTAGGTAAAAAGGGGTAGTAGAGGTGATGACATCAATGAAGGTAAAGGGCATGTAGTTGGGAATAGGGCAGGGGAAATAGTTACTTTCCATTTTTAATGTCTTTGGGTTATTGATGCCTATCTTACATTCATTTGAGAAAAACAGTATTCAGATCTAGAATTTAGGGCAGAAGTGATGCCTGGAGATGGACATTTGAGACTCATCTGTAAGCTAGTGATGATTGAGGTTGTGGGATTAGATAAATTAGTCTGCAATAAAGAATAAAACAAGATAAAATGAGTATACAAGTGATACTTTCAGATCAGTGTGACACTTTAAATGGATCTGTTCCTTTTTTTGCCAAGAAACTTGCCATTTTGAATTCCCTTCCCCATTCCCTGGCAAAAGTGGAGCCTGATTATCTACATTCTATCTCTCATTATTTTTTCATTCTCTCAATTAACAAGAAGATTTTAAAACTATGCCTGCTGTCCCACTTAGTAATGTTCCATGGCCTTCCTTTTCCTTCTCTCCTTTCTTCTGGAAGTTCCCTATCCTGTGATCAACACCTCTTGATACATTTTTTCAGTCTGGAATTATGCAGTCAGGTGAGGAACACCACATAGATGATAAAACAGAAAAATGACAGCCAAATTATAGCAAAATTTTGAGAAGAGATTTTAGCGAGCATATTCATAACTTTTCCACAATCTACTTCTTTTATTATTAATTGCATGTATAGTGGACTATTCTAAGATTTATATTTAAGAAATCATATTACCTTTAGAAATGGCACATTTTCTTCAACAAAATAATTTAATAGAAAAGTATAGATACTTCAGTGAAAATTGGAGATGAAAATGAATCCCTGCATTCAAATGCACATATTGTATTTGAATATTCTCCTTTCATCATAAGAACAGTAATTATGTATGGAAATAGTCCAAACCCTTTGTTGTCTTTGTTCCTTATGCTCCATGTGTGTAATACTAGAAATGTGGAAGAAATTCAAGACAATTTTTATCTATTATCACCTCACTTTGACTCATTCCTCCTAGATCAGCTTTCAAATAATTATTATATTGATACTCATGGACCAAACTCAGCTATAAACTCCATTTATAAATTTTAATCGATTGAATCATCTACTTTTCATTATTTACCTCAGTTTTAACTTAAAATTACCTAACATTTAATGACAACTTAAGTTGATGATGGTTTGATTTAATTAGCCCTATATTGATTAGAATCAGATTTGGTCATATAAAATGGGAAAACCCAAAATAATAGGAGCTTGACACATAAGGAAAGTCCTACGTCACTTCTAGAGGTGTCTAGAGGTAGGAGCCCCTGGCATGTGGTGACTCCAGGATTATCAACGATCTAATCTCCCTTTGTCTTGCCACTCTGTCATCCTTAGAGTCTTCAGAGGCAACCTATGGTTTCTCAGAAGTCTGACACAAGTCTTCTGCTCACATCTCATTGACTTGAGCGATACTTTTTCACAAGAAAATGTGCAACATGTCATCTTTTAGCTAGTAAGCTGTAACCCAAAAAGAATTGGGTTCTGTTACTAAGGGTGAATGGAAAGAATAGATTCAGAGGAAGACAATTAGCAATGCTGTCACAGTCAATGTACCAGCACACTGTTATTTTAATATAAAATATAAGAAAATGACTAATTTTCAAGCCAATTATAGGAATTTGTAGTATATGGTTCTCCAAATTAGTACTTTCAGAAAATAATTCAATTTACAAAACAATATAGGTTCTTGTTTCCCAATGGCAGAAATTCAGTACAGTATAATCTGTAAGATTACTTACTTCAGAAAAAGGGATTGGTTAAAAGTATCATGGCAAGAAATCCTTAACTTTTTAGGAAGTTATTACCCTGTCGTCAAGAAAAATAATTCCTCTTTCAAATCACAATATCTACTTATAAAACTCTTTGCCAAACCTGTCTACCTTCTAATTGAATACCCTACCCTATGTCACACACACCCTGTCCCTATGTTTTCAATAACCAGTGCTTGATCCAGGTCAGTTGACTTCCATGACAACTTCTGCCTTTATCCTCTGGACTTTCATCATCTACTTTCTGATCTACTTTCATCAATTTTTGGTATCTTCAATTCCGAGGTCCTCAGTCTCTACTCTGCTTTGGTTTGTATTCATCTAAATGCATCTTTAGAATTTGCATTTTCCAGGAAACACTACATCTCTAAGATCTCAAACTCTGAAAAAGTATGAGATTTAGAATCATGCAACTCAAGGTCCACATCTCAGCTTTATCATTTGCTCTTGTGATTATAGGTAAGTAGATCAATTTCTCTCAGCCTAGATTTCCTCATCTGGAAAATAATGATGAACATCTTTACCTCACTGAATTACTGAGAAAATTAACCAAGATACCACAAGAAACTGTAGCTGTTCAATATCCTTCCCATCCAAATGATCCCTGTGGTGGTCTTCAGAACAAGTACAATATCTTATCTAATGACCCTTTAGGAGACTTTCTGGTAACAGAATAGGCTCTTCATAAATGACTGCTATAGAAAGGGAAACTCCTATCTTCACATATCCTATAGAACATGTACATGCTAGTACCCAGAGGCATATCTGGGTTAGTAAATCAAGACATGACAATAGGGGCATCAGTTGGTTGAGCATCTGACTCTTGATTTCAGCTCAGGTCATGATCTTAGGGTTGTGAGATCGAGTCCTGCATTGGGCTCTGCACTGAGCATGGAGCCTGCTTGGGATTCTCTCTCAAACTCTCTCTTTCTCTCTCTCTCTCTCTCTCCCCCCCCCTCCCTCCCTCCATCCCTCCCTCCCCCTGCCCCTCTCCCTGCTCACATGCATGCGGTCTCTCTGTCTCTCTCTCTAAAAAAAAAAAAAAAAAAAGACATGCCACTGGCATTAAGAGATCATGGTTCAAATCTTGGTCCTGCAACTTGTAGCCTGTGTAACCTTAGGCAAGTCATTACTTTTACATGAATCTCAGCTGGAATAGTAACACTTGACTTCAAGGTTTTCTGGGAGGAGATATAGACAGAAATCATTTTATATTTTACTACACTGATATAGTGCTCCAAAAACGCATTCTGAAAAAAAAATTAGTCCTTTTGACCAAAGAGAAATATTAACTTTCTGAGTGTTTTTTAAACTTTCTATAGTCAGTCAGTGATGATGATAATGATAATGATGGTGTTGATGTTGATGATGATGGTCTGCCAGACACTGTGCCAAGAACGCAACATTATTTCAATTAATACTCAATACCTGTATTAGGTATTTACTATTAATATCCCTATACTACATATGAAGAAACCAGGGCTTAGAATGTTTGAGATCCTGCCCCAAGCAACACCTGGGCAGTGATGGAGTCAGGATTGAACTTTGGGCCCTGGGACTCAAGGGTGTTCACCATTAGCCATCACATTATACCACCTTCCAGCTGATTCTATCTCTTAAATATCTCTCAAATATTTACCCTCCTTTTCCCTTCTATCACCACAAATTAGTTCAATGCCTCATTTTTTTTTTTTTCTCACCTGGGACACTGAGGTAGTCTCTTAACTTGTCTTTCTATTTCTCCAGTTTTCTCTGTCCTCCATACTTCCGTTGTAACTGTCTTCCTGAAATAGTTAATCTGAACATGCCATTTCACTACTCAAAAACCTGCTATGAATAATTATGTTTAAAAAATCATGTCCAAACTCTTCAGCTTGACATAGAAATCACTCTACAGTTTGGAATTTTCTAGCCTGAGTTCTCACAAAATTTTTCTATCTAGTGGACTCTTCACCATTGCATCACTCCAAAGCCTGTGTTAGAGCCATGCCAGTCTACTTAGATGCTTTTTTTTTTTATTTTTTTCAACG
The DNA here is from genome assembly GCF_014898765.1 of Herpailurus yagouaroundi. Classification (NCBI taxonomy): domain Eukaryota; kingdom Metazoa; phylum Chordata; class Mammalia; order Carnivora; family Felidae; genus Herpailurus; species Herpailurus yagouaroundi. Next base: position 63,975,100 of record NW_024412391.1, on the reverse strand, counting down.
TTTTTTATTTATTTTTGGGACAGAGAGAGACAGAGCATGAACGGGGGAGGGGCAGAGAGAGAGGGAGACACAGAATCAGAAACAGGCTCCAGGCTCTGAGCCATCAGCCCAGAGCCCGACGCGGGGCTCGAACTCACGGACCGCGAGATCGTGACCTGGCTGAAGTCGGACGCTTAACCGACTGCGCCACCCAGGCGCCCCAAA
>NW_024412391.1:63934904-63974496 GCF_014898765.1 Herpailurus yagouaroundi | reverse complement strand
CACGGACCGCGAGATCGTGACCTGGCTGAAGTCGGACGCTTAACCGACTGCGCCACCCAGGCGCCCCAAGATGCTTTTAATAGCATCCTCTATTCCACTTTTTGCTCCTGCTCAAGTTTTTGTCCCTCTTCGGAATTTGTTTATCTCACTGACGCTTCTCAAAGTCCTTGTCTTAGTTTATATTCTCTCCAAAGCAGAACTTGAGGCAAACACTTGGGTTTAGGTGGTTCATTTGGGAGATGATTCTGAGGAACAAGAGTGAGGCAGCTGGGACAGGAAGACAGGTAAGCAGAAAAGCCAATATAAGTATTTGTCATCAACTGGGGGATATATGTATAAATAATTCTATTATAAATTAAATTAATAGCTAATGTTTCCAAAGTTCTTAATTGCTGGAAGAACATTAGGTGTTTTTGCATTGTTTTACATTAAATTTGCCCAAAAACCTTAGGATTTACTCAGTTCTAATAGAGTGAAATTTCAATCCTATTTTCAAATGCCAGACTGAGAGACAACTGGAAGTTCATGAGTCTACTCTTGTTATTGCTTCTTGTTGCACCTCGTGACACTGTTCATGATAGGTCACACGCAAGACTGAGAATGTTAGTTCCACTCTGTAGAGATGCCCTTGCCAGCCCTGTGGTGACCACAGTACTGAGAGGTCTTGAGTTAGAATAACTGACAACGCTCAACCATTTTTTCCTAAAGCAAGCTACTTGGATCCCAAAGGGCTTCCTGCTGCAGACTCACTGTGCTATAACCAGCCCTGGCCTATTTCCTGGGAACCCCAAGGTTCCATGTCAACAGTCCAAACTGCCGTTTCCCACTGGGTTCACTCCTTTTGGAGACCTTTAGAATCCATTTCTGCCAGTGGACCTCAGAGAGGGCAATTCAGTCTGTTCTGCTAATTTCCTTAATTTGAGTCTTGGAGAGCAGAGGTTAGGTTCTCAAATTCTTCTTTCCCAAAGGCTGTTATATTTCTTATGCTTGCTGTCCATTCTTCTCATTGGTGAGCTGTGCATACTGGGGATGTCAGAAAAGACAGCCAGAATTAATTTAAAAAAGGTTATTTTACATTCTTCCCACACAAACTTGCCTTGCAGTATGCTTAGTTATTACCTCTTATTTGCGTCACAAAGAAGGCTTATGCTAGTGGCTTCTTTCTGAACCAAGATCTTATCAAGGCTGCTTCTATGACTAGACATGTTCTTTACTGGCATGATATTTACACTTTAATTGACACACAAATACATTGACAATATTATAATTTCCTAAAATATTTTAGTAGTGAAATGAAATTGGAAGATTTCCTAAATATAAATATTGTAATTTATATAGAATTATTGAGCTTTTGGTTTAATCATAAAAAAAACCTTAACAATATTATCGTAAACTATTTGATACCTAGGTAGAGCAGGCATTTTAAAAGTAGACACTTGAATAGGTTATATAATAAACTGGCCATCCCATGAGTGAGTATGATGAGTCTCTCACAGCATATCCAGAATGCTAGAATAACACCCTAACTCTGTTTCTTGCAGATTCAGTTTTATCTGGGCATGTTCTGAGGGTTGGTTAGTGGACTTGCCAGGGGCCATTTTCATGAGGTACCAAGCAGCCTGGTTCCTGAGAAAACCAGTACCAATTCTGGAGGCTGACAGTCAGCCCTGCTCAACTTTCCTTGGTTATCATAAGGCTTAGGGAAGAAATATCTTCATGACATGAAGAAAGTACACTTTCATTTTGTCACGGTGAGGTGATACTCAAGATTGTCTAGCTAGCTCCCTCAGGCTCAATATCAGAGTTCTAAAGTAAGGAGGAAATAATACTGAGTCAAACAGCAGATGTCACTGATATTCCTGCTCAAATTTGAGGTCTCCAAGAAATGTTATCTTGTGGATTCAATACCAGAACAGTTGACCTGGATAGGAAAACCATCTGTTCAGTGATGCACGTAAGAGAAGAGCATTTTACAATGGCTTCCCTGGACAACAACGATGGGTGCAGCGTATAGATTTTTTCTTGGATGCTGGGAAATGTTAGTCAGGACAATGACCACAGTGACCTGAGACCTTTTTGAATGTGGAAGAAGGTAGCAATTTTGAGCTACACAAAGAATATCTCCTGGATGCCCAGCTTTGAGTCAGAGAGAAAAGGTGGAAATTCCTATAATCCATGATGTTAGCAATAAGAGAAATCGAGAGAGAGACAGACAGACTCTCTTAATATTACCAGGCTGGTAGCCAGGAAAAGACTTAGTAAATAAGTATTCTTCATTTTTCTCCTTTGAAATCATTAGGTCTTAAGTATTCCCATGAGTGAAATCTGGCAGTATTTAATAGTACTTCAGTATTTTCAGGGTTCTTTCCTATTCGAGTGAGGTGGTTAGGAATAGACATTCTGGGGTCACTGTACATAGATAGGCCTCCTGACTCTTCATGTGATCATCACCAACACATTTAAATTCTTTAAGCCTTGGTTTCCTTATCTGTAAAATAGGAATGATAATAGCGCTATCCTCACAAGCATTTTTAATGAAAATTAAATGAGATAATCATATAATGAATTTAGCATATACCAGACATGCAAAGAATACTTTTAATATATAATATTCACTTTAGACTGACTAGAGTTTTGCTTTTTAAAGTTCTTTTCACACCAAACAGAAGATTTTGTTAAGCTGTCATGACAGTGATAACTCTAGGTCTTTTTTATTCTTCTTTCTCCAAGTGGTTAAATTATTTCACAGCTTATCAGTTGTGATCCAATTCCACAGTTCATACTCAGGCAAAACAGCCTCCTCAAAAAATGGGAGTTGGGTATGGAAACTACAAAATCGGGATAAAGGTTGTTAAATTGCTATTTCCAATGTGCCTTACTTTGAACTTGACACTGCCTGGTCTCACAGTGCCCAATTCCTGCTTGAATAATTCTGTATTTCCTCACATTTTACAGAGCATTATTAGCCTGACTATTTGACAACCACATTGTCTAGGCTGATGACACTGTTTCTGTTTCTTAACTTGATCCCCCAATTAATGCAAACAAACAGTTCCCACACTTCACTTAGTTGTATGTGAATTTTAAAGACCTGGTCACTTAAAACCAGCAAACATCTAACCCCTGCTTCTGCCTCTTTCCTTGAAATCTCCCCTCCCCCCGCATAAAATACACACAAACACACACACACACACACACACACACACACACACACACACACAGAAAGAAGGCAAAGTGATGCTTCATTCTTGGTTGGGGTTTTTGCTTTAGAACCCAACGTAAAGCTATAATAGGTAGATTGGGCTTCACAGAAAAGCTCTTTTTCCTTATGCATGGTAGTCTACTTCCCCTTAAGATAGACCTCTGTTGGAATCTAGGATCTTCCCACTGATGGCAACACCTGTGCTTGTGTTTGTGAAAAAAGCAGTTAAAGAGAGCGAGAAAGAGAGTGAGAGAACGAGAGATTAGAGATTGATATTTGTCTCTGTTGCCTAGAATGGAGTCCAAGGAGTCCATTCTAGGTGTTCTCCTGGTGGAACAAGAGCCCAAGTCTAGTTTGCAGGAAGAACAGAGGGAGGAGAGAGAAAGAGATAGCTAGAGTTTGTTTGTTTGTATTTTGAAGGAAAACAAGTTCTGGACTTCTCTCAGACTTATGGATACAAGAGAAAAAGAGTAGAAAGAAAAAGATTGTGTGGCCCTATTCTGTGGCAGTGGCCCCAGGCTTGTCACCGCCTTGGCCTCATGGGAATTATCTAAATGGGGCCATCCCTCTCTGTGCGAGATTTATTAACCAATGTTCCCTCCCCCAGAAATTCAGTGTAGTACATGTGCTTTCTAGGTGGTACAGTACACTTCATCAAAGTTTGATTCATCATTGAAGCACAGTAAGGAGGAGAGGGGTTGAGGAGGAGTTTCTCTATAAGCCAAAAATGCTGCCAGTATGTTCATTCTTCTGTTCATTTGTGGAGTTAAAGATCAAGTCTATAATTAGCTAAGGTCTCTCCTAGGGGAAGATGTCAACAAACATCAGTGAGTCCTACCTACATCATGTGGTTATTTTCTTGAGCACTTTCACTAATTTTTGTGCATCTGGGATTACTGATAGAAGCAGTTCAGCTCCTCTGTACTCTATTGTTGTACAACAAATTACCCCCAAATTTACCAGTCTTAAAACAACAAATATTTATTATCTCCCACAGTTTCTGGGAGATAGGAATCTGGGAAAGTCTAAGCTAGGCAGTTCTGGTTCAGAGTTTCTTAGAAGGTTGCACTCAACCTTATCAGGCAGCGTGACAGTCATTTGAAGGCTCCAGCTGGAGTTGGGATATCCATTTCCATGATGGCCTCCTCACATAGCTATTGGCTGTAGGCCCAGTCCCTCACCACATAGACCTTTCTATAGAACTCTTTGAGAGTTCTTATGACATGGCAGCTGCTTCCTTCAGAGTGTGTGATCCAAGAGGAGAAAGCCAAAATGTCTTTTATGTCCTAATCTTGCACATCACAAAACGTCACTTCTGCCATTCATCAGTAGTGAGTCACTAAATCCAGCCCAGGCTAAAGAGGAAGGAAATAAAACTCTGTCACTTGAAGGAAAGGCTATCAAAGAATATGTGTACGTATTTTAAACCACCACACCTTCAAATCTTTTACAATTCGAGAAGTTTCTGCAATCAGTCAACATAAAACATTAGGTTAACTCTAAGGTGACATCAAATCAAGAATTGGCCCTCTCTTCTCTTTCCTATTTTGAATAATTCTTCTTGCCATCCAGTCACACTCACCAGACAGTGGTATACATTGTGATACAGATACTATAGGCCAAATAATGCAATCAAACTCCTTTAGTTATTAAGAAAATGCCTACTTCCACAAGTAAGGACAAATTAACTTTCCTACATTTGTCTGCTAAGGAGAAATTTGCTCACAAATGGATCACTCTTTTTCTCACAATGGAATGATAACTCAAAGTTTTATTCTTCAACATTTCTTCTTATTCTATTCAGCCCTACCTAGAAGATTCTTGCTTACGTGAATGTGTGAATGTGTGTGTGTGTGTGTGTGTGTGTGTGTGTGTGTGCATGTGTGCGTGTTTAGCCCATGTCGTTTTGCACAGAACGAATAGGGGTTCTTTGCCATCACTGAAGAGGGATTATTCCCACCACAACTGTGATAATTATATTGTTATTTTAACAGCTCCCAATAAGTCATGCCTCCAACCACCATGCCCATGTGTGTTCCTTTCCATATTATTCTGGAGTTGTCCTCATGACTTACTTTGTTCCATTAAACATCGGCATATGTGGTACAAGCCGAGGCTTGATGAGCATTTATGCATTGGGCCGTCACACCTTGAAATCCAGCCACTGAGTGAGGAAGTCTGAATTAGCCATATGAGGAGGTCATGCAGGAAAGAACTGAAGCACCTCTGCTGAGAGTCCAAGCCAACTGCTTTCTATACGTGTGAGTGAGGCCATCCAGGACCAGCCAGAGTCTGGCCCAGCTGCCAACTGACCACAGACACATGAATGAGCCCAGCTGCTACCACATGGAATAGAAACAAGCTATCCCAGAGAGCTCTGCCTAAATTCCCAAACCAGAGTCACGATCAAATAAAAGTTGTTTAGGGGTTGTTTGTTGTGTAGGGATAGTTAACTAACATGACCAGTTTCTCATACAGTCGAACTTTTTTTTAGGTGCCAGAATGTCAATACAACACAGTTGTGTCAATACAACACAAGAGTATATATACAACACAAGACTATAGCACAACTACAGTTAAAATTGATTTAACTGTAAATATCCCCATAATCCAATGAGACCCCGAAATCTAACAGTAGCAACTTATACTTTAAATGCTGATTCTTTTACACAGTAATAATCTCCAAGCAAAGGAATCTCCCCACACCAGGGCATAGTAAAATCTAGGTCCTGACTGAAGTTGATAGGTCAAAGAGCAGTAACATTATCTTAAGAAATAAAGTAGGCTGCAGAAACATAGAAAATATATAGATAGTCCCTTAGTTACAGCTTTTCCAGGCTGTCCATCTTGCAGATGTTGAGAGATATTTGAGAGAAATCTCACAATAAGAGATTAAAGTGTACTATTGTCTGCCCTTCCCTACAATCTTTTGGAAGCCTGAAGAAGCCTCAAGTCTCTGCGGTCAAAATCGGTGCTCCTAGATACTTCCCCCAGGAGACTGGCTCCTCAGGGCCAAATCAGAAGCACTATATCATCTGCCTCACGCTGTAACACTACTCCTTCACATCTCCCAAACTCCTGTCTTCTCATTTCCTGAATTCATCTCAACTCTCTTGGACTGAGAATGGATTTTCTACTTTAACACATACTAGGTGCTCAATTAATGTTTGTTGGATGAATGAAAAAAAACATTTTTATTTTACCACAATATTTTTCCCTACTATATCTTCTTTTCTAATTGGAACACAACCTGACTTCCCATATGGAAATATGAAAGTTCACAGGACTATTTTTTTTTAAAGCAACAAATAGGGGAAACCAAAACAAAATAAGTCAGGTTGACAAAAGCCTCCACACTAACCAATGTCCTCTGTCTGGACTGAAGCCACCTTGACCTTAGAAACAAATTCCAACCTTCAATACCCATTGAGAATTTAGCAAGAGTTTGGCTGACTCCTTGTGGGATTTGGATCACAAGAACAACAGCTTCCCCTTTGGTGTGAGGCTTAAAAGTAAGTCCCCTGTATTCCCCATAAGCAAATCTTAGTTCTGGCCCTGGCCACATGCCTACTCCCTCCAAGTGACTCTCAAACAGAAAGTTATTAAATGGTTTAACACCTAAAATCCCCGAATTTTCTGGATCCCCAAGGCTATTAATATTAGAAAAGTATACTTTCATTTTGAGGTCTAAAAACAAGCCACTTCTGGTACAGGAATCTGTCTACATTGTAACTTGTTCTCCAATGTCTCTTCCTAGGCATGTTCTTGCTGTTTTACTGGAATAATGTATAGTGTTAGGGCTCAGTGCTAAACATAGTATTTAGTCCAACACCCCTAGTCCCCATTCAGCTCCCAAAAGGAATCCAAACACAAAGGATACAAAGTAGGCAATGTGTTATTTTATAGTAACTAGAGTTTTGTCTCAAAATCTAAGAATTCTAGCCTGGGCTGTGTGAAGGAGTCCTTTTTCCTAACTCCACGGACCCAAACAGCTTCGAGCCAAAGCAGGCTATGAGTGCTGATTTGGTCAATGCCTCCATCTTCCCAGAATCTGCCACTCCAGTGCACTGAAATTCCATTCTCAGTCCCAAAGAAAGACAAACCAGGAAAGACAGAATTTTAGAAAGCAGGCCTTCTTAGAGGCCACATGGAAATATCTGGACAGAGCTCCTTGACGATGGATCATTTATAGCAAATGACACATGTATATTAATGTTTCTTATACACTGGATGCCCTATGATACTAATAAAAAGTATACTTTATATAGTCTAAGGAAATGAGCAAAACTTCTATAATTTACGCAAACTATTTTAACAGGTAGCAAACTTAGATATTCTACCAGGCTTATATCATAAATATTTGCTAATGATGAAAGATAAAGGTTTGCTGTTGGGAGATTTTTAATTCTAATTTTTGGTCTGGCATTCAAAGATTAATAATATAGACCTATAGTATTTGGAACTAAGTCACACATGACTTGCAATGTCTTTGTGAGAAATGATGTAGGGACTCTTTTAAGACTAAAGTAATTAAGTTTGTTTTCAATATCCAGTTAACTCTAAGACTCTCAATATTACTATTGAGAAGATTTAACTTCAGCAATATTAGAATTGCTAATGATATCCTTAAAGATTGCTCATTTTACACTAAAAAAAAGTGAAAGTCACACACACATACACCATTGAATACATATATTTAAGGTATAAATTCACATCTAAATACATATTTTTATCCAGATTAATTCCAATATTATTACAATAAATAAGTAGGTTTCATTCAAATGTCTAATAAAAATTTAGATAAGAGAGGGTATAAGATAAATATCAAGTTACTTGTTGAATAAGTAGTTATTTAAAATGTGCTTTGGGTTGATTTGACCAAATTACACCCTATTAGATATAAAAATTTTAATTGCAAGTAAATCATATTTCTAACAGAGACAGTGTACTAAAAGACTTAAGAAAACAGCAAAGTGATCTGGTTTCTGTATCTTACTGAGAGATGAGGGTACATTCATATCCTATTCATCTATGTGTATGTGCCTTCTTTTTTATACTTTCCTAGTTTATGCCAAAGAGAGCATAAGACTTTGTGCAACAAGATGATCCTGGTATTCACATAACTGTATTCAGTTGATTAGAATTTGAATGTGTATCAAATGTATTTGTTTAGAATGACTGGACACATTGTATTCAGAATGGCTTATGTTATTGAATATTCTTGTCTCTTGGTCTTTCCTCTCTCTACATTAAGCCTACCAGAAAGAAGAGACTCTCTTTATTTAATAGGGGTGCATTTAACCTTTGGGGATCTAAAGCTCTCTCCTCAATATGCATGAAAACTTAAAAAGCTTGAAAAGGATAATGTAGTTCTAAAAAGTTGATCCCTCTACTCCCTTTTTACTAGAATGTAATCCATAGTCAGGTAATGCATAATGCCAGACAGTGGACAATGTCAAATAAACAATGCCACCAAATCCTTACACTGACCCTACAAATCATATTTTTCCCAGAAAAAAAAATTTTCAAATGAGGGTAAAATCTAATCATGCTGTTTTGTTGCCTTTTCTTTATGAAGAGAAGAAAAACACTGTCTTCTGTGCATGTTTTTTTTCTTTTGAAGGGCATCAGGGGCCATAAAATTTAATTTGTAATTAAGAATAATATACACACACACATATAACAGAATACACACAGAATAATACACACACACACACATATAACAGAAGCAGCAGCATGCCTAGGAACTTGTGGTATTGGAATAGAGTAGAACATTAGAAAAAAGCAAAGGCAAATTCAAATTAAATAAATACTAACCAATTTTAGGCACTACAAAGATGCTCCAAATACTTTTTTTTGTCATAAAGATAGTACTAAGTATGTCCTGGTAGGCTTATAGAACTATGAGATTCATCTTGCCTTCATCAACCATCTATAACACTCATCCTATTTGACACTGACATTAATATCACAATGTTGATAATAATGTCACAATATCAGGTTCATACTGGCATTTCACAGACCTTAAGATTCCCCTTATTCTTCCTCATGGCCTTTTTCCAGGCAAAGAGTCAATTGCTTCTTTTGGCCCTTCTGTATTTAATGCATAACTTCATCTGTGGAAGCAATAAAGAGGAATCGCATGGTGAATTCAAGTGTAGTACTGTAGAGTTCTCACAACATTGTGGTGTTCTGGACTTTTGCCATCAAGCTTTAGAGATTGTCAAATGGCACGGAGTTAGACATGTCCTTGTGCCTGAAACACACCTAGCTCACTTGTACTCGTAAATTATCTTAGAGGAAAGAGTGTTTTGCTTTTGATTTTCTTTAAAGAGAATTCATCATCTCTATGAGAGAGCTCCTTTTCTTGATTTCTTCCCATTTAGAACAAATTTCTAGCTAATATTTTGAGATCTTCAGAGCAGTGTTTCCCCAATCGAAGAACACAAGCCATAGATGGGTTTCAATATCAATTTAGTAAGGTCTAGACAAGAAATTATTGTTTTTTTTTAAATTTTAGAGGGGGGGGGAGAGGGGCAGAGGGAGAGAGAGAGAATCCCGAGCAGGCCCCAAGCTCAGCACAGAACCTGATGAGGGGGCCCAATCTCCCGACCCTGAGATCACAACCTGAGCCAAAATCAAGAGTCAGACGCTTAATTGACAACAAGTAATTAAAATTGAAATATAAAATATAGCAGCTTAAGAGTGACCCAACTACAACAGAATAGACAATATTAGCTTTCACTGTGTATGTTTACTAGGCCATGGAGAAAAATGTATTTTTTTTTTTTTAATTTTTTTTTTTTCAACGTTTATTTATTTATTTTTGGGACAGAGAGAGACAGAGCATGAACAGGGGAGGGGCAGAGAGAGAGGGAGACACAGAATCGGAAACAGGCTCCAGGCTCTGAGCCATCGGCCCAGAGCCTGACGCGGGGCTCGAACTCACGGACCGCGAGATCGTGACCTGGCTGAAGTCGGACGCTTAACCGACTGCGCCACCCAGGCGCCCCGAGAAAAATGTATTTTTTACCGAGTTGTGGTTAAAAAAAAAAATCTTGAAAAATAGCATTTTATAGCAATATGATTCCGTAAATGTTATGCCTTATGAAGGTTCAGTGATTCAAAACAATTGTCTACTTAACCTGATAGACACATACATAAGTGGCAAGAGTATTGTAAATATTAGTTTCCTGTTTGTAAAGAGTTTGATACACCAGAGTTCTATCAAAGTTACCAAGGAAGAAAGAAAATGAAATATTCCATTATCTCAGAATATACACATTCTGTCTTCTACATGCCTATCGAATATAGCATAAGTTGTTCAGGATCTCACAAAGTGAAATTCCCTTTTAGACAAAGCATATTCTCTTCTTGTATATGTCTGGAGAATGACTGAAAGTGATGGAAGGTCAAATGAGAAACTGTGGTTACTTTCTCAAACAAGAATTTAAACTGCCTGGAGTTTACTAAGCGACCATTTTTATTTCTTGTTCATTTTTTATTTGCAATCTTATGACCTGTTTTATCCAATGTAAAGGTTTAAAAATTCTATGTATTCTTTTTATTTTGAGTACACAAAAGAAAGCTTAGGGCATTTATTCTTTTGAAATAACTTGAAAATATATCTTATTCCTCCAGGGTCACCTTATTTTTTCTATTTTGAAATTTGGATAGTTTTTTAGAAGTACTAAGCTTTTCATGCACCATTCAGGAGGCATTAATGAGTCCTTTTCATCATGGGTGGCCCTTTTGCATAGTTGGAGACTTCACCAAATTATCTATTGCTAGCAATAAACCAAAATCAGTTTTCACCTGAAACTCATCTCTATGTAAATCCAGTTATCTGATAGAGAAATGATTACTGATGTGGGACATTAATTCACTGGTATATGTATTGCATACAAAATAAAGTCTTTTAACATAAATTTTAAGAGAACTAGAAATGATGACCATGTTATTTCCATGTTAATAATTATAAAACATTTTTTCTTTTGCTGTTTCTTTTTGGCAAGAGAATGTGAATTTTAATACGTTACTATACTTTTAAAAATATTTTTTCTTAATGTTTATTTTTGAGAGAGAGAGCTAGTGGGGGAGAGGCAGAGAGAGAGAGGGAGGTTCTGTACTGACATCAGAGAGCCCGATGTGGAGCTCAAACTCACAAACCGTGAAATCATGACCTAAGCTGAAATTGGATGCTGAACCAACTGAGCTACTCAGGTGCCCCTGTTACTATTCTTTTTAATTCTACATTTATATGAACTTTGCTGAGATATTAAAATCTATATCTATTTATATCTATATATCTATCTATATTTATCTGTATCTATATATCTATCTTTATCTATTTATATATGCCTTCTTTATTATTCCTACATCCTAACAATTTGTACTGGTGAACCCTCTCTTCAGACTGCATGATCATGAAGATGGTACAGATATAGGTGCACTGATTGTGACCAGTGTAACATTGGTCATAACAACCATTCTGATTGGTCAGAGCCCAGACTGTGATGCTTATATGTTTCCAATATCTCCCCTTTCTATGCACTCACTACAAACTTAAAAAAAAAAAAAGAAGTTGACCCATGCAAGGGATATTTACAATATTTTCAACAAGGGTTCTAGAGCCAATTTTAGAAACACATCACCAAATTATACTTCTAAGCAGTTCTGGTCTTGAGAGGGTTTTCAGGAAGCAGACAAGAGAATACCTATCAATATAATGTAAACAAAAGATGAATTTAATGACATATGAAAGCAAAATTTCTGTGGTTAATCTAATCTTCAAATTCCTTATCTACTTATCTTCCTTATCTCCCCTTTATATGCCATATGTCATAAACTAGGACACAGAATTATCATCCCTAACTGTGATGAACAATATTTAAAATGAAATAATGGTGTGAGGAATAAATGAGGGAGAGTATGGACTAATATGAATTCTGTTTTCTCAGAAGTCTCTAGGAAACTTCTAGTTGGACAAAACCTCAAAACTCTGAGGTTAAGTCATGAAGTAGTTAAAAGTAATCTGTTCTCAGGGCACCTGGGTGGCTCAGTTGGTTAAGCATCTGACTCTTGGTTTTGGCTCAGGTCATGATCTCACAGTCCGAGCCCCACTTCAGCCCCATATCGGGCTCTGCACTCACAGCATGGAGCCTATTTGGGGTTCTCTCTCTTGCCCCTCCCCCCCAACTTGTGCTGTCTCTCTCTCTCTCAAAATAAATAAATTAAAAAAAATCTGTTTTCTGTCTAGTCCCATTACTCTGTTCCAAAGATTTAATTCTGTTTTGATTAGAGGAATATATGCCCTGGACCTGCTAGATCTTTGGTTAATATTCCCAGTTTCCCATATTAGAGAAATGTGCTATCTTTGACTGTATTTTGATGAGTATTTCTATGGTAATGGAGGCTAGTAATATATGTCTATTCATACAAAAACCCAATGCTGAATACGTTGACGCAATTTGGCAACACTGCTAAATTATGGCTTCTTTAAAGAAATGCTCTACATATTTTCTTTTTCTCTTGGTTACAAGTCAAGACTTCTATGTGAAATTTGAAGTGACTGACAAACATAGGGACTCTCTAAAAATGCACAAAATCATTGCCCAATGTGTGGAAAAGAAGAAATAATTTTCCCTCTGAGATTACAAATTCAAAAAAAGTGAACTGAGACAAAATATAATTACATTAATTTGAATTGAGCAAGGCACTGGGGTTAGCAGTGTCAACCTCATGGAAAGTGTAATGAAATCTCTAATGATCACAGAAGGCCTGTATCTTCACATTTCATTTGAAAGATACTCTACTAGTAGTAGTGGAAATGAATGAAATTATTAGAAGCTTAACACACGTACTTCCTCCATATGCTACATTTTTAGATATCTAGTGTGGTTTGGGAAATGGGGACTCACATTAACCAGATATACTGATTAGCAGAAAGGTGGCAAAAAATGGAGATAGTTTCCTTCACTTTCTGGTTCTTTCCAAGTGCAATGGCTGAGGACTCTTCCATTCCTTAATATCATTTCCTCTATAATTATCAAGGATGTACATTTGGTTATAGAAAATAGGTATTCTATTCCTGGGGAGTTCAGTAGAGGCTCAGTACAGTTGCAGGCATTGCTTCTTCTGTTGGCAATGAAGGCAGCTGTGGGTTAAGGGCCCTATAACTTAATGGTATGAATAGATAGTATGGTTGATTATATGGGGAACATGTAGCGAGTGCTAGGATGATAATAATCAATCTGTAGGTGTTGGATCAGGCTTTCTCTGATTCACTGATAGAGGTGACGGGGATAGGGAAACACCCAGATCTGATGTTTTTCCCTCAGGTCCTGTGAACTCCAAGTTTAAACTTTATTATCCGCTTCCCTCAGGATCAACCCTACAATGCCATTATCTCTCTAGTCTTTCAGTGTGGCAAAAAATCTGGGCCCTGCTTTCTTTAGGATTAGGCTTTGATCTTTAATAGCTGTGGTCATCACCAGTTAGGTTCACCGATATTCAGTTAGCCTCTGTTTCAGGCAGATGCTTCTCTTCTTGGAAGATGGCAGAAATGCACTTCGTGGCAACTTTGTTCCCTTAAAGTTGATTGGGGTCAGTAACTAGTTCTGGATGTGAATTGTGAATGTACATGATGTATGTCAACCAATGATTGGTGAGAGTTGTTGTATAAATACTCTGTTCTCTCACACCTTGGGGAAGAAAACTCTAAGATATGTTTCTCAGTGCTGTTACACTTCAGTTGCCTACAATGGTAACTTACTTGATAATACGCCCTTTATTGGATCTTTTCCTTCTCTATTTCTGTCTCACTTTCTTATCTTCTTTTGGCATTTCCTAGGACTGTCTTCCAATTAAACTATTTCTGCTAAAATCCTTTTGTAGCAGTTTTAAAATATTTCCATAACTCTTAAACACCCTTTCTAAGAGGTGGAACCAAATTCCCTCCCTTAGTTCACCTAGACTTAGTAACTAGTTTCTAACTAATAAGATATAGTTAAAATGATGTGTTGTATGTAGGGGTAAAAGTACTCCTTACTGTTTCCTTTTAATCACTTGTTCTGGAGGAAGCTAGCTGCCATGTTATGTGAATGCTCAAATAGCTCTATAGAGAGGTCCATATGACAAGGAGCTGAGGTCTCCTACAAACAGCCATGTGAATCAGTCATCACAGAAGCAGATCCTCTGGCCCAATCATGCTTTTAGATGACTTCAGTCCCAGCAAACATATTGATTGCAACCTTTTGAGAGGTCCTAACCTAGAATCACACAGCTAAGCCACTTTGGCATTCCTGACTCTCAGAAATTATGTAAGCTAATAAATGCTTATTGTTTTAAACTGCTAATATTTTATTGCACAGCAATATATAATCAATTCACCTTGTCTCAGAGATTGCATCTGGAGCACATCAAAGCTATGACAACTCTCTTGTTTGAGTAAAGTGTACTGAGACCGTGTGCAAAATAGAGTCATGGCCTAAGTTCATTTGACATTGGATTCATCGGGTCCACTGAACTACCTGTGGTTATTTATCTAATATTTATGTGCTTAAAAGGATGGATATATTTAGCAGTTGATAGAACTTCCCTACTGAATCCTTGACCTTTGGAATCATATCCATTAGAGTAGGAAAGGCCATGTGAAAGCCCCTGAAATCTCATCCCCTCATGCAAGATAGTAAATCAGAAGCATTCTAGGTAGAATGGCAGAGATTAGTGCTCCTTGCAAAAACTAAAGAATGTAGATATTGCCTCTGCAGAAACCAAAATGGACCATGGTGAATAATGGTACACTTCTGAAAACTTAACAAAGTGGTAGCCCCCATTATATTTGCTATGCAAGATATGGTATATTTATTAAACTAGATCAATACAGTTTCTGGCACATTGTGTGAGACTGCTGATCTGATAGGAGTGTTTCTTACAATCACAATCAAAAAAGTGGATTGGAAGCATTCACATTCACTTGAGATGAACAAGAATTTATAGCCTTGCACCAGGGATATACTGTCAAACTATGTAATGAGTGGAGTCTCTAGTGAGCCTCAATAGAAGAATTGCATCCCAGCACTGTGGAGTAAGGTCATGCTATATATAGCAGGGAAAATTTTCCTATCCAAAATCAGTTCCTGATGTAGACCATTGATAGAGACCATCATTACTATCCTTAATATCAAAAACATGCCATGTAAGCTACTATAAAATTATAGTCTTTCAGAAACTCTTCAGAGAGCTGAAAATGTAAAGAAATACAAATGAGCTAAATTCCAGAAAGTAATTTATCACTTTTAAGGGGAGAAAATGTCTATGCCTGCTCCTCCCTAGGGTCATGGTGGGAGCAGCTTCATATAGAATGTCCTCCCTAGGGTCATGGTGGGAGCAGCTTCATATAGATGAAAATAAGGAGAAACAGTCAAAGTTTTAAATGTACTTTAATGGCTATATGTAGATGGCAATAAGCAATTAGATTTTTGAGAATCTCAGTCACAAAACAAGTCCACACATAGCCACAAATTCTTTCCCACGGAACCTTCAGAGAAACACAGCAATAGTGTGTGAATGCTAGGTACCAGGAAAGAAGGCTAAGAGAGATAAGCCTCAAAGTGCATGCAGCCCTCATCAAGTGCAAGGAAGTACAAGGAAGTAGGCTGCTGGTGGCTGGGGGCACAGCAGGAGAACTCAGAGACATGACCCTGAAGTGGATATAACCTTCACCAAGCATAAGACCATGGAAAATTGGGGCCAGGGAAGAGGGGCAGGAAGTTAGAAGGCAAAGAAAACTCTCCAGTACTACACAATGCTGGCAGTTGGCCTGTAAAGAGAGACGTCAGCATCTTATTGTGCTTGGGAAAGACCTGTGTTCATCATCAAAATATTTGAATCCAGTGGTAAACTGGATCCAGCTAAAGCTGCAAAACATATATTTTTGTTCAGAATTTTTTTTTATCGGATTAAATAACTAATTTAAAAAGAAAGTGACTTATCTCAACTAACACAGATATCTAGGGGCAGCGCCAAAGCTAGGGCTGGATCTTCTCACTTCTAGTTTAATTCCTTGTCTGTTGAACCATGTATAGGACCATAATTAAATGAAAAACACTATGCTATACATCATCAATCTCCTTGATCTTGTCTCAAAAACTTGGAAGTTGACTCACATTTGCCTGAAATTCTTTTTAAAGTCTAGAATACTGAAAATGATCTTTGATTTTTTTTTAGCTCAAGATTTTTAGAAAATTCTAAAATAAGTCCTGTGGATGTATAAGTGAGATGTGAGGATAAGGTGGACAATGTTAATCATATAAAGAGAAAATATGTGCAATGATTAAATCCATAGACTGTGGAGCCAGATTGCTTGCACTGGGAAAATTGTCTAACCTTCTCTGCCTCAGCCTCCTTATCTGCAAAATGGGATTAATAATAGTATCTACCTCATTAGATTGTTGTGAATATTAGAATATTTACTTCTGCTGTGTAATTTTTTAAGGATGGCATAAAGAGTTATTGTTGAACTTGTTTAAAATCTAAATAGATTTTCAACTTAGAAAGGATTAGCAGATATCACGGTTACTCTAATAAATATAACAATAATTGTCTTCCTTCATAACTCTCCCTTCCCTTCCAATATAGTCTAGATCAGGAAAGATGAAATTAACTTCCTTTAAACAAAGAACTTTTCTTCACAATATAAGGGGGAAAATGACAATCACTGAAAAGGCATTGGTCCTGTTTGTCCCTGCACTCTGTCCCCAAACCATCTTATTAAAAAAAAAAAAAATCTAAATAGGATGTTAAATGCAGGACCAGGAAAAATGAGACACACTGGATGAGGGCATGGATATTAACCAATGGTGAGGACCTGTCCTAAGTAAGCTTCATTAATGGCAACATATTTCTTTAAATAAAAACAATAAGATAAAAACAAAGAGGGAGGTAAATCATAAGAGACTCTTAAATGCAGAGAACAAGCTGAGGGTTGATAGGGGGGTGGTTAAGTAGGTGAAAAGCATTAAGGAGGGCACTTTTCAGGAAGAGCAATGGGTGTCATATGTAGGAGATGAATCACTGACCGGGTTCTACTTCTAAAGCCAAAACTACACTGCATGGTAACTAACTTGAGAATAAAAATAAATAAATAAGCAAACAAATAAATAAATAAAACCGGCTTCAGAAAAAAAAATTAAAAGATGTGTTCATAAAGTTTGGGCAGAATAATGCAAAGAGGTATGATGAAAAATAACTTCTTTATATTCCTGCCATAGAGCCTGCATGGTTCACCATTCTGTGACTTCCTAAAATGATGTGGAGAATGGTGCAAATGAAAAAGTCAAGGGTTGCTGGCATTGAGTGTGGAAGATTATTTTTCTTATTTAGAGTTTTCTAAGGTGCTATAATGTGGTATGTGTAATTTACACAGTCAAGACCACAAAGTGCATTTAAAAA
Source organism: Herpailurus yagouaroundi (assembly GCF_014898765.1). Taxonomy (NCBI): domain Eukaryota; kingdom Metazoa; phylum Chordata; class Mammalia; order Carnivora; family Felidae; genus Herpailurus; species Herpailurus yagouaroundi. Next base: position 63,956,840 of record NW_024412391.1, on the reverse strand, counting down.
AAATTTAATGATAAGGTTAATTCATTTACTTGAAGAATTAATCTGATGCAAATGATCACAGAAGTCACCAATCCCTTACCCTGCCTCCAAGTTAAAAAAAAAAAAGTTAAATGTTCACAAAGATATCAGGTATGGCTTACTAAAAGAAATTTTTAATGTTACCTTAAGTTACCTTAAGACTACAATCATTAAGCCTACAGTAATGGAAGAGCTAGTGGTATGTTTTAAAAAGCAAAGTTACTTTAGATTTAATTATTGTGGAGAGGTATTAATACTATACTCGGCAAAGTTTTAATCACAGGATTAAAAATATATTTTATTTATTTTTTTAATGTTTATTTTTGAGAGAGAGAGAGAGAGAGAGAGAGAGAGAGAGAGAGAATATGAGCACGGGGGGGTAGAGAGAGAGGGAGATACAGAATCCCAAGCAGGCTCCAGGCTCTGAGCTGTCAGCACAGAGCCCCATGTGGGTCTCAAACCCACAAATGAGGAGATACTGACCTGAGCTGAAGTCTGACGCTTAACCGAAGTCGGATGCTTAACCGACTGAGCCACCCAGGCACCCCTTAAAAGATTTTAAAAGATCCTCAAATGTTATGGGAAATACATGCAGAGGTTCTGAAGTTAGAAATTTGTTTGTTTTCACATAAAAAGACAATTGTTCTTAATATATCACGGGAAACCGCTGACTATATCTGTGTAGTTTGATAAGCAGAATTCAAGAAATAAATATAAAATATTTATTTTGATGGGCACTGATTAGCAAAGTCAGTCCACTTAATATTGCAGGAGAGCACCAGACACAGAAGGAGGGTAACCTATGATATTTATAGTTATTCATGACATATATATTAGAAAGTAATGCCATGTTTGGTAAAACTTATGCATAGCTCTTTTTTTTTTTTTTAATTTTTTTTCAACGTTTTATTTATTTTTGGGACAGAGAGAGACAGAGCATGAACAGGGAAGGGGCAGAGAGAGAGAGGGAGACACAGAATCGGAAACAGGCTCCAGGCTCTGAGCCATCAGCCCAGAGCCCGACGCGGGGCTCGAACTCACGGACCGTGAGATCGTGACCTGGTTGAAGTCGGACGCCTAACCGACTGCGCCACCCAGGCGCCCCATGCATAGCTCTTTGAGAGATCTTTTCTAAGACAAATATTGTACTTTAAAATTATAATATTAGAAGATTAAAGTCAATACATATTCTGAAAATGAATGTGGACAAGGACTGGCGGGTAGCCTAAATGAAGAAGTCAAGGACTGCTAATGAGAGTGGGGAAGATATTTTTCTTAGAGTGTTTTTAATACGCTACATTATGGTATGTGGTTCAAAGCCAGACACTCAGGCAGCAACTTTAAATTATGCAAGTGTATACAGTCCGTTCGACTGCAAGCAGATGTGCCAGGCTATCTAGAGGGATTCCTGGGCGGTAGTTGTAAAAAATAAAAATCCGGTCTCCAGGCCAGTGTATAAGCTCTGGGCTGGGAGACAGCGGCAAGCTGCGTGGAGGCAGAGAGAGCATAAAGACGCAGTGCCCCCCACCCCACCTTTACGCTCATAGGCTCTGAAGGGGGCAGGGTGTGTGTTTCAGAACAGAAGCCTGTTCCTTAGGCCAAAGCTCCAGGACACGAAGAAAAGCCTTTGCCACAGAAAGACGGGATGTGTTTCAGGCTGTGCAGTGCCCTGGGGGTGGTGGCCTGCCGAGAACTTTCTCTCGGATGGTTACAGTCCCGCGAGACCTAGGAATACAACCCCCCCTGGCCATCAGAGCCAGGAGAGCAACGGGTATCCCCTGGGCCGCAGCGGGCACCATAAAGACCACGACACGAGATGCGAGTAAAAGTTCCCCTCCAGGGACAGTGGCATTCTGGAATGTGGCAGAGACAGCGAGCCAGCGAGCATGAAAATGGCGCCCACCGGCTGGAATGAGGCAGAGGCATAGCTTAGCGATGGCAACTGCAAGAAAAGAAAAAAGAAAAAATGAGAGACAGAGAGAAAAGGAAAAAAAAAAATCTATCTGGGGTTAAAAAAAAAAAAAAAAGAGAGAGAATGCTCGAGGCTGGAGTAAGGCGGAGGGAGAGCTCAAAAATGGCGCCCGCCAGCCTCTGTCCCTGGAGAGCACCCCGGCAGACCCCCCAAAGTGTACAAATCAGACGTCTGACCCCAGGCCAACGCTCCCAGAGAAGCAGATGAACCTGTCCCCCACAAAGTCTGCGCACCCCTGGATCGGCAGCTCACGCACCGGGTCCTGAAGCCGGTGAGTCTGAGTGCGGGCCCTTTAAGAGGCCAGGTCACTTATAGGCCAGTGGGTCTTGTGGACTCGAGCTCCGTTGGTTTTCAAAACTAGATATTTGGGGGATCCTGTCTCTGGTGCAGGTCTTAAAAGTTGGGGGTGTCGGGTGTGGGGTTAAAACCTTTCGCACCTCAGTGAGAAGTTCTGGGGTTTGAGTTCTCTCCCCACTCTGGGTCTCGGATAGGAAGTAGGGGGGATGGTACAGATGATCTTGGGGTTTATGGTGAGATTGTGCCTCAGCCTCTCCTACCTGCTTTGATATGAACCTTCTCTCTTTTGCCTGATGCTAGGAGCGGCTCAGCCAGTCAGTAGTTTGTTTGTTTGTTTGTTTGTTTGTTTTCTCAGAAAAGTAGTTCCTTGCGTAGTTGCAGATTCAGTGTGTTCATAGGAGAAGGTGAATTCCGTATCCTCTTCCGTAGCCATCTTGAACAGGAAACTTCTACATCTGCACGTTGTATCCAATTCCTACCTGAAACTTCAATGGATTTTGAGAAAAATTATAATCTAAACCTTTGCTTCTTGTGAATCTGTACCAGAAGGGTCGTCTTCATTTCTGAAACAAATAGGATAAGGGAAGTGTTGTGACAGTCTGTGAGAAGTTTATCATATTATGGGTATTGTGTCCCAACTTTCTCCATGACCAAGACTTGTAATAAAATGATTGCATTATTAAAGAAGTATATCACACTGACTCCATGAAATGTTACAGATATGTTTCATAAGTGAAATAAGTAAGCTGTGTGCCATGCATAATGTATTTTCATAATTTTTCAAAACTTGAAAATGTGGGAATTATTGGTCTATTGCTGTCTCTTAGCCTCCAATTTAAAGAGTCAAGAAAGTGAAGGACAAATTTTGCAAGAAGTAAGACCACCTTGAGAGATCATTCCATTAAATATTTGTTACAAAAAAGCCCAGCATCTGTCAATATGGTTTTCTTATCTCTTGGCTTTTAAGGAATCATTATTATAAATAAGACAGGGAAATTCAGGCTTTATGGTATATTTAGAAGCTGAAGGCAAAGTGCCTTGAGGTTACACAGTATCAGTTATAGTCTTCTTTAAACAGTATGGGATACAAAATGTAAGTCAATCTTATAAATTAATAATTGACAAAAACACACGTTTTCCTCAAAGCGTTCCTCATAAAATTTATCCCAGTAGAACCATGTGTCCTTCAGGATTACAAGATAGTTTTGTTTATTTTCCTGGAAGTTATGTTTTAAATTTGTAGCATAACTCTAACAGAAAAGAGTTTACTTATTATCGAAATAGATTCAAAATCCTCTTAAGAAGGAGTTTGTTTAGGCCCGCCTGGGTGGCTCAGTCGGGTAAGCGGGTAAGCGTCCTACTTTGACGCTTGACCTCGACGTCCTTGAGTTCGAGCCCCGCATCTGGCTCTGTGCTGACAGCTCGGAGCCTGGAGCCTGTTTTGGATTCTGTGTCTCCCTCTCTCTCTGACCCTCCCCCGTTCATGCTCTGTCTCTCTCTGTCTCGAAAATAAATAAACGTTAAAAAATATTAAAAAAAAAAAGGAGTTTGTTTAAACCAGTAGAATCAGTGTCCAATACAACTGTATGTGACATGAGCTTCTGAGGAATATTTAAAATGATCATATCATGTGGTGGGCAAAGGGTAGAGGGGGAGCATCATGTAGTAACATTATCCAAATGTAGCCATTGTACGGATTCCCTTGGAGATCAAAACGTAATTTTCTTTAGCTTTTCACACTGAGTCTGTTTCCTTGGTGGCATATGGCAGGGTTTCAGTAGTACCCAAAGCTGCATGATAAAATAGTGTATAGCTGCTGCTGAAGTATTTGGGGAGGGGTGTACTTTATAATAACAACACAAATTATGCAAATATGGATAAATAATAACTGCAATACAAAATTCTCATGGTTAAGGAAGGTCACTTTGAGCTGGGCCATCAGAAGCAACAAAGGGCACATATACACACACACACACACACACACACACACACACACACACACAGTCTCTGCCATTTGTGTTAATTCCATTGAAATGCTTTACAAGTAATGCTCTAAGAAAAATAGGAATTTGATGAAGAATTCAGTAGTTTCACCCCTGTGATCACCAGGACTAATATTTCAAAATTCTTGGTATCCTAGATAAGAAGTATCAAAGAAGAACCCAAGTGAATAGGTATCTATTCATTCTCTAGTTGTAAGAAACTTCTTAGTAACTGTCTCTATAACTTTATTCCTCTTGTATATGACCATCATCACCTGTGGGTCCATCTCCATCTTTAGGTTCTGAGATATGCCCTGTATTATCAGGGAATAGCCTTTAGGAAATATAGATCTGTGCCTAGGGCACTAAAGATCAAGTCAGTTTTATTGTTAGTTCTGATTTGACCCTGGCTCTTTAGTTCTAGTACCTGGGCTTCTGCTTTATTCTTAGATTTTAAACACCTATTTACAACAAGTCTTATTCTATTTCTAATTACTTGAGTCCTTTATTTAACATAGTCCCAGTTTCCCAGCTCCTAAAATATAGAGTTCATGTATTACTTTCAAAATGCTCTTCTCTCTGTTGTCTCTTCCCTTCTTTCTTTTTTTCATTCTACTGTTGAAGAAGCTGTCACTATCTTCTATAAGGAATGTATTGTATTATTTGTATATTCCTGGTGCTGAAACAGACCCTAGCATGTGTCACCCTAGATCTATGCTTCCTCGAGAGGGGCTAAATCCATCACAAAACCATCCTACTCTTAGCTAACACATGCAGGGGATCCTGAAAAATGTCTAAGTAGAATAGTCTACTTCAGATTCAAATTTCATATTCCAACATACACAGAAGTCACAGGATGATGGATATTTAAAAGTGGTTTCTCTCATACATTCAGCTTGTCCCCATGCTCTTGTCTTCTGGCTTGCATTATTAGTTTTATATTCTCCTCATCACCCTTCTTTCTGTCAGCCCCTAGAGCTACTCTGTGATTTTTAACTTTTTGGTTTCCTTCTGAAAAGTCTGTCCTCTAGCCTGGGTTGTTAGTCATCCTCAGTCACTTCTAATTCTGTTATTGGATAGGGAGTGGGAGAATAGTTTTCAGATCTTGAAAATAGAGTGGTGGGGGGGGGGGGGGGAAGGAGGCCTCCATGATGATATTGTCAAAGTAGAGAATTTGAAAGACTAGTTTTCCTTTACTGTTGCAAATAGGGATTGTCATTCATTTATTTATTATGCTAATTTATAAAAGCTGGTGATTATATCTTCCCTTAAGGGGAAAAGTTGAAAGTTGAAAGAATGTCTCCTAACCCACCCTGTGGGTTACATCACAGAAAGTTCTCTCTATAACCTGGCTCTCTGTACTATAGATTTTCCTCTATTACTATAGCCATTGTGGGTGCCAGATTCTAGAAAATGGTCAAGTAGAGGTGGGATGGGTATTTGCACTTGTTTAGTCTTATTACTAATGCCTGCCAACACACGTATTTCATTTTGCTCTTCTCTTGTCTTACTAAACTTCTCAGATGGCAATTGCTCATCTGGACACAACTTTTTACCTGTCATTATATTTTAAAAATCCTATGCTGTTCTAGGCAACAAGGTTACCAACCATTCCCGTTCCTGCTGTCAGTGTTAGCCCAGTCCTAGTGGTTAAATATATTTTTCTCAGTAATGCTCTTTAAGTACTTCTATAACATTTGATCCTTTGGATCAAGATAAATTCTCAAGACAAGAGAATGAGAACATGAAAAATAACCCTGATTTAGGAATTTAGTAAATGAAAATACAGAACCAAACCTTGTTTCCTTATAAACCAAGCTTGAATACTTTGGTCACTATAGTAGACAGCATATGTCTACAATCTCCTCTAGTGATGGAACTTTTATTTCTTGTTGGAAACTTTTTTGTCATCATGTGAGGAAAGCTCTCCCCTTTCTGGCTATTGAAGGATAGGGAACATGGCATAGGCCAGGCAAATCAAAGTAACCTGACTGCCTGGCCACTGATTGTTCAGTGATAAACTATTCAGGCTAATCCAAGACTGTCAGGGAAGTTCCAGCCAGAGATAGTAAGGAAGTGTCACAAAACAAAACAAAACAAGAAAAAACAAAGCAAAATAAAACAAAAGCTACTAGCCTGTAAGTGGGCAACATTGATAAGGGTAACCATTGATAATCTTGTCCATTCTGAAGAAACCAAAGAGCCTACTGGCTTTACATAAGGTTCGGAGAGATGGCCAAAGAGCGCAGTGTCCTCTGTTTAACCACGCTTGAAACCTCAGGGCTTAGCTACATTTCTGAACTTTCCAGTGGTAGGAATTCATACATAAACTCTTTTTCTTCCCAAGCTAGCTTGAGTGTGTCTTCTACCAGTGGCAATCTAATGAGTCATATTTGACATTGTAAACACAAATTGAACCATTTATAATGTTATTTACTATCTGAGACCAGAGAGCTGTCTTGCTTCAGATAAAGGAATAAGAGACATGAATTTGTCTCTGAACTGGCTAAAATGAAGAAATCAACATAGCAACAAGGTGAATAAAGAAATATTTGTTCAAGAGACTGGAAAGGCAAAACCAGTACTTCTGTATGCATCTTCTTAATGACTTCAATTATTACATAGGCAAGGAAATGCAATTATTAGCTTCATTTAGTGGGACATACTAGGAGAGTCAAAATCTTTCTAGAATTAGACATTCAGATTTGAATGGGCAGGGAGATAGAGAAGTATAAGGGAATGTGGAATCAGTTGGATATTAGTAAGGAATTCTGGTCTATTAAATAGAAAAAATAATGATATTAACCATTTTTTTTGGCGATTATGGCTTTCAGAGTGTTCTATGTGTATGCATAGCACGTAACTCTATTTCTTGCAGTCTGCAAGTGCTAATAATTCTATTTTACAGGAAGGAAACTAAGGTTTAGAAAGTTGATGAAGGCTATAGAGTTAAGGGATAGGGGTAGAGTTTGAACTCAGATCTTTAAAATTTTAAAACCCAGAGAACTTCCTCCCCCACCCCCCACTATACCACCCTACTTCCTTGAAACAGGATACAAAGATTGCAGTGACTGACAATACATTGACTTCATCAGGTTATAGCAGAAGATGGTGGGCAGGAAAATCATTGAAATGGCAACCTATTTTTGGATATCTCCTTGTATTGAAAGAATATGTCCACTGAAAGGTGATCAGCATAGTTTCATAGTTTAGGAAATGGACTGTGGAACCAGGGTCCCTCGATTCAAATTATAACTAGCATTTGCTAGTAATGACGACTTGCACAAGCTATTTAACCTCTTTGTGTTTCAGTTTCCCCATTTTAGAAATGGGGCTATTAATCTTTACCTCTTAGAATTGTTATGATAACAAAATATGTTAATGCTTGTAAAGCTTTTAGAAGAGCACTGGATGCATAGTAAGTACTATGTAAATGTTTATTAAATAAAATAAAAGCCAGAAGGCTTTTTTTTTCTGTATTTTAATTTTTGAATTGGTTCCTTTAGGTCAGGATTTCTCAAGTTTGACTCTGTTTTTGTTTTGGGCTGGATTGTACTTTGTTGTAGTGGGGGGCTGTCCCATTTAGCAGCATCCCTGGCCTCCAGTCACTAGATGTCATTAACACAGCATACCCTCCACCCCCTGCCCCCCCATTGTGAAAACAACAGTTTTCTTCAGACAGTGACAAATTTCCCAATGGGAGCAAGGGGAGCAAAATAGTCCCCTTTGAGGGTCATTTCTCTCAATGTAAGAATTAATAGCCTATAAATCTTAGATTTATGTGTAATTATTAGTTGTTACAAAATTATAAAGTAGAGCCAATTGCTACACGTCACAGATGTTTCAAAGTTAAAACTCAGAAATTTGTTAGAAAAGTTCTTGAAGGAATGAGATGTTGTCACCAGCTTGCTATAAAGCCTACTCAGTTTCATCACTTTTTTTCCTAAATATTCTTTCTCTATTCGGTATAATCTAGTCTTTCCATTTCTGTGTGTATTTCCCCTCTGTGCCCTTCTCTGTGTAGCAACGCCGCGTGTCTACCAGCAGGTGGTATCCATGAATAATGTGATCTACATCTTTTCCTTCGCAGGCGTGATCAGATTACCTCTCCCACACTGCTGTGCGGAGGCTTAGCTGGTGAGAGCTCCGTTGGGCTATCTTATCTCTTTCTCCTACCTTAGGGGGTGAAAAGATGTTTTCAAAAAGACTTTTGCCCTTCTTTATTCTGAAGGCTGATTGGTATACTTCATATAATAACAGATATTTTGTATAACTGTTATTTGAGTTGGATGGCATTACTTGTAAGCAGAATAATAGAGGCATTTGCTTTGCTGGATAGTCAGAATTCTGCTACTTTGAATACCCAGATTATGTTATTTCACTCTTCTTAGCTGACTACCAATATACTGCATTCCACAATTACATGTGGCAATATGGGGATTGGCTTAAGATAATAAAAGAAGTCCGAAAAGTAATATCTTTATTGAACTTAAAATGCCCATAAAAGCACACTGTCTTTTCCTTTGCATATTACAGTTATATTGTTGATGCATTCCAATTCTAGTAATGAATCATAATCATATGGAAATAAACATTTTCATATGTCATGGGGTATTTAAAGGTATCTATTCATTATGAAAGCTTTCAGATTTCCAGAAGATATATATTAGAGTGTAATATTATGGTTTATGTTATAAAATTTCACTATATTACAGTTTTCTACCTTTGCATGCAACTATCTGAGTCTACCAAATTTCCTTCTCTGGAATTCCCATTCAGCATAGAAACCTACATCCCTGTTATTGTATTGTCTAAATAGATTGGACCTGCTCTTTGGAAAATGGGTACAGGAAACCTTCAGGAATAATGTAGTCATTTTTGACCCCATAAAGGCAGAATTAAAACCAAAACTTTTTCCTAGAAGTAGAGGATTAAAAAAAAGTTGAAGAATAGGAATCTAAATTAATTTAATTCATCTGATACATTAGAAGGATTTTGCTGTCTCACTTCCCTTGGGCCACTTCTTTTTCTTTTTTTATCTTTATCTTTCCTCTTTTATCTTTCTATAAATGTTTTACATGTGTACAATTACATGTACATAACACATATGTACCTGGCATTATTTACTTGAAGATATTTCCATGTTAACATTAAATACATAATTTTACTAGGGCATATGTTTTATGGGTCTTATTAAAACTATTTTCTCTACTAGTAGAGTGGAATGATATATACGCACTTTAGAAAATCATGTATTGGGGCGCCTGGGTGGCGCAGTCGGTTAAGCGTCCGACTTCAGCCAGGTCACGATCTCGCGGTCTGTGAGTTTGAGCCCCGCGTCGGGCTCTGGGCTGATGGCTCGGAGCCTGGAGCCTGTTTCCGATTCTGTGTCTCCCTCTCTCTCTGCCCCTCCCCCGTTCATGCTCTGTCTCTCTCTGTCCCAAAAATAAATAAACGTTGAAAAAAAAATTAAAAAAAAAAGAAAATCATGTATTTTCTTCTGCATGTTTTCTTTTTTAGTGTTTTTAATTAATTAATTAATTAATTAATTAATTTTTTCCTACCTATACCTTTATTTGTTTTTTTTCAATATATGAAGTTTATTGTCAAATTGGTTTCCATACAACACCCAGTGCTCATCCCAAAAGGTGCCCTCCTTAATACCCAGCACCCCCCCCCCCCCCCCCCCCACCCCCCATCAACCCTCAGTTTGTTCTCAGTTTTTAAGAGTCTCTTATGCTTTGGCTCTCTCCCACTCTAACCCTTTTTTTTTTTTTTTTTTCCTTCTCCTCCCCCATGGGTTTCTGTTAAGTTTCTCAGGATCCACCTAAGCCCTTGGGCCACTTCTGTATTTGCTATGGAATCAGATTGAGCCAATCCTTTCCTCCAGCTTCACAATCTATATCAAGCCTTGTACTCTAATCAATATTGTAGTGATTGGTATTGATCTTGAAAAGAGTTGAAATGACTGGCTCAAATGTGCCTTGGTTTGATCAATTGTTAAGTATAGATCCACTGTTAAGCGTATACCTTGTGAAAGTATGATCAAACAAATGACCCCTAATAGAACTTTGACAGTTCAGTAATAATAGATTATCTTCAATTAGTAAAATAAAGTGAGGCTTTATCAAGTAATATATGCCATTATATAACTTTAAATGTATTTCCATTTTAAAAATTATTAGAAGTTTGGAATACATTTTCATAGTATTACAAGATTTTCTACATTATGAAAAATTGAGCTCTCTGTCTTCATCATCATCATTTATCCTTCACTCAGGTTTGTCAGTCATAATATTTTGTCATATTTCTCTCTATAAAATATACATAGATATAAAAATATATATTTTTAAAGAAACTATTTCTGGAAATCCCTATGTATACCATCCTGATTTCATTCCTATTTATCCTCTCCAGTCATTCTCCAGAGTTTAGTGTTTATCTTCTTATGTAAGTTTTTACCACATATATTGTTATTCTGCCTGTTTTATAATAAACAGTATCATGGTCAATATTTCCTTTGACAACTTGTTTTTTAATTCAAATTAAATTTTGTGAGATTCACCCATGTTGATGCAACTCTTACATAGATGAGCCGAGTGCAACTTATTTATTCAGCCTTCAACCCAAGAACATGTAGGTTGTTTACAGTTAGTCTTCATGACAAATAGTGCTGCTATGGGCATTTGTGTACATGTCTCCTTGTGTACATGTGTGAGGGCCTCTAACAGAGAATTGCTAGATCCTAGGAAATGCTTCTTCAAATTTATCAGATACCCCCTAATTGTTCTTTAACTTACACTTTCTCTACACATGCATAAGAGAGTTTGTATTCTACAGTCTCATCAACTATGTAGTATTATTAGACTTTATTTTTATTTATTTTTTTTGCCAGTCTGGAGGTATGAAATTGTATTTTATGGTAGTTTTATTTTGCATTTATGTGATCACCAGCATGCTGCCCTATGTTTATTTGCTATTAATTTTTGCTTTTCTGAAAAATTTTTCTCCTAGCCTTTGCCTTTTTTTTTCCTTTTGGTTGTTTGACTTTATTCTTATTTATTTACAGAATCTCTGTCTCTCATCTTAACCCCTCTCTACTTCCAATCTTATTTTATTATTTGTAATATCACACTGTTTTGTATGTTATCTTTTGAACAATTATATTTACATTTTATTACCCTCATGGTGAAAACAGTTCCATTTTTTTCAGTATTAAATAGGTAATGTATCTCTACACTAAAGTATTCAAATGGTATATACAAATATGAGAAAGTTAAGATCCCCCGAAATCTCACCATCCCTAAATAACTACTGCTGACATTTTAGTTAATCTTTTAATTCATCTTTTGTGCATTCACTCATACTCCCAAACACATACTTTTACATATAATTGGGTCATATAATTTTCCTTCTTCCCCTTCCTTCTTTATCACCCCCATTTCCATATTCTGTCAATCCAGGTAAGGTATATTAATAACCTTGATTTGCAAGCCAGCAATGACAATTTAAATCCTTCTCATGCTTTTTTTTTTTTAATTTTTTTTTCAACGTTTTTATTTATTTATGGGACAGACAGAGACAGAGCATGAACGGGGGAGGGGCAGAGAGAGAGGGAGACACAGAATCGGAAACAGGCTCCAGGCTCCGAGCCATCAGCCCAGAGCCTGACGCGGGGCTCGAACTCACGGACCGCGAGATCGTGACCTGGCTGAAGTCGGACGCTTAACCGATTGCGCCACCCAGGCGCTCCCCTTCTCATGCTTTGATAACCTCACCGTCTCTTCTATGACCAGTTGAAAAAAACTCTACTTTTAATGGCTTATATGATTTGGTCAGATTATCCACCTGGATAATCTTCCTATCTTAAGGTCAAGTCTGTCTATAACATAATGTAATCACTGGAGTAAAATCTATCATATTCAAGGTCCCAAGTATTATTCAGGGCATGTACACCAGGGAGGGTAGAAATTCTTGGGGGGATATCCTAGAATTCTGCCATTTGGCCCCCAAAGATTCAAGCCCTTGCCAAAAGCATAATACGTTCATTGCCTCCCAAGAATTCTAAGAGTCTCACCCCATTACAGCATTGGCTCAAATCCTGAATCTCTTCTAAATCTCATTAGCAACAAAGGCCAAACTCTCAACATTTAAGTCATCTAAATCATATGCAGATGAGGCTCTTGGGTATAATCCATTAAGTGTAACTCCTGGGGCATAATTAATCTTTGTCTATGGACCTGTGAAACTACAGAGAAGACTTACATGACCCCAACACTCCCAGCATACAACTGTGGGATGAGTATCATTAATAGTTATAGACATTCCAATTCAGAAAGGGCAAAAATGGAAGATAAAAAGGAATCATTGATCCAATGCAGTTCTGAAATTTGGCCAGGACAACTTTTTAGCCTCAGTTCCTTGATTAGGTTTAAAGACTTAGAGATAATCCTTCACAGGTTTCTGCTCTGCCCCCTGAGTTCTCATTTGTGCCTGGAGGGTCTTGGCTCTGTTCAATCCATTCCTGGTTTCACCCTCTTAGTCATATTTTCTTTTCTATGAAAGGTAGCATGTGCATGTGTCTGAATAATTTTATCAGCCTGCTTCCTTCCAGTAGAAATTGGAAATCCAACAGCTTCTTTTCATTTGTATTCTCTCTGTTCCTTTATAATTTTCCTAAGAACTTGTGTTTTATATTTGTTCTTTACATTTATATTTTTGAGGGATATTGTTCTATTGTTATTTTTTCTTATGATATCTTTGTCTTGTTTTTGATATCACAGTAAATCTCACCTCATAAAATAAGTTGGGATATATTTCTTCCTATTCAGTTTTCTGAAAGATGGTATGTAAAGTTGATATTTCATCCTTAAATATTTTGTAGAATTCACCAGTGAACCTATTTTGGCCTGAAATTTTCTTTGTGAGGTTTTCAGGTATGGATTTCATTCTTTAATATGTATAGACTTATTCAGGTTATAAGGTTATGTATTTTTTCTTGAGTAAGCTTTCAAGGGATTTGTTCATTTATTTATTTCTTGGTGTAAAGTTGTTCACAACATCTCAAGATCTATAGTGATTTCCTTTTTTTCACGCCTGGTAGATAATTTGTGTTTTCTTTTTTCCTGATAAGCCTTAATAGAGGTCTTCAAACGAATTGTTCTTTTTAAAGAACAAACTTTGGTTTCATTGATTCTATTAATGAGTTTTCTGTTTTCAGATTCATTGGTTTCTACCTTTGTGTTTATTATTTTTTTTCCCTTCTGTTTGCTTTTGGTGTAATTAGCTGTTCTTTCAGTAGTTTCTAGTGGAGAAGAGGTCATTGATTTGAGATCTTTTCTTCTATACGCATTTAATAACTAAAATTTTCTTCTAAGTACTGCTTTAGCTGCATCCCAAAGATGTTGATGTGTTGTGCTTTTATCAATGGTTGAAAATATTTTCTAATTTTCTTTGTAATTTCTTTCTGACCTATGAGTTGTTTAAATGTAAATTGTTCAATTTCTAGATCTCTGGAACTTTTCTAGATACATTATTTTCATGATTTGTAATTTAATTCCATTTTGGTCAGGGAAGACATTGTATAAAATTTTAATCTTTTAAAATATTTTTAAGATTTATTTTATGGTCCATTGTATGGCCTATCTTCATGTACATTTTATGAGCACTTGAAAAGAGTATGCATTTTCAGTTGTTGAGTATAGTCCTAAATAATTTGCAATTAGGTTAATGTGGTTATTTTTCCCTAGCTTTATTGAAATATAATTGACATATAACATTGTGTAAGTTTAAGATATACAACATGATAATTTGATATACATATATATTGCAAAATGATTACCTCAAGAAGGTTAACACATCCATTTCCTCACATAGCTACTCTTTAGGTTTCTGTGTTTTTTGGTGTCATTTGATCTTTTGTATCTTTGCTTATATATATTCACATCTTTACCATTTGTGTTTATTTTTTTTTCTGTACACACAAGTTGCTTTCTAGACTATTTTACTTCCGTATATCTTATAGTACACATCTGTGAGCTATAAAGTCTATTTTTTATTTATATGAAAATTTATTCATTTCATTTTCATCCTTAGAGCTTATCTTCCCTGGATATAAAATTATTAGTTGACAACTTTTTTCCTTGAGGCCTTTAAATATGTCATTTCAATGTCTTTTGTCTTTGAGAGCTTCTGATAAATTATATGTTATTTAAACATTGCTATTCTGCATATAATGTACCATTTTTCTCTGCCTGCTTTTAAGATTTTCCTTTATTTTTGGCTATCAGTGGTTTGAGTATGATGTGTCTAGAAGAGCTTTTATTTTTATTTTTAAATCTTGCTTGGAGTTGGTTGACATTCTTGTATGTAGCCCTAAATCAAGAGTAGATATCTTTTGTGGTCTCTGTAGCTTTTCCTCTGTCTCCTTTGGGATCTATCCCATCTCTCATAGTGTTATAGTTAGCAGTGATTTGGGCAGTTTATACTCTGAATTTTGCTTTTTCTGGCCTTCAGTTTTTACACTGCCATGACTTCCCTTTTATATAATCTTCTTTTCCAGGTCCAAACTCAAGATTATTGGAAATTTTACCTGATGAAGCTATGCTTTGTTTTGTTTTATTTTGGTTTATTTTCCACTGCCATTTTCTTCCCACTGCCAAGTCCTTGTGGGACTCTTACTAACTTATAATAGGTTTTGTCTTTATACATTCTGTATTTCCTAATTTTTAAAATATTTTCTAGACCTGACTAATTGAATATCTAGTTTCTAATTTAATAACTATTATGTCAGCTGTACCTATTGTGATTTAACTTTTCATTATGTTTATAATTTTTGTTACATTTTTTCTGTTCTATTTCAAATAGTTATATCTTAATTTTATTTTAAATATTTATTTTGTAGGGGCACCTGGGTGGCTCTGTTGGTTATGCATCTGACTTTGGCTCAGGTCATGATCTCATGGTCCATGAGTCTGAACCCTGCATTGGGCTCTCTGCTGTCAGCATAGAGCCCACTTCAAATCCTCTGTCCCCCTCTCTCTCTGCCCCTCCCCTGCTCTCTCTCTCTCTCAAAAATAAGTAAACATTAAAAAAGTAAATACTTATTTTGTAGTCTTGATTCAATAGTTCCAATGTCTCATGGCATTGGGGAGGGAGAGTCTCATCCCAGTGTTGTAACAAGTGACATATCTTCATGCAGTGTTCTCAGTTCCAACTTTCTCTTTTGCATGATGCAAAAGCCTTGTCCCTCCTACACTTTGAATTACTAGCCTCTTGGTGACAAAAAGAATTGCCATTGGTCAATTCTGTAAAAGAATATGAGTGTTCTTTAAAGAAATACAATGTAGGACTTCTTGTTTGAAACACAACATAAAATCCTGGATAAATATATCTATCTCTATCTATCTATCTATCTATCTATCTATCTATCTATCTAATGTATGTATAATATACATCTATAATATATATTTCAAATTCTATTATTGGTATTGGCAGTGACAGGTGACTTTGATCAAAACTTGATTAAATAGTCATAGTTAAGTGGTTATTACTTTTGATTAGAGTTAAACAGAAGCAAATGACAATCTCATTTATAGTCAGAACAACAGACAGGAAATTAGCTCCTCATCTAAGACTTTAGGAAATGAAGCCAAGTAATTATTGTAGAAATAGGGATGAAGTGTCAGTCCCTGTACTGTCCAATATTTCTTCTCCTGAATAATTATTCTGACCTAAAATGCTCAGTGAATTCACAAATCTTTCAGACACAAATCTTTCTTGGAGGAAACAAACTTTAATTTGTTTGTGGTTTATTTGGGGCTCCCATTCTTGGAAAGTATAATGTACCAATTTGTGTTTTCAAGTTTCCAAACAAACTTATAGGTATGCAAAGTATTATCAATATAGATTTTATATTCTTTATAACCAGTTTTTTCTACATAATTAGCATTTAAATTTACCTTTAGCTTGGTCAATAAATCACAAATTAAACTTTACATATATTTACTGGAAAAAATGCACTACAATCTTTTTAATCATTATAATATTTTCCTTTAATTTAATGGATTGGATAGGACAATATATTTAGATTCAAAAAAAAAAAAAAAACCTAGGTCATACTTTTGATTATATGGCTAGTAACTCTTAGCAGTATTTTAACTTCTCTGAGTTCCAGTTTCCTCATTGTAAAATAAGAAGAACCAAGAAAGGAAATTGTTAATGTCCCCACTAATTTTAACATTTTATGTTAGGGACTTACTTTAGATGAAGGGAAAAAAAATACAACAACTCAGTCACACAGACTTCCTGAGTATAAAACACCTATGATTGTTCTTAATTCAATTCTAGCTTCCCATACACTTTCTAATTCTTTCTCAGTGCCCCAGAGATCCAAAGGGTTCTGATTCCTTTTCTGAACTATAGGCCACTGAGGTCAGTGACTCTCAAGTTATATACT
Source organism: Herpailurus yagouaroundi (assembly GCF_014898765.1). NCBI lineage: Eukaryota > Metazoa > Chordata > Mammalia > Carnivora > Felidae > Herpailurus > Herpailurus yagouaroundi. The sequence continues at coordinate 63,940,114 of NW_024412391.1, read as the reverse complement.
TCAAATCTCTGGGAGCCTGTAAAGTCACTGGAGTTAACAAAGAAAATGTAAATCCTTAAATGCATGAAATATTTTCTCTAAACTGAAAGTGGCTCTTTATGCATGTACTTTGATTTTTCAAATATAAATAGATGCTCCTGTGATTAGTAAAATTAAAATAATTAATTTTAAATGTCCATTAAATGAAAGGAAAATACCTTAATCATTAAAAAGACTTTTTGCAGTGCATTTTTTCCTAATAGATACATGTAAAATTTAATTTGTAAAATATTGACAAAGCTAAAGGCCAAATTTTTTGTCATTCTGTTTTCCAAACAATGTAAAATTAAAGTAAAATTACTCTCATATAGAGATATTTGGAAATTTTGGTTTTGATAATGTTAGGAATAGCTAATCTTACATTATTTCCTTCAGCTTATGTTATTTCAGTGTGAATTGCCTCTGAAATAAATTCAGATGTCAGTTTTTGGTAAGGCTTTCTGGAAAATTACTATAGGGAAAAGAAAGGCTAACAATTTGATATCTACTTTATACCCCATAGCACTTTATATATACTTTAATTTTTTTCACTTTTGGCAGTACATTAAATTGATTGCCTATCTTCCTTACTGCATTAGGGATTACTTAGGGATAGTAATAGTCACTCACTTACTGTGACTTCTTCTACTGTGTCTACTATGTCATGCTGCATAGATAGTAAATGCTTAATAAAAATTCTTTGGATTGAATTGAATGATCTGTGATTCTATCAGCAGATAAGGAGGCTACCAATAGATCAGAAAGAGTAAGCAGTCTCTTGTTACTGAGAAAGCAGAAATGACCAAAGGACAATATCCCAGGTTGGAATATCATTCAATGAAGATCAATATTCTGGACTACCTGAAAGGCCATCCTGATACTCAGGGAAGTCAAAGGACCCTGGGTAGATTAATCTTATTCTCTAGATTTGCATGGTTAGGTGATCAGATAGAGGTGGGGTTGAATCTGCCTAGGGAAGATAAGGCATCAGGAATTTGTTACATTTGTTTTATACTTTACAGCTTTTGGGGGCGCCTGGGTGGCTCAGTCGGCTGAGCATCCAACTTCGGCTCAGGTCATGATCTCGCGGTTTGTGAGTTTGAGACCCGTGTTGGGCTCTGTGCTGAGAGCTCAGAGCCTGGAGCCTGCTTTGGATTCTGTGTCTCCCTCTCTCTCTGTCCCTCCCCTGCTCACGCTCTGTCTCTCCCTCTCTCTCAAAAATAAACATAAAAAATTTTTAAAAAATACAGCTTTCAAAATGCTTTAACTAATATATATTTTGCTTGAGTGTTTATTTTGTATAAAACCTATATTCTATTTGCATATTTCATGGCTAGGTTGATGTCTACGGAATTAAGTGTGGAAGAATTCCAGAAGATTCTTTGGGTTGTTAATGATATTAATGTCCTAGCAACAAGCCTAAGTGTAGATCCAAGAAGAGTGTATGTGGGAATACTAATTGGATGATTGAGTAGTGGTTTAATGAAAATCAGGATGACTAAGTTAAAGTTTTGTTCGATATCTAGAATGTCTCTAAAATCCATCCTTTTTTTTTTTTTTCCAGAATATTTGCCCATTTCATGGTCTGGCTTATTTTGTAGTATCTCTACTTCTTGTGTACATTCTCTTACCAAATTTATCTCTCATGTTGTTGCTGGTTATTTTTTTAAACACAGACTCCATTATGTCTGTTACCTGTTTGGAAAATCTCCCGTGCTTCTCCCAACCTGGAGAATAAAGTACTTCTTTTAGCATGGTATGAGGAGATGTAGTCAGAATTTCTCTGTTAGCATCTTAGATGATCTTTCTGGCTTACTCAACTAATGAACTAAGGTCTCCTATTCCCAGTGGGAGAGAGTGCCTGTATCTCCAGGCGTAGGCACCTGGCTTTTATACTACTCTTCTGAGCAACTAGCACTTAAGATTGGATGTTTTGATGCCAAAGCAGTTTATTTTGACCCAAATTCTACAAAGATTAGCTCAGCTTGCCCCCATAAAAAAAAAAAAAAGTAAAGCAATGTGAGTGTGGGGCAGAGAAAGAGTGGTGTGGTTTCTTTGCGAAAGCATGGCCACATGGCACGTCCTTCTGCACCCAGGAAGCCTCTGTAAAGGATGCTATTGCATGCTAAGAGATAGAGAATCTCTGAAACCATTGCACTGCTGCCCAAGTTTCAGCTTATACTAAAGCCTTTGCTGTAGTCAAGGAAAATGAGATTCTTCACCATATACTTCAAGTATGCCTTTCTAGCCTCCCAAGTTTCATGTTGTTTTCTATTTTATCACAAGCTGTTTGTTGTTCCTCCCATATTATGCACATACATACTTCATTACTTCTGTTGACAGTAAATTTTCTAGCTCATTTGCCAGGGAGCCCTCCTGTCCTTGGTCACCATAACAATTAAAACCATTCCATATAGCTACTGGCTGTCTACAACACAAAAATTCCATTTCAATTAATTGTCCTGCTAAGAAAGTAAACCATTTTTTTTCTCATCTTAAAAGTGGTCTTTGTAAGCATACCAATTGGTTGATGGCTTAACTAATGAATATATTATTTACTTACACTGACATAAGCAACTGTGTCAGTGAGAGAAGTAACAGATCTGTAGTATCACAGAGTTGTTAATATGCATGTTTGAATTTTTATATTTTTGCAAAACCCCAGCCCTCTTTTTGTTTTATATATATATTTTTTTATTCTACCAGGTTTCCACTCAGCTTTCACTGAATTGTCTATATAAACTCTTTCCCAAGGTGGTTCCCAGGACTGGCTACTTACATACTCAAATTAGATTTACAGTTCAGGTCATTGAACTATCATGTCATTCTTTTTAAGGTGTTTTTTTTTTCCCGAGAGAGAGAGAGAGAGAGAGAGAGAGAGAGGGAGAGAGAGAGAATCACAAGCAGGTTCCACACTGTCAGCACAGAGCCTGACATGGGACTCAGATTCATGAACCATGAGATCATGATCCAAGCCAAAATCAAGAGTTGGGCACTTCACCAACAGAGCCACCCAAGTGCCCTATACTATCATGTCATTCTAAAATGGGTAGTCTAATATTTGAGGGTATTTTGTTTGGGCCTATGCAATTCTTCCTTGCTGGTGACTCTTATGCTAGATGATTATCATCCATGTGTGTGTAAATTGTATTATGCTTTTTTAATCAAAATTATACAAAGACATTTCTACTTTCCATTTTATGTTACATAGATGATCCCGTCCAAACAACCAACCAAAGAAGCAAACAAATAAACAAACCATGGAGCGTGTTCAGTGTCAAGGATGGGGTATAGAGTGATGACTTTGGCTGAAGTAAACTGTAAGAGGAGAATAATAAAAAGCATAGAAACTATGGTAGGCATGATTTTATTTTATTTATTTTTTTTTTTAAATTTTTTTTTTCAACGTTTTATTTATTTTTGGGACAGAGAGAGACAGAGCATGAACGGGGGAGGGGCAGAGAGAGAGGGAGACACAGAATCGGAAACAGGCTCCAGGTTCTGAGCCATCAGCCCAGAGCCTGACGTGGGGCTCGAACTCACGGACCGCGAGATCGTGACCTGGCTGAAGTCGGACGCTTAACCGACTGCGCCACCCAGGCGCCCCAGGTAGGCATGATTTTAGATGGCCTTCAAGATTCTTGTTCTTGGTGTCCAAATACCTTCTCTTAGTTGTTCAGTCAAATACTAATCTTGATACTCCTTTGAAGATATTTTAGATGAAATATTTAGATGAAGATATTTAGATGATATTTTGAATTAAATTCCCAAATATGTTAACCTTAAATAGGTAGATTATCTGTGTGGGTCCAACCTGAACTTAAAATCACTTAAAAGTCAGAAATTTTCTTCAGCAGGTTGCAGGAGGTCAGAGATTCAAAGCACAAGAAGGATTTTATGTGCCATTGATGGCTTAAAGATGAAAGGAGAAGAATGAAGGAGCTGAGAGCAATCCCTGGCTGACACTAGCAAGGAAATAGGAACCTCAGTCCTATAACTGCAAGGAACTTAATTCTGCCAATAACAAGAATGAGCTGCAAAGTAGATTTCCCCCCCCCCCCCTGCCTTGGAGCCCACAGATAAGAACTCAGCCTACCTGACACCCTGATTTCAGTTTTTTGATGCCATGAGCAGAGAACCTATCTATTCTTGCCCCATCCTGGACTTTTCATGTACAAAATTGTGAACTAATAGATTGGTGGTGTTTCAACACACTAAGTCTATGATAACTTGTTACTTGGTAATAGAAAATGGCTACAGAAGATATTATAGTTATTGGAATGAGAAGAAAGTGTAGCTTGGACTATGGGGGTGGCAGTAGAAATAGAGAAAAACAAAAGTAAGAGATATTCAGGAGCTAAAATAGATATGACTTGTAACAGATTGGGGGATAAGGACAATGGGTTAGTTAAAGCAGGTGTTTGGTTTATCACTGTTCATGCTTTGTCACACATTGGAACACCACCATGCTAAGTAGATTATAAAGTGGTTGTGGGAGGTGGAGAACATGAATTGGGTTTTAGATGTGTAGAATTTGATGTGCCTTTGAGACAATTAATGGGAGATGCCAAGTTTGCAGTTGGATAGGACTCATTGGTATATTGGTGGTAATTAAGTCATGGGCATGGATGACATCATTTATGGTGACTATGGCATGAGAAGAGGATGGAACTTAAAGAATCTTAATATTTAATGGTCAAGTGGAGGTCAATAAGCCCACACAGGAGACAGGGAGGTAATCAGTTGTGGAAACAAAAGCAACATTGTGACCTGTAAGCCAAGAAAACAAATGTGTCAAGGAAAAGAGCATCATGCATATTACACATGCTCCCCAGATGTCAAGTAAGAAATATTTCTCTTGGGATTAGTCAAATGAAATTTATTGGTTGCCTTTAAAAGAGCTATTTCTATGAAGCGATGGGGACATAAACCAGACTAGAGTAAGATGAACAGTGAGAGTGAGGAAAAGGCAATACTAAGCATAGAAAACTCTTTAAAGAAGTTCAGTTGTAAAGGGGAGAAAATCAGGAAGTGGCTGGAGATGTTTGTTTTTCCTTTCTTCCTCTTTCTTTTTTTCTTTCTTTCTTTCTTTCTTTCTTTCTTTCTTTCTTTCTCTTTCTTTCTTTCTTTCTTTCTTTCTCTTTCTTTCTTTCTTTCTTTCTTTCTTTCTTTCTTTCTTTCTTTCTTTCATT
>NW_024412391.1:63896107-63934504 GCF_014898765.1 Herpailurus yagouaroundi | reverse complement strand
GATCCAGCAACAGTTTCCTAAGGAAATGAGATCCAAAGTACACATGGAGGTTAAGTTCCTTCAGTGTGACAGGAATGAAAGGGTATTGTTAGGTTCTAGTATACACAGATTCACATATTAGGAAAAATGAAATTAATGGGATTCTAACCTGATGGCTTCTATTTCCTCCAAAACCATGAAGCCCTGTTGTCTGCTGAGGATGTGGAGTAGAGAGGAGACAATATAAATGTGAGGAGAGGTGGATAAAGTTTAAAGTAGTCATTGTGGAAAATGGGAGACTCAAATGTTAACAGACCCATACAGGTAGTTTATGAGGAAACTTGAATGTCCTAACAGTAATGAGAATTTTTCTGTCATCTTTGCAACAGTTATCACCTTCTCCTACTCTGAGGTAGAACTAATCTATAATATATTTTTTCCTTGGAATACCATGGCACATTTTTCATACCATGACAGAGATAATCTCACTATATTCTCACCATCCATTAGCATGTCTTGTTTCTGCAGTAGGCTGTGAACCCGCAAGACCATGTCTGATGCCTTATCTTTGCACTCCAATAGTTTAGCAAATAATGAAAATAAAATGTTATTATTAGGGCCTGGAAAAAATAATACAAGTAATAACAGTGATTTTTAAGAATAAAAGTGATCTTTTTAAAGAACACTAACATGTGTCACTTTGTTCACTTTGCTTAAGTAGATTTTCATTTTCTTATTTGTAATTTAATTTTGTCCTAATAATTACTCTAATTTGTCTATTTAATAGATTAGGGAAATAAAGCTTAGAGAGGTTAAGTGTCTCCATGGTAATTTTGCTGCTAAGTGGAAAACCCTTTTGAGCTCAAGTCTGCCTGGTTTGGAACCCCATTCTTTGACTACTATTTTCTCATATTTTTCTGTACTACTTATTAGATATTTATCTAGTAAGATTCTTGTCTTTCAGAACATGTTTTTACTGAATATAGAAAATTTTCTTCCTTCACCTGTTGAAGGGAAAAAAGACATTATAGGGCAATAACAAATTCATTTATTTATTTAGTGTAGATGGACTTTTTGTAGAGAGCTCTATTGCAAAAGCACTGCAAGAGAGAATTGATGTAGGAATATGCCAACTGTCTTCGTTTGTTTGGCCACTGTAACAAAATACCACAGACTGAGTGGCTTATTATAAACAACAGGAATTTCTTTCTCACCATTCTGGAGGTTGGCAATTTGAGATCAGAGTGTTGGGATGGTCAGGTCCTGGTGAAGGCCCTCTTCTGGATTGTATACTGCTGGCTTCTAGCTGTGTCCTCACCTGGCGGAAGGGCTAGGGAACTCAGTCAGGCCTCTTATTCCATTCTTAGAGATTTAATCTCCTTCCAAAGGCCCCAGTTCCTAATTCTGTAATACTTTCACCTTGGACATTATGCTTTCAACATAAGAATTTTGAGAAGACACAAACAATTCAATTCATAATACCAATCAACTGAATTAGAACTCAGTATTACCATTACTGCATCACACAAGAAGAATATAAAGCGGCTTAGTTTGGCCAGGCATGAGTATCTGCTTAGTCTATTAATTAATAAAAAAGGAAAAAAAAATCAACTTTTATTCCAGAGTATAAAATGATCCCATGGCTATTCAGATAAAAATTGGATCACTTTAAATTTATTTTTTTTAATGTTTATTTTTGAAAGAGAGAGAGAGAGAGAGAGAGAGAGAGAGAGAGAGTGAGCAGGGGAGGGGCAGAGAGAGACGGAGATGCAGACTCTGAAGCAGGCTCTAGGCTCTGAGCTGTCAGCACAGAGCCTGATGCAGGGTTCAAACTCACGAACCGTGAGATCATGACCTGAGCTGAAGCCGGACGCTTAACTGACTGAGCCACCCAGGCACCCTTAAAATTGGACCACTTTAGAAGCAGTTTCTAAGATTCGTTTGCAAAGTGGTTTAACACATTGCTGAAATGTAAGTAGGTACCCGATCCAAATAAAGTGACAAAATGACAGTCTTTTTGCTACTCTCCGGTGTAGTGTTTTTAGGGAAAAAATACAGAGGAAAAGCAGACAAAGAAGAAGAACACAATTTAGGAATAAATGGACACTCCTCATATGGGAATCATTCCTGGGTTGATTATGCAATCTGTATCTTATGTGTCATTTTACTACTTTCTTTAAGCTAGTCATTGATAGCAAAGAGCACTAGATGAAAGAGTGAAAAGAGAGAGCTCTAGTCATTTCGTCACTTACTAGCATTCAAGGAAGGGGGGAAAAAAACAACTAAATGTAGTAACCTGTGATGTTTAGTAACCTGTGAATGTAATGTTTTCCATAATATTTACATTGTCTATACCGCAAATCAACATAAAAAATTCTGGTTATCCATCTATCCATCATTATCTATATAAAATCTTTTTGACATATTGGAAATTTTTTTAATTAATATTTTTGGATATTTATATTTAAGTCAAAATATTACAGAATTTCAGATCAGAATGTCATGAAATTCATAATATATATATATATTTTAGTTAAGTATCTAATGTTTATTTAAAGGCAAATTTTACATATATACCACTTACCAATTAATGATTTTAATTTAGTTTAAATTCCATTTTTTATTTTTTTTATTTTTATTAAAAAAATTTTTTTAACGTTTATTTTTGAGACAGAGAGAGACAGAGCATGAACGGGGGAGGGGCAGAGAGAGAGGGAGACACAGAATCGGAAGCAGGTTCCAGGCTCTGAGCCATCAGCCCAGATCCCGACGCGGGGCTCGAACTCACGGACTGCGAGATCGTGACCTGAGCTGAAATCGGACGCTTAACCGACTGAGCCACCCAGGCACCCCTAAATTCCATTTTTTAGAGAAAGTGCATAATTTTAAATTTTAAAAGGAGATATCATTTTTGGTTAGGAACTGAATATGTGTTAAAATGTAGGTTAAAGTATAAATATAGTTGAAACTGTGAAAGTGTATGAAAATTATTTTTAAAACCTAATTGTTTGATATACATGAGTTTTGTACATAAAATAATGGGATTATATGAATACGTTTACATATTACTTAAATGATTGATGAGATGTATTGGTAAAGTGGGATTATATGAATAGGTTTATATATTAAGTAATTGATGAGATGTATTAGTAAAGATGCTATCAAGTAACAGAAGATCAATTCTAATTGGTTTAAAAGTAGGAAGATTCATTTACTCATATAATTGGAAGACAAGTGGTAAAATGGAATTAAGCATTAACCTAGTGGCCCAGCTTCATTGTTTACAAATCTAGTTTTGTGAGGTATTTGTATATATATTTGCATACCATAAAATACAATCATTTTAAAGGTTCTGTTTGATAAGTTTTGACAAATGTATACAACCATAACTCTAATCAAGGTAGAACATTTTCTTTACTCCTCAAAATTCTCTGGTATTTTCAGTCAACCTTTCTCTCCCATCTTTAACTTTAGGATGCCAATGACTGATCTTATCTGACATTACAGACGGGTTGCCTATTGTAGAATTTCGTAAACTATCAGTCATGGCTGGATTCTTTTGCTCAGCAGAGTGTTTTCAATACTCATTTATGATGTTGTGTGTATCAGTATTGTATCTGAAGTTCAAGCTTTTTCATTTCTGACTAGGATTTCCTTGTGAGAATATACCACAATTTGTAAACCTATTCATCTGTTGATGGATATTTGGATTGTTGACAGTTTAGGGCTATTATGAACAACCTGTTATGAACAATTGAGTCTTTGTGTTGGCATATATTTCAATTTTCTTGGGTAAATACTAAAAGAGGAATTGCTGAATGTTATGTTAAGTGTATATTAACTATTTTCCAAAGTGGCTGTGCCTTTTTACAATCCTACCAGCAATATATGAGACTTGAGAGTGTTCTTTATTCAAGTTGACACTTGGTATTGTCAGTCTTTTCAATTCTATTTTATTTTCTTCATGTCTAGTGGTATCTCATGTGGTTTAATTTGCATTTCCATGATGAGTAAAAATAATGAGCATCTTTTCCAGTGCTTATTGGCCATTTATATATCTTCTTCACTGAATGCTTGTTTAGGGCTTTTTGCCCTTTCTATTAGGTTTTTTTTTTTTTTTTGCCTTATCATTGAGTTTTAAGAATTATATATATATTTTGTGTATAATTGTGTGAGAAAGAATCAATCCAGCAGGGCTGTTATTCAGTTCTTGCATGTTCCCAGGAAGGGCCTATTTTCATTATTGACCTTCGGCCAACTCTCAATTGAGTTCATGAAGTGCTCTGACTGGTAAGAATATTTTGCACACTTAGAGCCTTGAGACATACCGTACCAATTTGTCTACATAGTTTATACAAATAATATAATTTATGTCACACATTTGCTTTTTGGGAGGGAATTAGAAATAATTCTTGTACTATATTATGAATGTGCTAAATGACACTGAACTATACACTTTGAAATGATTAATTTTATATTATGTGAGTTTTACCTCAATAAAAAATAAATAGCAGTTGTTAAAATGGGCAAAAAATTTAAATAGACATTTCTCCAAAGAAGACACATAAATGACCATTAAGCATATGAAAAAATTCTCAGCTACATTAAAAAGACAGATAATGATAACTCTTGGCAAGGGTATAAAGAATTTGAAGTTCTCATACATTGCTGATGGGAATGTAAAATGGCAGTTGCTATGAAAAACAGTTTGGCATTCCCTCAAAAAGTTAAAAAACAGAGTTATCATATAGCCTAGCAATTCTGCTCCTGGTTATATATCCAAGAGAAATGAAAACCTTGTCACTTTGTACAGAATGTTTATAATAGCATAATTCATAATTGTCCAAAGTGGAAACAACTGAAATATCCATTAGTTGATGAATGAGAAAATATAATGTTGTATATCCATTCAATGGAATATTATTCTGCAATAAAAAGAAAGTATTGATACATGTTACAACATAGATGAATATTTATTTATTTATTTATTTATTTATTTATTTATTTATTTTTAAAACACCAGTAAGTTACCCTATAGTATTATATTAGTTTCAGGTATACAGTATAGTGAATCAATAATTCAACATAGATGAATCTTTACAATATTCTTAGTAGGAAAATCCAGTCATAAAATATCATGGATTACATATTTACATTTATATGAAATGTACAGGATAGGAAATTTATACAGACATAAAGTGAAATAGTGGTTGCTTAGGACTCGTGGAGGGAGAGGAGGGAGGTTGGAGAGGAACAGCTATTTACTGTTAATGGGTATGGGATTTCTTTTGGGGAAGACAAAATATTTTAAAATAGATTGAGATCATTGCATAATTCTGTGAATATACTAAAAATATTGAATTGTACACTTTAAATAGTACAACATACCATGTTGTATGGTATGTGAGTTATATCTCAAAGAGGTTTACAAATCAATCACTATGATGGCTGGTATCTTTCAGTTGAGTTATAAACTGATTGGTAACTAAATTATGAATATATTCAGCTTATCTCTATTCATATACTATCAGCACAACTCACAACCTCTTTTCAGACAGTATCTACTTATTACATATGCTGAAAAAGCAGAAATGGAAATTTTGCATTATTTTAACACTATAAACATGTATAGAAATTTTTGTAAACTATTCTGAAAATAATGAATGAAGAAATAATGAAGAACTTGCTTCCACAGTCTCAGAAATGTTTCTTCTGAGAGAAAACATTAAACATATGAAATAATTTTCAGTATAATATAATTGATAAAATATCTAGCAATATGAGAGTGGGTGAGCCCCAAAAGGTGTAAACCATGCCCATAGGTGCTATATATCTCTCCAAATCTTGCCTTTCTCTTTTATAAAATGTGTACCACAGGGGCGCCTGGGTGGCGCAGTCGGTTAAGCGTCCGACTTCAGCCAGGTCACGATCTCGCGGTCTGTGAGTTCGAGCCCCGTGTCGGGCTCTGGGCTGATGGCTCAGAGCCTGGAGCCTGTTTCTGATTCTGTGTCTCCCTCTCTCTCTGCCCCTCCCCCGTTCATGCTCTGTCTCTCTCTGTCCCAAAAATAAATAAACGTTGAAAAAAAAAAATTAAAAAAAAAAAATGTGTACCACAATAATACCTACTTAAGAAAGTTGTGAAAATTAAATTAGGTAATGTATGTAAGTTCTCAAGTATTAGATATTACGACACAACTATCATTGTTGCTTTTTTGGTTATTTTTATATTTTAGTATATTTCATATGTAAATATTTAATTATTATTTTGATGATCGTATCTAACATCGAAAATCCCTGATCCTACAGGACTAGTTAGTACTCCAAACTTTCTGGGACAGATTCTAAATGATCAGGTACTTTCTCTTCTAAATTCATGGTTGGTAGATCGGTCAAGAGATGGGGGAGGTTTGGGAGGAAATAATAACTTATTCTAGATAATATTCCTTTGGTCTTTATGGTCACATGCTGTGAGAGTCACATTTTGCCACTGGAATCTTGGAGCTCCACTTTATTTTCAAAGTCTTGAGTCCTCCATTTATGTACAAAATAACTGGGTATCTTGCTCCATAGTATGATGAGAAGATAAGACCCCCAAAGTTCTGAGGTTACACAGAATACTTTATAGATTAAACAGTGAACTGGTACCAGAAAGCTGAGAAGCTATTTGTTTTTTCCGTAACACTTTTTATAATTGTGTGCATTGACCAAAATACTGAGCAACTCAATTTTCCCTCACTACTGCAAAGTGAATTTCTCTCCAAATATAGAGATCTTTATTGTGTGACATTCTTTCCCACAAGTTACTTCTCAATTACTCTTCAGGAATAAATTGTTCATAGAGTAGAAACGTACAAAGGAACCTACTAAACTTGATAAACTGTTTTCTGTTTTTAAATGAAACTACATAAGAAATTGGATTTTCCCCCTGGTTAACTTCCAGTTACTTGGGAATGAGATAAAATGAAAAAATGAGGGGGAAAAGCCTGGAAATATTTTAGAGATTGACTGTGAGATGCTCAAGCAATTCCTTTCTACTAGGCTGGAAAGAAAAGAAAATGCTCCCTGGCTAAGAGTATATACTTATTAAATAGGAAATGGAGCTATTCCACATTGTTTGTGCCACTGTAGGTTCTGGTTTAAAAGGTCATTGTCTTTTAAAAAAAAATTAAGTTTCTATTTAAATTCCAGTTAGTTAACATAATAAATAGGTGATAGAATTAAGGAGTGCACTTGTACCTGAGCCCTGGGTGTTGTATGGAAGTGTTGAATCACTATATTGTACGCCTGAAACTAATATTACAGTGTATGTTAACTGGAATTAAATAAAAACTTAAAAAAATATAAAGAAAATATAAAAAAATAAAAGGTCATCATCTTATGTGCATTTATTTGTCATTATCTCAGAAGACTGACATGAAGTGGGTAGCTTTACTGCCCCTTGTACTTAAGAAAGGACACAAGAAAATTATTACTTTCTTTTTACTGGGTTCTGTTTGGTGCTTTTCCTTTTGCTTGTGCCCTAATTGAGTACCAACTTTGAGTCTCACCCCACTCAGCCTTATTTCCTTATAGTCAATATCCTCTCTCAATCTCCTCTCTCTCTCTCTCTCTCTCTTTCTCTCTCTGCATGGTTTAGCATTTTTTTTAAAATCCCTTTAGCGTTTCCACTAATATTAGTTCTGGCTTCCTTAAAATACTCACAGTTTTGTTTTTTCCATAGCACAACTCTTTGAGAGTCTCATTCTTATTTTCCTTTGCATATATCTAGCCAGTTAATAAGGAAAAAATATTTCAAACAAAGGTAGATGGGAGATTCTAGAATGAAGGATATTAGAAGTAAAAGGGACTTGGAATTCAGCTGCTATAGACTTTTTGCTTTATAGATGAATAAACTCAGGTCCAAAGGATAAGTATGTTTTCCAAGATCACACATTACTTAAGTGACATTAAATCTTCTTTCCAAGTCATCACCTATGTCCATGTTAGGCTATCTTTCCTTTTTTGGGTTGTCAGTAGAAGACATTGATGGAGTTGTTCAAGTAAAGATAGCAACAGTGGGTTCAGGTCTTTTCTTCACTGACCCACTTTGTGGACATTTAACTTGCTATTGGGTTAACAGTGCTGCTGTGCATTAGGCAGATTATCAGAGAATGTGCTGGCTGTGGTGGGAAATGTGGCTACTCTCATCTCTTCATATCAGAAGAGTAGAAACAAAGAACATTTTTATTTGCTATTGCTGATATAGGGAGCTTCAATTTTGGGTTTCCAAGAATTGTCACATATCTATGACACAGAGACATCACTCATTGTAGCTCCAGATATCTGTGTCAAGGCTCCTCTTGGTATGGCTCTACAGTAGACCTACTGAGTCTTGAATTTCATTTGGTTTAATAAAATATACTCTGACTTATCTCAAGACAGAGTGATGACACATTATTTTAGAAAAGCACAAATTTTAGTAATATATATTCATGCTGTAAAAAATTATAAAAATTAACAGAGCTTGCTAATTTATTAATAAATCCATAGGAAAAAAAGATGCTGCATTAGCCTGATTCATCTAAGTATGGCTACTTCTCTTTTGAAGCCCTATTTTGAATGTCATCTCTACATAAAACATATGTCTATTTCATTTTATTTAAGGAAAGACTTCTGGCTAATAATCAGTCGATGATTTGTTATGTTAAACATACCAATTAAAGTTCCTAAAGAAATCCAATCAGAAATTGAAGTGTACCTAACAAATTCATATAAGGAGGAAACAGCAAAACAGAGAAATTAGTGTTACCATGTTCATGAGTATGGTTTTTAGCTTTGTATTATCAACAAGAATAGAGACAGACTTCCATGCTGCTACTAATTTGCTGTCATCACATTTTGAATGAGTAAGACAGCAAATAAAAGGATTTTCATAAATTATTTACTTGTTTTCTGAGAAGTTTTTGCTATTGCATTTGAATTTTTTGAAATGTGTTACTATAACATATAGGTACTAGGCAATACACATTTTAAAGAGAATGGTTAATGTGTGTGTCAGTCAGTCAAGGTTCAAATAAGAAAACAGATACCTCTCCAGGTCTTTCAAAAGGGGAGATTTAATGCAGGGAACAATTAATGCAACCTGGTTATTTACTTTTTTTTTTTAATAGAGAGAGAAACTGAGATATCAAAAAAGCAGAAGGTGAAGCAATGTAAAGGTTAACAAAGCAGGATAGCACCACCACCCTAGAGCTGGAGACATAAGATGAGTAGGTGGTATTACCAGAGACAAGAATCTAGATTTTTTATAGGGATTAAAATCATGGGGCATGTGGAAATCTACACGATGGAAATATGCGACCCCTGCCAGAGATGTCACCAGACATAGAAAGAGAAGAAGAATAGAAATACTCTGGATTTTATCCTGGCCTCCAGTCTTTTGGTATGCCTCTCAGTGGCCATGCCTACTTGGAAGTCAGAGTGCAAGGGAAAGACAAATAAATGTATTAGTTGATATTGAGACTATCAGTAGAAGTGCTGGGTGGATAAAACTTGTACACGATGAGCATTCACTGATGATAAGAACAGTTTGAGATATTCAGAAAGATAATATTTATCTTTTAAGCAAAGAAATAAAGGATGAATGGGATTTCCACTCAACCAACTTGGCAAGAACCAACTCTAATTACAAGAAGAAACATTTGTTACTTTTTTTTTAAAATACAAGGAAGTATAATGAAACACCCCAGCTTTAATTTTATCTTAAAAGCTTTCTACCCCGATGATTTAGCTATGTTTTCATTATAGCTCTAATGAATAACAAATATTTGTATAGATAATAACTATGATCCTATATTCATGTTAATGTTTAAGAGATTAGCTTTAATCATTATCATGGTATAACCTATGGAGGATATGCCAACCAAGTGATAGCATTGGCAGCAGCTTAGTCATAAATCAACAAAAACTCCCATTATTGTAACCACAATTATTTTGACTGTTTTCTGTATTTACTTAGTCAAAGATCTACTCCCAGAACTTTGGAGACAATAACTTCATTTTCAATCAGTCAGCAACTATTTCCCTAGTTGTGTGTGTGACCACAAATATGTTAAGTATCTTAAGAGAAATTAAGAGAAACAATAGCCCTGGTTACTATTCTTGAGAACAGCAGCAACAACAAAAAAGCCCCACTATATTCAAGTGTTTACTTGTACTGACCAAAAGAAAGCACATGATTGAAGATAGTCCAATGGGCTTATGAGTTCAGTCTTCATAGTTAGACATTCTTGGCTCTGCTTCTTTCTTGTTGTGCAATATTTTGCAAATTGTTTTTGACCATTAGTTTACTGTATAGGGATGTGGATAATATTACATCTCTCATGATTGCTAGGAGAAGTGACTAAACATGTGAAACATACATGTTACAGCATGTAAAATGCTAATAAGTGATAATTATTATTAGTAGTCATAATAATAATAACAGCAAGAACAAATGGGCATGACTCAAAGAGGGTTAGAATTGAACTTTGAGAAATCAGAAGAATTTAGATAGGTCAAGGAGGGTAGTATTCCAGAACGTACAAATAACTTTGGGAAAAACTTCTGTAGAGGGAAAATCATATTTGGGGAGGATATATATGGCTAGTGGCTTGAGAGAAAGCTAAGCAAAGGAGAAATATTGGATTATAAAGATATCAAAAGTAAGGCAGTGACAGGGTTCAGTCTCTCTTCTAAACTAGGATGCAAGTAAGGAAGGTCTACTTTTTTTTTTTAATTGAGGTAAAGTTAACAAGGAATAAAATACATATATCTTAATTGCTTAATAATTTATACTCCTGTGTAAACACCAAAGAAAACAAAATATAGGCCATTTCCAGCACACCAGAAATTTCTCTTATGTACCTTTTCAGTCATTTCTCCCAAACCCTCCTAACCCCCATTCAAACTCACAAACCATGAGATCATGACCTGAGCCGAAGTTGGATGTTCTTCCAGTTGAACCACCCAGGTGCCCAGAAAATTCATTTAAATGGAATTATTGGAAAATATTCTTCCATGCCTGGCTTTTTAATTTAACATGTTTTTGAAATCCATCCATTTGCTGGATGCTGTGTTATACTTATCTGGATTTTATTTTATTGTCCACAATATGTATTTATCATTTTAATGTTTTTATTTCTGATATTAATTTGAAGTTTTTCTATTTTTTTCTTAATCATTCTACCTAGGTTAATCTTTTCAGAAAACCAACCTTTCCGTTTCTCAGTTTTCATTATTTTTGGTTCATTTTTCTATTTCAGTTTCTTCAAGTGAAATACTAGTTTTTAGGACTTGCTCCTTAAATATTACTTTAAATAATATGTGTCACTTAAATACATACTTATTATAATTTCTATTTATTAAAAGTGTAATTTCTATATATTGTAAATATATTTCTAGATATATTTATTGAATTCGCATATAAAGCTGTTGTAGTCTAAGAATGTACCCTGTGAGATTACAATTACTTGATATTTACTGATTTAAGACCCACTGTATGGTTTTAGTGAAAGTTCCAGATGCATGTTGTAGAGTTTGCAATGGAGAGTAGTATTCTATAATTGTCAAATCTGGGTCAGATTGTTTAACAGTTTTTGGAAAAATCTTCTATATTTTTACTAACTATTCTAGTCTACTTACTCTAATAATTACTAAGAAAAGTTTACTAAAGTTCTGCACTTTGATTATGAATTTATTTCTTCCATAAGTTTTGTCATATTTGATTAATATATTTTGGAGCTCTGCTGTAATTAGGTGTTTGGGATTTTATGTTTTCTTGATGAATTGTTTGTTATCAAATGCCCATTTTTGTTTCTAGTAATTTTCTTGTCTTGAAGATAGCTTTGTCTGAAAGTAGTACAGTCATATGAGCATTCTTGTGCCTAATGTTTGCATGAGAGTATTTTTCATACTTTTATTTTCAACCAGTCTGTGCCCTTATACTTAAAGTTTATTTCTTGTAAACAGCATATAGTAGGGTCTTGTTTTTCTCCTAAGCATAGTAATCTCTGTCTTTTAATTGGAATGGTGATTCCATTTACATTTATTATTAGTATGGTTGGGATAAGTATCCTGTTTATCTTGTTTGTATTTTGTTTCTCTATTTCTCCTTTTTTGCCTTCTTTTGGCAAATAACATTTTCATTCTCATTTTATCTCTTGTATGGATGTTTTTAATTATGTGTATTTTGTATTTTAGTAGTTTATCTCGGAATTTCAAAAGTAATCATTTAGTGTAACAGTCTACTTTAAATAATAATGTACCACATCAGGATATGAATAAGAACCTTATAAAAATTATAATAGTATGATTCTATTTATTTTCCCCACTTTTTCTTTTTTGGATTATTATAATTTACTTCTACATAAACTCTAACCTCCAAAAATCTTTGTCACTATTTTTGAATAAGCATTAAGGCTTTAAAAAATGAATAAATATTATGTAAAATAAATATAAGAAAGATCATTTTTAAAGTGTTTTATGTTTACTCAGCTATGCTTTTGGCTACTTTTCATTCCTTCTTGAAGACCTTGCATTTTCTCTGGTATCCTTTTCAGCCTAAATCACTTATTTTACTTTTCTTTTCTTTCTTTCCTTTTTTTTTTTTTTTTTTTTTAAGAATGTGGATTTACTGGAGACAAATTTTCTTAGTTCTTGGATAACTTGATAACATCTTTTTTTAAGTTTATTTATTTATTTAATGTTTATTTTTGAGAGAGAGAAAGAGATCATGTGAGTGGGAGAGGGGAAGAGAGAGAGGGAGACACAGAATTTGAAGGAGACTCCAGGCTCTGAGCTGTCAGCACAGGGCCTGACATGGAGCTTGAACCCAGGAACTGTGAGATCATGAACTGAGCCGAAGTTGGATGCTTAACTGACTGAACCACCCAGGCGCCCCTATTTATTTATTTTTGAGAGAGAGAGAGGGAGAGAGCATGAGTGAGGAAGGGACAGAGAGAGAGAGAGAGTGAAAGAGAGAGAAAGAGAGAGAGAGAGAGAGAGAGAGACAGAGAGACAGAGAGACAGAGAGAGACAGAGAATCCCAAGCAGATTCCATGCTGCCAGTGCAAAGCCCAATGAGGGGATTCATCTCATGCACTGTGAAATCATGACCTGAGCTGAAATCAAGAGTCTGATGCTTAACCAACTGAGCCATCCAGGTACCCCTTGATAACATCTTTATACTGCTTTCATAGTTAAAGAATGTTTTCATAGGAGATAGAATTCTACATTTGGCAATTTTATCTTTTTTTTTTTAATTAGTACTTTAAAGACATCATTCCATTGTCATCTGACCTGTATCATTTCTGATAAAATGATATCCATCATTCATATTCTTTTTTTCTTTTATATTGAGCCTTTTCTTAACAGCTAATTTTAAGAATTGTTCTTTACCTTTGATTTTCAGGAATTTGATTATGCTGATTTTCTTTGTATTTATCCTGTTTGCTGCACTGAGAATTTTTAATCAATGGGCTGATATCTGTCACCAGTTTTTGAAAGTTTTCAGCCATTATCTCAACTGTTTATTCTGCTTATCCTTTCACTTTTTGGGGGATCACAATTACTTGTAATTATTTTGCTATGTTCCCTTTAAAAAAATGGTTGAGTTTTAGTTGGGATTCTCTTTACATAATCTGCATTCAAGTTCTGATTTTCTCTGCTGTTAAATCTGTTAAATAAATGTTTCATTTTGCACATAGTAATTTTCAACATGAATATTTCCATTTATCTTTAATTATAACTTTCATCTCTCTGATTAATTTATCCACCTCTTTACACATCCTATCTACCTTTTTTACTATATCCCATAGGACTTTAATCAAAAGTATTTTTAAAATCCCTAACAATTAATTCCATCATCTTGGAAAATTCTGGGTCTGTATTTATGAACTATTTCTTCTCTTGAATAATGGTTTCATTTTCTTCCTTTTTCATGTGCCCTATACTTTTTTATTATATACTGATATTTTGTGTAAAATATACGTAGAGACAGAAGTAAATCATATTTACCTCCAGAATGGGCCCATTATTTCTTTCAGGTTTCTAGAGAGGTGGGCTAAATCATTCATATCTATAGATGATTTGGATCTCAGTTTTGCTGTGGCTTTGATTTATTTCACCATTGACTTTAAACATCTGACCCTAAGATCAGGACATTCCTTTAGTGCAATCTGGGATATGATCAATGGTGACATTCTGGAAATTGGCCTGTTTTACAATTGAGCTACCAGTTTTTGTAAATGTGGGAAATCTTTTTTTGCTTTACATCCCAGCTGCTAGGGTTTAGAGCAGCTGTGGAATTTTTTGTTTTGTTCTTGCTTTCTAGTATCACCCCATTTGCTCTCTGGGCCTTGGTAGATCTTACTGAGCCCCGAGGTTTCACCATGGCATGCAGAGAGCAGCTGCTCTCAACTCTGTGAAGACCTAGAATGCCGTGGATGTGTTTCTCTCACACTTCTACTGGTGTGTCCCCAGTCTTTGATATTTAAAAATGTGAGGTACCACTGATATATATGTATTTTTTTATCTTCCTTTTCCTGATCTCCCACCTGTGAAGGTTGCTGCCTTGAACATTCAGGAAACTCCTCACATCTTAAGGAGGATTTCCCTGAGTTCCCCTTATCTATTCCCAGGATTTGGTATTACTGAATATTTCATGAAGATCTGAGGGAAATGGCAGGTGTTAACAGATTCAATCTGTAGCTGAGGTTCCTTAGGATGTTAGTATGTCACACTAGCCTACATACAACTGTTAAAATTTCAGCTGTTTCTCTTTACTTCTCATATGGCATATTCTTCTTCTATCACTAAAATCATAAGAATATGAATGTCCTGTTGCTTTCGGTAGTTTAAGTCATTTGTATTTCATTGTGTTGTTAGCTCAGAATGATTTTAAAATTTGTTCCGATTGCTTTGTTTTGGGTTTTCAGGTAAGCATGCATGATGGCTTGTGATTTGAAAAATCTGAGTAAGAAGGAAAACCTAGGAAGCTCTATATTTAAAATTAAATCATCAAGTCTCACAATACAGATGATGTGAATTACTGAAACTCTGGATGTGAGTATTCAAAAATATTGGTACATATTAAAGATATTTATATGAACAAGGAAATTATCTCCTGACCTTTATGCAATGATGCCAAAGATCATGCTGCTGGATAAAATTGATCAGAAAGGAAGTCTACTGTGTAGGATGAGAGAAATATAATGGGCTAATTACTTAGTAGAGATAGAATATAGTAAGTTATTGAAATCATAGGCATTGGGAAAAATGAAAACCATTCGGAGAAAGAGAGAATGCTATGTTTTTAAACAATTTTAAGAATGGATGAGTCAGAAGCAATGTAGTGTTTCCATCAATAAAAGAGGAGTATTGGTTTCTCTTTTAGGCAAAATGGTGGGCCAAGTGATTCATATTAAATCTGTGCTGGAAAACTACTCAAAATGTTGGATAACATATACATTTAAACATGTATATTCAAATGCATTGAGGAGTAGTATTTAAAGGAAAAATAACCTCTAATGCATATAGTATTAAAAGAATTAAAATCTTCCTCATGATGTTATAATAATAACTAAAAATTAGTAAAAGTAAGGAAATTAAGACAAATTAATAAAATAAAAAATAAAACTGCAATTGAACATATCAGCAAGGACAGAAGTTGATTCTCGGGAAAAAAACCTAACTTAAGTATGAGGCACAAGTATGAGGAATAAAAAAGGTGGCATCATTATAAACGATACAGACGTCAATAATTATAACAATGTTCTATGGAAAATATTATGCTAATAAATTTGAAATTTTAGACAGAGTGGATAAATTCGTAGAGAAATATAAGATACCATAACCAACTAAGAAGAAATGAAGACGTTGAATTTAAATAATTGGACTAGCAATCAAAAATTGCTTCACAAAGGAATCCAGGATTCAGTGATTTCTCAGGTGAATAATTCTCAGGGATTTCTCCTGAGAAATTTCTCAGAATGAAAATTCTCAGGGAAGATGGCATTCCAGTTTACACAAAATGTTCCAGATAATGTGAAAAACTTCTCAAGTCTTTATTAAGTCTGGTGTAATACTGATGTCACCCCTATTTGAAAAGGACAGAATGATGATGGACGATTGCAGGTCAACTTCAATCATGAATAAGGGATGCAAAATTCTGCACAAAATATTAGCAAAAATACTCCAGAAACGTAAAAAAAGAAGAAATTATAGCCATGTTGGATTTGTCTAAAAAATCAAAGTTTGTTTTAATATTAGAAAATCAGTGTGATTCACCACATTGAAAGTTCAAAGGATAATAATGATTATAGTTTCATTTCAATACATGCAGATAAACTCAGTATTAATATAACAGAAATCTTAGAAAACTGAGCAAAAGAGCAGTTACTTAATCTGGTAGAGGTTGTAACGTAAATAAAAATATCTATGACAACATTATACATAATAGCACAAACATAGAAAGTTTTGCTTTGAAATTGTCAGCAAGACAAGGGATTATTTTATTCTATTAAACATTGTATTAGAGGTCCTCATAAGAGAAAAACAATAAACATAAGGAATGCAAAAGATGAAATAAAATTGCCACTATTCACCAATAATATGATTGTACATATAGACATTCCAAATGTATTGATAGATAAATTGTTAGGATTAGTAGGTGAGTTATTCAAAATTGTTGGATATAAATTCAATATTTAAAAATTTATTTATCAGAGTGATGCCAGCAGAAATGGCAGAGTAAGGGCCTCCAGAAATCCCTTTGTCTACAAAAACAGTAGAATACTAGCAAAATTTTTCATAATCCACTTCACCAGAATTCTGGAAATTTACTAAAGGGCAGCAATTTGGGGGACATGTATTCAAGAAAAACAGTTGAATCTCAGTAAGAACAGTGAATTTTGTGACGTTTCCCTATCCCCAATGTAGGTGAACTTCTTGTACTAGATATCAAAATTATTATTATTTTTTTTTCAATATATGAATTTTATTGTCAAGTTGGTTTCCATTACAACACCCAGTTCTCATCCCAAAAGGTGCCCTCCTCAATACCCATCACCCACCCTCCCCTCCCTCCCACCCCCCATCAACCCTCAGTTTGTTCTCAGTTTTTAAGAGTCTCTTATGCTTTGGCTCTCTTCCACTCTGACCTCTTTTTTTCCTTCCCCTCACCCATGGGTTTCTGTTAAGTTTCTCAGGATCCACGTAAGAGTAAAACCATATGGTATCTGTCTTTCTCTGTATGGCTTATTTCACTTAGCATAACACTCTCCAGTTCCATCCATGTTGCTACAAAGGGCCATATTTCATTCTTTCTCATTGCCACATAGTACTCTATTGTGTATATAAACCACAATTTCTTTAT
This sequence comes from Herpailurus yagouaroundi, assembly GCF_014898765.1. Lineage (NCBI taxonomy): Eukaryota > Metazoa > Chordata > Mammalia > Carnivora > Felidae > Herpailurus > Herpailurus yagouaroundi. Next base: position 63,917,133 of record NW_024412391.1, on the reverse strand, counting down.
CCATTCATCAGTTGATGGACATGTAGGCTCCTTCCATAGTTTGGCTATTGTTGAGAGTGCTGCTATAAACATTGGGGTACAAGTGCCCCTTTGCATCAGTACTCCTGTATCCCTTGGATAAATTCCTAGCAGTGCTATTGCTGGGTCATAGGGTAGGTCTATTTTTAATTTTTTGAGGAACCTCCACAATGTTTTCCAGAGTGGCTGCACCAATTTGCATTCCCACCAACAGTGCAAGGGTTCCCGTTTCTTCACCTCCTCTCCAGCATCTATAGTCTCCTGATTTGTTCATTTTGGTCACTCTGACTGGCGTGAGGTGATATCTGAGTGTGGTTTTGATTTGTATTTCCCTGATGAGGAGCAACGTTGAGCATCTTTTCATGTGCCTGTTGGCCATCCAGATGTCTTCTTTAGAGAAGTGTCTATTCATGTTTTCTGCCCATTTCTTCACTGGGTTATTTGTTTTTTGGGTATGGAGTTTGGTGAGCTCTTTATCGATTTTGGATACTAGCCCTTTGTCGATATGTCATTTGCAAATATCTTTTCCCATTCCGTTGGTGGCCTTTTAGTTTTGTTTGTTTCCTTTGCTGTGCAGAAGCTTTTTATCTTCATAAGGTCCCAGTATTTCATTCTTGCTTTTAATTCCCTTGCCTTTGGGGATGTGTCAAGTAAGAAATTACTACGGCTGAGGTCACAGAGGCTTTTTCCTGCTTTCTCCTCTAGGGTTTTGATGGTTTCCTGTCTCACATTCAGGTCCTTGATCCATTTTGAGTTTATTTTTGTGTATGGTGTGAGAAAGTGGTCTAGTTTCAACCTTCTGCATGTTGCTGTCCAGTTCTCCCAGCACCATTTGTGAAAGAGACTGTCTTTTTTCCATTGGATGTTCTTTGCTGCTTTGTCAAAGATTAGTTGGCCATATGTTTGGGTCTAGTTCTGAGGTTTCTATTCTATTCTGTTGGTGTATGTGTCTGTTTTTGTGCCAATACCATGCTGTCTTGATGATTACAGCTTTGTAGTAGAGGCTAAAGTCTGGGATTGTGATGCCTCCTGCTTTGGTCTTCTTCTTCAAAATTATTTTGGCTATTCGGGGCCTTTTGTGGTTCCATATGAATTTTAGGATTGCTTGTTCTAGTTGCGAGAAGAATGCTGGTGCAATTTTGATTGGGATTGCATTGAATGTGTAGATAGCTTTGGGTAGTATTGACATTTTAACAATATTTATTCTTCCAATCCATGAGCACGAAATGTTTTTCCATTTCTTTATACCTTCTTCAATTTCCTTCATAAGCTTTCTATAGTTTTCAGCATACAGATCTTTTACATCTTTGGTTAGATTTATTCCTCAGTATTTTATGCTTCTTGGTGCAATTGTGAATGGGATCAGTTTCTTTATTTGTCTTTCTGTTGCTTCATTATTAGTGTATAAGAATGCAACTGATTTCTGTACATTGATTTTGTATCCTGCAACTTTGCTAAATTCATGTATCAGTTCTAGCAGACTTCTGGTGGAGTCTATCGGATTTTCCATGTATAATATCATGTCATCTGCAAAAAGTGAAAGCTTAACTTCATCTTTGCCCATTTTGATGCCTTTGATTTCCTTTTGTTGTCTGATTGCTGATGCTAGAACTTCCAACACTATGTTAAACAACAGCGGTGAGAGTGGGCATCCCTGTCATGTTCCTGATCTCAGGGAAAAAGCTCTCAGTTTTTCCCCATTGAGGATGATGTTAGCTGTGGGCTTTTCATAAATGGCTTTTATGATGTTTAAGTATGTTCTTTCTACCCGACTTTCTCGAGGGTTTTTATTAAGAAAGTTTGGTGAATTTTGTCAAAGGCCTTTTCTGCATCGATTGACAGGATCATATGGTTCTTCTCTTTTTTTTTGTTAATGTGATGTATCACGTTGATTGATTTGCGAATGTTGAACCAGCCCTGCATCCCAGGAATGAATCCCACTTGATCATGGTGAATAATTCTTTTTATATGCTGTTGCATTCGATTTGCTAGTATCTTATTGAGAATTTTGGCATCCATATTCATCAGGGATATTGGCCTGTAGTTCTCTTTTTTTACTGGGTCTCTGTCTGGTTTAGGAATCAAAGTAATACTGGCTTCATAGAATGAGTCTGGAAGTTTTCCTTCCCTTTCTATTTCTTGGAGTAGCTTGAGAAGGATAGGTATTATCTCTGCTTTAAACGTCTGGTAGAACTCTCCTGGGAAGCCATCTGGTCCTGGACTCTTATTTGTTGGGAGATTTTTGATAACCGATTCAATTTCTTCGCTGGTGATGGGTCTGTTCAAGCTTTCTATTTCCTCCTGATTGAGTTTTGGAAGCATGTGGGTGTTTAGGAATTTGTCCATTTCTTCCAGGTTGTCCAGTTTGTTTGCATATAATTTTTCATAGTTATCCCTGATAATTGCTTGTATCTCTGAGGGATTGGTTGTAATAATTCCATTTTCATTCATGATTTTATCTATTTGGGTCATCTCCCTTTTCTTTTTGAGAACCCTGGCTGGAGGTTTATCAATTTTGTTTATTTTTTCAAAAAACCAACTCTTGGTTTCGTTGATCTGCTCTACAGTTTTTTTAGATTCTATATTGTTTATTTCTGCTCTGATCTTTATTATTTCTCTTCTTCTGCTGGATTTAGGCTGTCTTTGCTGTTCTGCTTCTATTTCCTTTAGGTGTGCTGTTAGATTTTGTATATGGGATTTTTCTTGTTTCTTGAGATAGGCCTGGATTGCAATGCATTTTCCTCTCAGGACTGCCTTCGCTGCCTCCCAAAGCGTTTGGATTGTTGTATTTTCATTTTCATTTGTTTCCATATATATTGTAATTTCTTCTCTAATTGCCTGGTTGACCCACTCATTCTTTAGTAGGGTGTTCTTTAACCTCCATGCTTTTGGAGGTTTTCCAGACTTTTTCCTGTGGTTGATTTCAAGCTTCATAGCACTGTGGTCTGAAAGTATGCATGGTATGATCTCAATTCTTTTATACTTGCAAAGGGCTGTTTTGTGACCCAGTATGTGATCTTTCTTGGAGAATGTTCCATGTGCACTCGAGAAGAAAGTATATTCTGTTGCTTTGGGATGCAGAGTTCTAAATATATCTGTCAAGTCCATCTGATCCAATGTCTCATTCACGGCCCTTGTTTCTTTATTGACCGTGTGTCTAGATGATCTATCCATTGTTGTAACTGGAGTGTTAAAGTCCCCTGCAATTACCACATTCTTATCAATAAGGTTGCTTATGTTTGTGAGTAATTGTTTTATATATTTGGGGGCTCCTGTATTCGGCGCATAGACATTTATAATTGTTAGCTCTTCCTGATGGGTAGACCCTGTGATTATTATATAATGCCCTTCTTCATCTCTTGTAACAGCCTTTAATTTAAAGTCTAGTTTGTCTGATATAAGTATGGCTACTCCAGCTTTCTTTTGACTTCCAGTGACATAATAAATAGTTCTCCATCCCCTCACTCTCAATTTGAAGGTGTCCTCAGGTCTAAAATGAGTCTCTTGTAGGTAGCAAATAGATGGGTCTTGTTTTTTTATCCATTCTGATACCCTATGTCTTTTGGTTGGCGCATTTAGTCCATTTACATTCAGTGTTATTATAGAAAGGTATGGGTTTAGAGTCATTGTGATGTCCATAGGTTTCATGCTTGTAGCAATGTCTCTGGTACTTTGTCTTACAGGATCCCCCTTAGGATCTCTTGTAAGGCTGGTTTAGTGGTGACGAATTCCTTCAGTTTTTGTTTGTTTGGGAAGACCTTTATCTCTCCTTCTAGTCTAAATGACAGACTTGCTGGATAAAGGTTTCTCAGCTGCATATTTTTTTTCTGTTCATCACATTGAAGATCTCCTGCCATTCCTTTCTGGCCTGCCAAGTTTCAGTAGAGAGATCGGTCACGAGTCTTATAGGTCTCCCTTTATATGTTAGAGCACGTTTATCTCTAGCTGCTTTCATAATTTTCACTTTATCCTTGTATTTTGCCAGTTTCACTATGATATGTCGTGCAGAAGATCGATTCAAGTGACGTCTGAAGGGAGTTCTCTGTGCCTCTTGAATTTCAATGCCTTTTCCTTCCCCAGATCCGGGAAGTTCTCAGCTATGATTTCTTCAAGTACACCTTCGGCACCTTTCCCTCTCTCTTCCTCCTCTGGAATACCAATTATGTGTATATTATTTCTCTTTAGTGCATCGCTTAGTTCTCTAATTTTCCCCTCATACTCCTGGATTTTTTTATCTCTCTTTTTCTCAGCTTCTTTTTCCATAATTTTATCTTCTAGTTCACCTATTCTCTCCTCTGCCTCTTCAATCCGAGCCGTAGTTGTCTCCATTTTATTTTGCAGCTCATTGATAGCATTTTTTAGCTCCTCTTGGCTGTTCCTTAGTCCCTTGATCTCTGTAGCAATAGATTCTCTGCTGTCCTTTATACTGTTTTCAAGCCCAGCGATTAATTTTATGACTATTATTCTAAATTCACTTTCTGTTATATTTAAATCCTTTTTGATCAGTTCGTTCGCTGTTGTTATTTCCTGGACATTTTTCTGAGGGGAATTCTTCCGCTTGGTCATTTTGGATAGTCCCTGGAGTGGTGCAGAACTGCGGGGCACTTCCCCTGTGCTGTCTTGAATAACTTGTGTTGGTGGGCGGGGCCGCAGTCAGACCTGATGTCTGCCCCCAGCCTACAGCTGGGGCCACAGTCAGACTGGTGTGTGTCTTCTCTTCCTCTCTCCTAGGGGCGGGATTCACTGTGGGGTGGCATGGCCCGTCTGAGCTACTTGCACACTGCCAGGCTTGTGGTGCTGGGGATCTGGCGTATTAGCTGGGGTGGATCGGCAAGGTGCACAGGGGCGGGAGGGGCAGGCTCAGCTCACTTTTCCTTCGGAGAATCTCTTCCGGAGGGGCCCTGTGACACCAGGAGGGAGTCAGACCCGCCAGAGGGATGGATCCACAGAAGCACAGCGTTGGGTGTTTGCGCGGTGCAAGCAAGTTCCCTGGCAGGAACCTGTTCCTTTTGGGATTTTGGCTGGGGGATGGGCGAGGGAGATGGTGCTGGCAAGCGCCTTTGTTCCCCGCCAAGCTGAGCTCTGTCATCCGGGGCTCAGCAACTCTCCCTCCCGTTGTTGTCCTCCAGCCCTCCCGTTCTCGGAGCAGAGCTGTTAGCTTATAACCTTCCAGATGTCAAGTCCTTCTTGCTGTTGGAACACACTCCATCCGGCCCCTCCACTTTTGCCAGACAGACTCGGGGACTCTGCTTGACCGGCGGGCTGCCCCTCACCCCGGCTTCCTGCCGCCAGTCCCTGGAGCGCGCACCGCCTCTCTGCCTTTCCTACCCTCTTCCATGGGCCTCTCGTCTGCACTTGGCTCAGGAGACTCCATTCTGCTAGTCTTCTGGTGGTTTTCTGGGTTATTTAGACAGGTGTAGGTGGAATCTAAGTGGGATCAGCAGGATGCGCGGTGAGCCCAGTGTCCTCCTATGCTGCCATCTTCCCTCAAAATTATTATATTTAAGAAATAGAACAATAGGCAAAACAAATAGCCCAGAAAAATGTCCCATGTAAATGGGCACTAGATCTATGGAGGAGATGGCATAACAAATCCATGGAGAAATGCAGATTTTTCAACAAAAGGTACTGGTACAATTGCAATTCATATGGAAAAATATAAAATTTGACCACTACCACCTCATATCATAGCCCCCCCAAATTCCCAGGTGAATGACTTAAAGATATACTTGTTAAAGGCAAACCTGCTATTGTAAAGAAATTAATATAGAAGACTGTTTTTGTAATTTTTGTAGTGAAGAACTACCTTAAAAAAATAGAAAAATCATGGGGCGCCTGGGTGGCGCAGTCGGTTAAGTGTCCGACTTCAGCCAGGTCACGATCTCGCGGTCCGTGAGTTCGAGCCCCGCGTCGGGCTCTGGGCTGATGGCTCAGAGCCTGGAGCCTGTTTCCGATTCTGTGTCTCCCTCTCTCTCTGCCCCTCCCCCGTTCATGCTCTGTCTCTCTCTGTCCCAAAAATAAATAAACGTTGAAAAAAAAAATTAAAAAAAAAAAAAATAGAAAAATCATTCACCATAAAAGTGGTAAATTCAATGATACAGAAACGAAATCTTTTGGTCTTTAAAGTATTAGAAAAAGATGAAGAAAAGCCACTTCAGGAGATGCAAGAGAAGGTATGCACAAAACATGTAATGAACAATTGACTTGATTTGGAAATATATACATAACACTCCCACATATTTAAAAAAAATGAAATCCTCTTCCCCCAAGTAACTATTAAAATGTGTTTAATTTGTAATAATCAACAGTAAGCAAAATAACACTGTTATAGTATAAGTACTAATCATAACGATTTTCAAAAAAATTAAGTCAGAAAATACCAATTGTATTAAACTGAATTATTGTTTCCAACACTTTATTGCCCCATAATACAATTGCACACATGCCTTCTCCCTATGGCCCCTTGGTGTGCAAAATGTCCTTGCTCCTTGACTCTGGGCTTGCTTTTTAGGATTTGCTTTGACTAACGGAATATAAGTATACAGGACATAAATAGTGGCTTAAATTGGGTTTATATTGTGGAACTTGCTTAACTCTTGTAGTTCCATGTAAAATTCTTTTACATGGGGGCGCCTGGGTGGCTCAGTTGGTTAAGCGGCCGACTTTGGCTCGGGTTATGATCTTACGGTCAGTGAGTTCAAGCCCCGCGTTGGGCTCTGTGCTGACAGCTCAGAGCCTGGAGCCTGTTTCGGATTCTGTGTCTCCCTCTCTCTGACCCTCCCCCGTTCATGCTCTGTCTCTCTCTGTCTCAAAAATAAATAAACGTTAAAAAAAGTTAAAAAAAATTCTTTTACATGTACATATAGCCTATGGCACTCACAATATTAATAATATGTATTTTGATTCATTTTGCTTTATCAGTAAACAATCTGCGAATTATGAAGTGTTTCATAAACACGTGTTATGTAAACACAAACAAATATACAGAGAAGGCAGAACAGACACACTTTTTTTTTCAGTGTTGGGTCATGATCACTCAGTGGTTATTTTCTTGGAAAAATGGAAAAATGAAGTCCATTATGTTCATCCTGCCTTTCATCAACAGCATTTTCTATCTCTTGCCTTTCAAAACACAACCAAATTGGCCCAGAGGAGTTTGTTTTGTAGTCTGGAGAATTACTTTTATTCTGAAACTTTGGAAAAGGCATTATAATGGCTTCTGCAACTGTCTCTGTTTGGGGTACAACATCAGTCCAGTGTCTTTTATGTGAAAAATGCTGTACTCAGAGCTATTTTATTCTCTGCTTTTGTTTCCGATTGGCCTTTTTGTATGTCTGGCCAATTTTGGTAAGGTGAAATTCATTCAACCAATATTTTTTAAGCACCTGCTGTGTTCTGTGAATGGAGGATATAGTGAATGACTAAGTCCTTGCTCTCCTGCAGCTTATACCCTATTGAGAGATATAAAATCTAAAGTAATATCAAATTCTTCAGTTTACAGGTTTCACTAAACCTAAAATCATGTTAAGTCCCTTTCTAAAATTCTTGGCCTGCTAGTGCCTGCCGCATTAGTCTGCTTGGGCTGCCATAACAAAATACCACCGCCTAGCTGGCTTAAACAACAGAAACTTATTTTCTCACAGTTCTGGAGAAGTCCAGGATCAATGTGCCAGTAAGGGTGGTGTCTGTTGAGTGCTTTCCCCTTAAGTTGGAGACAACCACCTTCTTGTGTATGCACAAGGAGTGAGAGAGAGAATAAGTGCAAGTGTGAATGAGCTCTGGTGTCTCTTCTTATGATACTGATCCTATTGGATTAGGATCCTACCCTATGAGTTCATTTAATCTTAGTTACTTCCTTACCCTAAATTCAGCCACACTAGGGATTATGCCTTCAATATATGAATTTGGGGGGGAACGTACATCCAGTCTATAACACTTGTTGACCTCCTAGTTCCTCGCTCCTGTCTCAGAAATTCCATTCCTGGAACCCTCGCTGCTAACCTCAATACTACCTGTATACTCAGTACTACCTATAGTAATTTTACCGTTGGCTTGTTCTATCTGCTTGCTCTATCCTCAAAGCCTATTCTCATCATCAATCAACACTGATTGTTGCCTATTTATTAAGTTCCTTTATTTGGGTACTGTGAAATCTGACCTTATGAGACTAACTGTTCGTGAATGCCCAAAATCAAACCTGTGACTTAATTCCTTCTACTTCTCTATCTGCCCTTTCTGAGGCTTCTAATCATTTCTACCAAGAGTTTTATACCTACAGCCTAATGCTGTCCTAACTGTATGACAAGTGACCTGTCATTTCTAGGAATGCATTCTACCACAGATATTTCTCCACCAGCCTTTGTGGGATCACTTGTGACCTCACTGGGGCTGGTCCAGTGTCATCCCCTACATTGCCTTATATTTGTTAGCACTAAGACTAAGATTGTCTCAAGAATTTTACCAAACTCAGGAAATCAAATAGATGAATTACTTGCTTTTTATATCTCAATTGTTTCTAAGAAACACAGAATTGGACAGGTTATTCATTTCAAAAAGAAAAAGGTGGGGTATAAACCCACTGGACAAGAAAGTGAATCATGATGAAAGTGCCCTTATAAAACTGTGGATAATTGTGCCCTAAGGTGGGTCCTCTATTGACAGAGATGAATATTTTTAGAACAGAGTTCTTTAGAACTGGACAGTTGTGTCATAAATATGGCTTATGTTCCCATCACAAGATAAACAAGACCACATGGGATCTTCTCTGCTTGAATGGAATGAATTATTCAATTGACGGGGGATTTAGAATGCTTCATTAGACAAGCTAACGCAGACTCATTTTCCTATCCAGAATAAGCCTTTATAAAGAAGTTTTCATAGATAAAGAGTCTTGCAAGAGTGGAAAGTACCAGAAAAATTTTGTTTTTTGAAAGATAGTTCAATATTTCTGTCATAGTATCAGTTGTTTCCATAGGATCCTATGTGATTAGGGACATCCTGCATTTCAGTGAAAATACCCTAGAAGGCACAGAGAAAATCATAAAAGTAGATTCTTCCTGTGGATTCATTAAATTATTAGCTTATTGCCAGGTCAGTGCAGAGATTCTATAGGGACTTGTCACTCTCAGCTAGGGTAATGGAACATGTGTCTCTCAGAAACATATCATTCAGTCCTTGTATTATTCTAACTGCTCTGGGATCCAAGTGTATTTCTCTCCTAATCCCCAGCTTCTTGATACTGTAATAACCAGGGAAATGCTGAAGTGATCATTCATGAAATTATAATTAATATTGATCATTTATACTTTCTTCTCAAAATATTTATGGTTGGTAAAGATAAATCATCTTTATTTACAAGCTAAGTAGGGTAAACCCAGCTCCCATAAGATTTGTAAAATAAAATTCTGGTAGAAAAGAATTTATGTATTATATAAAATCTCCAAGGAAAGTTCTAAAAGTTTAGACTTTAAAATAAATTGTGTTTATTTTATTCTTTGTGTTTCCATTGCAGGCTCTATACCCCCTTATCATTTCAGCTGCAGTAATTTATTGCATTGATCTATGTTTCCTTTTCTCTGACTTAAATATGCTCAACTAAAGACAAGTCTTTTTTTTCTTTGTATAAATAAGCACCTAGCATAGAGCCTAGTACTTACTATTCATGTAGCATAAATGGGTCAAAGATTTCCATGTAAGGTGGTTATTGCTAACTTTGACGTGGTCTAAAGCTCTAGGTATCTGAATTTTCATATCCTGAGACCAAGACCAATATGTTAAGAAACATATCTTAGTTTTCTTTGTTAGCTGCTACTTATACCATCAAGTAATCAGAAGTTTCATACTCTAGTTATAAGAATTTTAGGAAACCTATGTTCTTGTTTTAGTTCTTCTAAATATCTTCCAAGAAAATGACATTTTAGTTCTCTGTACCTTCCTATAAAATATGAATAGTCTAACGTCTCCAAAACGGATGATTATGGTTATAAACAAAATGACAATTTGTGGAAGTATTTTGAAAAGTATAAAGTGTCAAGCAACTACAGGGAAGTGTTGGTGCCCCAATAGCTATGGGAATACATAGATGAAAGTTCTGGGGTTAATTTCTTTCATCCTTGGCTCAGTTTTCAAGGTTCTTAAAAATGTTTCAGTTACTTAGAGGTTGGGTTGGGATGGGTACTATTTCCTTCCAGGTGTTGGAAGACAGTACTATGACTTCTGCCTCCCCTGGCTGATGTGTCCCTATTTTTCTGAGCTCTTTCCACATTGGCCCCAGCCAGTTCATTCAAACTCAGTTACTTCCTATCAGTGGGAAAGGTGCCTCCCCCTATTCCTAATGTTTCCTTCCTGTAGATGGAGCTCAATCAATATAACCTAGATCTCTCTCCTCTCCTTTATTCACTCTGCCCTGAGGAAGTAGAGTAAGTTATCTGAGTGACAAACTTGGGTATGATGACTACATAGGCTTGGCTCAGCTCCATTTGTCTCTCTCTGGGATCAAGCCTACTTATAACAAGACAAGTTCTTCTGTACTCTTCACACTGTGAGTACTACTTAGGCAAATTTCCATAATGCAGGGAGGCCTTTACTGGTCTAGAATTGCTTGCAGCTGGGTGCCTGTCTGCTAATTCAGGGCCCAATATTGACAATCCTACTTCACTATCCCACCTAAAGGTCCTCCATCTAGCCACTGGGTAACACAAGTGATAATTTGCCTTTCAGAATTAGTTTATTTCTCAACTTGTTCAAAACCTGGACAGTGGGAAGATGTGATATTTACTGCTTTATCCCTTCCCCTAACCTCAGAGTTCTGCACACATATGATGGCAGGGTCTATCACATGCAGTGACCTTCTAGCTGCAGAGTTTGCTCACATTCTCTCCTATTTTCTCCATTTTAATCTAACATTCTTCATTTCTATATTCGTGGTTCTCTGGCCCCCATTTTTTCTATATCTTGGCACCTGATAAGCATTTCAAACCCCCTTTCCCATTATAACCCTTTGGTAGTCCAACTCCATGCATTATAACTTTGGGCAAGAAAGCATCCACCTCAGGATCAGGCTTAATGGATCCCAGATGGTCAGCACACTTGCCCTAACCAAACCATCTCCCTTTAATAAAGGAGGTTGGCACGTTTTCTAGCAAATGAAGACCATTAACTTTTCATGTTTTTTATAGTCTTTTCTCTGTTAGCCCAGAGTTTCACAACAATATTGGGAGCTACTTGCATGCTAGAGGAAATGTTTTGTTTTTCTCCAGTCCTGCCAATAGACTGCTCATACTTCTGTGAATGAGGTTGAATTGCTTGTGACAAGTTTGTAGCTACCAAAACTTTCCATTTGGATTCTGAATTGAATGCAGTGCAGATTATTCAGTAGTGCTCTTCTTTTTTTAATTTATTATTTGTTTCATTTGTTGGCATTTAGCCTTAAATGTCTTGTTTCATGGTCTTGACAGTGCTGTGATATGATATTACTTTGCAACCAGCATGGTGCCACTATTTCAAAGGTCACTGAGATACTCAGCCTGTGTTTATATTCCATTTCCTACTTGGAACACTGTGTTTAAAGTCCTGATTGACTTCGCCAACTTTCTGAGGCTTTGGAAGACCTCTTTACTGAGAGAGCAGAAATCTCAAAAAGAATTAAAAACTGTCTTAGAGATTTGAAGTGTACAAGGTAGAAGCAAACTTAGAGGTTCTTTAAATTCTCAGTTAAAAAAAATAACTCAGTCACTCAGACACTCAGTAAGTTGAGTGTCTGACTCTTGATTTTGGCTTAGGTCATGATCTCACTGTTTATGAGATTGAGCCCCACGTTGAGCCCCTTACCCTATGAGTACAGAGGCTGCTTGGGATTCTGTCTCTCTCTGTCTCTCTGCCCCTTTCCATTTGCTTGCCAGCTCGCTCTCAAAATAAATAAAGAAAGAAACATTTTTTGTAGCAATGTGGATGGAACTGGAGAGTGTTATGCTAAGTGAAATAAGTCATACAGAGAAAGACAGATACCATGTTTTCACTCTTAGATGGATCCTGAGAAACTTAACAGAAGACCATGGAGGAGGGGAAGGGGAAGAAAAAAAAGAGAGGGAGGGAGGCAAACCATAAAAGACTTTTAAAAACTGAGAATAAACTAAGGGTTGATGGGGGGTGGGAGGGAGGGGAAAGTGGGTGATGGGCGTTGAGGAGGGCATCTGTTGGGATGAGCACTGGATGTTGTATGGAAACCAATTTGACAATAAATTTCATATTAAAAAAATTAAAAAATAAAAAAGAAGCAAAACTTTAAAAAATAAAATAACATAATAACCTGATATGACAGAGATTAAGTTTTTGCCCGATAAAATTTATACTAAATATAAATGTGAGGATTGTAACAAAGTTGACATTATGCCTGATTTTAGGCTCTTCCCTACTTCACATCACTCTCCTCTCATTATCAGAGAAATGTGACTCACTTTTTTCTACATAATTGACCGCCAGAAAATTTCATCTTGTTTTGAATACTTAGATGCTCTTCATATAGAGCAAAGACAGTCATTTAATTTTTAAAATTCTTGCTCTATTGAACTGAAATCTAGGAGTAATGATTTTGTTAACTAAAGTCTCCTAGAGATTAAAGACTTCCTGAACTTTGAGGGAATATGCAGGATCTGTAATACTGGTATCTTCAATCTAAGATTATGAACATGTAACCCACAAAACCACTGTGGCCTTAGTGGCGATGGCCCAGGCTTTTGAAGCATCGTATACTTTCATAAAGAGGTGAGGAAGTTTATTCTGCACACCTTGAGTCCATGACAAGGGGTACAGCTGTCCCAATTCTGTTGCAGAGAGATAAAGAATTGGGATCAATAAGGCCCATCCTCTCATCTTTACAATAAGGTTAGTGTATCCATCCAAGGAGAGCAACCCACTTACAAAAGGTCTTTTTCGGGGGCCAGGCCTGGTATAAATTACTTTATCAGACAGGAAATCAGCAGGGAAAATATAACAAAGTCATAAAGGGTTATTGAAAATAGTTTAATAAAAGTTTGTGTTTTTTTTAAACAATTATGTAGCCAGGTTTCAAGAAAACCAATAAAGAATGGCAGAATACTGAAAAGCTAGCAAAAGCAGAAAGCTGCCATCCCCTGTAAGCTTGAGAGGACAAAGGGAATACATGTTTATTGGAATCCTCCGAGACTTCCCGCTGTAGGAGAGACCCATCTGAAAGAAGCTGAAGTCTTGGTCAAGGAACACAGCCTTCCTTAGTCAACCCAAGGCAGAGAGGGAGGAACTGCAGGAGTAAATGACTTGAATGCTCTCCTTCTACCCTCAGGCTTTCAGACAGTGCCTCACACTGGTTGAACAAATCAGAAAGTAGAGGATAAGGAAGACCAGTTCATATGAATCAGTCCTGATGCACGTAGCAAGGTGGAGAAGGCAGAAAGTCTGTGTGGAAAGGCTACCAGATATGGTCTAGCCATGGGCATTATCTTTACTTGTTGAATAAATGCACTGTTCCTTTACTGAAAAAAATACCTCTAAATTTGACCACCCTATTTTCTTCAGCAGAAACTTTGACTGGCTTCTAATTATTTTCCAATATTAATGCAGGTTCTCATACTCATTTTTAATCACCATAAGAATTTTCTCTCTTCCATAACAATCTCAACTCCAAAATTCAGCTCTTAAATTTTCCAGTTAAGAGAGCCAATAAATTATCTTTTTTTAAAATAAGAACTTGTTTGAGTTTCTGTCACTCGTAGCCAAGAGTCCTGATATGACCCTACTTGTTTTCTTCAGTCACACTTGTATTCAGTTTCTTAAACGTATTCCTATGAATGTTTTAGAAATTACTGCAGAATAATAAATGGCTAAAATTGAAAGTGCCCTTCTCCAGGCAGTTCATGAAAAATAAAGGAGACAAAATAAGCACAAAAGACAAGGTGACATGCTTGCTTGTAGTTTCCTTAATAGAAGGCCAAAAGATATCGTAATTGAGTGATTACTTTATTTAACTGTTTAAAAACCACCATATTTAGAGTTCTGTCCATTGTATCCAAAATCTTGGGAAAAATGTTTGAACTTCTCAGGAGTAAAGAAGGCTGGTACATGTAGTTACAAAGATTCTTGACTTTCAGAAATTTTATTGTACTCAAATCATAATTTGGCTCTGAAGACTTGCCCTGTGGTGGCACATTTCAATCTCCCCTGAGATTCATTTCACTCATTTACTTAAGAAGGTCTCTGAAATAATAATGATTTTGATAATGCTACTACTAAATGTGATAATCAGAGCTACTATTTTTGAGGGCTTGATCCTGTCCAGTTACTGTAATTAGGTATTTAAATACATTCGTTCTCATCTTCATAGCAATTCTGCAAGGTAGATACGAATCCCACATATCTGAAAAACCAGATCTCAGAAAGTAAGGAACTTGCTGCATTATCTGTTTTATTCTCTCATCATGAGTTTTTTCCATTATTAAATTCACCCCACTTACTTCTTAGCACATTAGTGTTTATATTAACAACATAAACATATTTGCTTAAGGAAGAATCTAAGAGATAAGAGAGAGAAGGAAATCTTAGTTGTATGTTTAAATATCATAAAGCTGATCAATTATATAATCTACGTTAAAACTAGGATTAACCAAGAAAGTAGTTAGAATAATAAAAGAAAAATACATACAATAATCTTTTCTCCACCCAAACATGAAATTAAGGGTAGAGGAATCAACCAACTAATAAGATTTGTAAGAGTTGGGGATGGGATACAGCTAATAATAACTAATAATAAAGAGCCGTCGTATTCTCTTTCATGACATTTTGGTGTTATGCTGATAGATTTTTAGAGAATAGATAGCCATAATGAAAGTGCAATAAGGAAGGAAATGGTAATTGTGGCTTCCATCTGAGACCAAGGTGATTTTATTGTCATTTCTCGTCTAAAATTGATCACTAAAAAAAGGGTAGAACCTCATATCAATTCAGTTGAGGACTTGATGAGTCAAATACAAAGTGAAGTGTAAACCATACAGTATTTTCTTGCATATTTATTTTTAAAATACCATGAGGTGCCATACAAATCTCTCACTGAAATATATATGAAAGTCAAGTAGAAGAAATAATAAATGAAGAATATATGATGATGTAGTCTAAATATAAATGCAGACACTTTGTGTTTATGTAGGGCTTTTACTTCCAGGTATTTGAAACCTACTAGGAATAAAATCTCACTGGACATTATGATATGGGGAGCAAGAATGCTTTGCAGTGTTTCTGAATAACTTGCCAAAGGTGTCAGGTAAACTGAGGATGGCATCCAGCTTCCTATTTTTTGCTGTAGCTCCCAGTATTGCCTCTTAGAGGCTGGAGTTGGAATACAAGAAAGAAAATGACAGAAATTAAGATATTCATAACCACAGTAATTTTGATTAAACCTCAAAAATTTCTAAAACTATCAATGTTTAGTAAACTTTGAATAAATGGTAAATATCCTAATAGAGACTGAAAATGCTAAGTATTAGAGTATAAGCAACAGATTTTTCCAAAGGAATCATAAATGTGCTTGTCATTTTTAACTTTAACTATTGGATGCCTTTGTCTACATTTTATTCACCCAATCTCTGACAAATGTAAGGCTTATAAAAGTCACTAAGATTTTTCTATCATAAACAAAAAACGTTAATTCCACACCACCCATTCTGAGACCCCAACAGTAAAGGAGTGCTGAATTCTCCAAGGAAAGCAGCTCATTTATTGAAATAAATGAGATAAATGCTGGTATAAAATACTTCAGTCTTTCTGATGTAAAAGTTAGTAATCATCAGATTCCTTGTGGAGGTTAGTGCTTTATGTATGAAACTAGCAGCAGTAATTTGACCTTATTATGCATATCAAAGAATGCAAGAAAGAGAGCTAGCTATCTGAGGCCTAGACTTTGAGTATTTGATCAGATCTAAGCCCACCTGGAAATATGTTTCAGAATGGAATTTGAGTGAAGGTAAGAAAATCTGGTTTGTTGGCATATAATTTTTCATAGTATTCTCTAATAATTGTTTGTATTTCTGTGGTGTTGGTTGTGATCTCTCATATTTCATTTGTGATTTCATCTATTTGGAGCCTCTCTCTTTTCTTTTTGAGAAGTCTGGCTAGGGGCTTATCAATTTTGTTGATTTTTTCCAAAAAACCAGCTCTTATTTTCATTGATCTGTTCTATTGCTTTTTGTTTGTTTGTTTTTTGTTTTTTGTTTCGATTCTACATTGTTTATTTCTGCTCTAATCTTTATTATAGCCCTCTTCTGCTGGCTTTGGGATTTTTTTGTTGATGAGTTTCTAGTTCCTTTATGTGTGAGGTTAGGTTCTATATTTGGGATTTTTCTTGCTTCTTGAGATAGGCCTGGAATGCAATGTAATTTCCTCTTAGGACTGCCTTTGTTGCATCCCAGAGGGATTCCTAGACACCCACACACTACCATAACTCCAACGGGAAGCAATAGAAAATTTGAACAGACCCATAACCAGTGGAGAAATTGAATTGGTAATCAAAAATCTCCCAACAAATAAGAGTCCTGGGCCATGTGGAATCCTACCAGACATGTAAAGCAGAGTTAATACCTATTCTTCTTAAGCTGTTCAAAAAAGTAGAAATGGAAGGAAAGCTTCTGGACTCATTCTATGAAGCCAGCATTACCTTGATTCCCAAACCAAACAAAGACCCCACTAAAATGGAAAACTACAGGCCAATAGCCCTGATGAACATAGATGCAAAAGTTCTCAACAAGGTGTTAGCAAATCGAATTCAACAGTATATTAAAAGAAGTTTTCACCGTTATCAAGTGGGATTCATTCCTGGGCTGCAAGGCTGGTTCAGTATTTGGAAATCAATCAATGTAATACATCACATCACATTAATAGAAGTAAGGATAAGAACCATATGATCCTGTCAATAGATGCAGAAAAAGCTTTTGACAAAATACAGTATCCTTTCTTGATAAAAACTCTCAAGAAAGTCAGTATAGAAGGAACATACCTTAACATCATAAAAGCCATATATGAAAGGACTACTGCTAATACCATCCTCAGTGGGGAAAAATTGAGAGCTTTCCTCCTGAGATCAGGAGCATGACAGGGATGCCCACTCTCACCACTATTGTTTTTTTTTTTTAGATTTTTTAAATTTTTTTATTTATTTTTGAGGGAAAGAGAGACAGAAAGTGAGTAGGGGAGGGGCAGAGAGAGAGGGAGACATAGAATCCGTAACAGGCTCCAGACTGTGAACTGTCAGCACAGAGCCCGATGTGGGGCTCGAATTCATGGACTATGAGATCATGACCTGAGCTGAAGTCAGAAGCTTATCTGACTGAGCCACCCAGGTGCCCCTTACCACTGTTGTTTAACATAGTGTTGGGAGAAATCCTAGCCTCAGCAATTAGACAACAAAATGAAATAAAAGGCATCCAAATTGGCAAAGAAGTCAAACTTTCACTTTGTGCAGATGACATGACACTCTACATGGAAAACCTGAAAGACTGCACCAGAAAACTACTAAACCAACGGTGGAGGCATCACAATCCCAGACTTTAGCCTGTACTACAAAGCTGTAATCATCAAGACAGTATGGTATTGGCACAAAACCAAACACATAGACCAATGGAATAGAATAGAGAATCCAGAAATAGACCCACAAATTTATGGCCAACTAATCTTTGACAAAGGAGGGAAGAGTATCCAATGGAACAAAGATAATCTCTTTAGCAAATGGTGCTGGGAGAACTGGGCAGCAATATGCAGAAGAATAAACCGCAGTACTTTCTTACACCATACACAAAAATTCAAAATGGATGAAAGACCTAAATGTGAGAGAGGAAACCATCAAAATCCTAGAGGAGAAAACAGGCAACAACCTCTTCGACTTCAGCTGCAGCAACTTCTTACTTGATATGTCTCCAAAGGCAAGGAAAATAAAAGCAAAATGAACTGGGACCTCATCAAGGTAAAAAGCTTCTGCACAGGAAAGGAAACAATCAACAAAACTAAAAGGCAACCAATGGAATGGGAGAAGATATTTGCAAATGACATATCAGATAAAGGGTTAGTATCCAAAAATCTAAAGAACTTATCAAAGTCAACACCCGAAAAACAAATAATCCAGTGAAGAAATGGGCAGAAGACATGAGTAGATACTTTTCCAAAGAAGACATCCAGATGGCTAGCAGACACACGAAAACATGCTCAACATCACTCATCATCTGGGAAATACATACAAATCATAACCACACTGAGATACTACGTCAGAGTGGTTAAAATTAACAACTCAGGAAACAACAGATGTTGGCGAGGATGTGGAGAAAGGGGAACCCTCTTGCACTGCTGGTGGGAATGCAAACTGGTGCAGCCAGTCTGGAAAACAGTGTGGAGATTCCTCAAAAAATTAAAAATAGAACTACTCTATGACCCAGCAATAGCAATACTAGGGATTTATCCAAAGGATACAGGAGTGCTGATTCATAGGGGCATATGTACCCCAATGTTTATAGCAGCACTTTCAGTAATAGCCAAAGTATGGAGAGAGCCCAAATGGCTATCAACTGAGAAATGGATAAAGAAGATGTGGTGTATGTATATATACAATATATACATACATTTATATACATACATATATATACACACACAATGAAATACTATTCAGTGATGAAACAGTGATGGAATACTACTCAGTGATGAAACAGAATGAAATCTCACCATTTGCAATAATGTGGATAGAACTGGAGGGTATTGTGCTAAGTGAAATAAGTCAGTCAGAAAAAGACAGACAGCATATGTTTTCATTCATATGTGGAATTTGAGAAACTTAACAGAAGACCACAGGGGAAGGGAAGGAAAAATAAGTTACAAACAGAGAGCGAGGCAAACCATAAGAGACTCTTAAATACAGAATATATTGGGGTACAAACTGAGGGTTGATGGGGGCTTGGGGTACAGGGAGAATGGGAGATGGGCATTGAGGAGGACACTTGTTGGGATGAGCACTGGGTGTTGTATGTAAGTGATGAATCAAGGGAATCTACTGAAGCCAAGACTACACTGTATACACTGTATGTTAGCTAACTTGACAATAAACTATTAAAAAAAAAAGCTAAGAAAATCCTCACGTAACATAAGTTTTCACCTGGGCATGCTGATGAGAAAGAGTTCTGAATAAAAGCCACAGGAAAGGAAAAAGCACAGAAGGGTTTTCTGTCTACAGGTTGCAACTAAGAGCAAGGAACTAATCCACTTACTCTGTTCCTCTTGATTTATCATGCCTTACACTAATTCAGGGCCACTCGCTCTCTGGAAAACATGAGAGCCTTTTCCAGTTGAAAATAATTACGAACTAGGAAGCATGAGAGATCAGATTCTATGCAGCCTGTAAATTCACATTTTGTATTCAGTTTCTGTGACAGATGTCAGTTAACCCAGTAGCAATCAGGTAGGCAACTTTATTCACCATATGAAATCCTATATAATGATTCAAAGTATTCCAATTTAGCCTTCCATGAGTTATTTTTTAGTGAACAAACAAAGGTAATTAGGCTAAGTTAAATGGACTTACCCAAGGACACATTAATATGCCCTGAAGTAGGGATTATTAGAATCTATTATTTCAGTCTTTGCTTACACATTCAACTGTGCTACCTTTCTGTCCAATCATTGCTAAGACCAATTGTTCTGCTCTTGGAGACACCCAGAAAATTAGCCCATAGGATGGTTAACTAAAGGGTCCCTGTGTGGGTGAACTTCAAAGCCTGAAATCATTAATGGATTGGGCAGAGCCAAGTTTTCCATTAGGCACAGTGCCTAAGGGCCCAAGAAAATATTTTATTTATAGTTTCTTTTAAAGTAAGAAAAATATATTGTAATAATGAATGTATAAAAAGGAATCCAGCCTGGACAGTATTCATCTTTATACAGCACCGCCATAAAAGATCATTTTTATTTATTATTACTTTTTTAATGAAGTAAAGGGTTCATGATCTGAAACTAGAATGGACGGAACCATTGCATCTGGGGATATGCAAGATAAAACCCAGTATTTGTTCAAAAATATACCACTTGCATTTTGGAGAGCATAGCTTAAGATGATTTTGTTCACACAGTGTTGTATAGAAATAAGCCAGGAGAAGTTGGCCACCACCCGAATGAAAAAGAAAGTGTTCTATTCAGTAATAAGTTTATTGCTATCCAGATTTAATTGCACATGTAATTGCAGTTGAACATGGAAAATATTTGAAGCTAGAAAGCTGCATGACCTTGAGATAGACAACCAGAACCTCTATGCCTCCTGATAGGCCTTGGCACGTAAGTATACTGTGAGTGGGTTATAACCAGGTTGAGATCATGATCTGCTTGGCTTTGAAGTGTCCAGAGATAGGCAGGGTGGTGGGGGTGGGATCCCTGGGGCTGCTTTAGCTTCCAGGGAAGTAGTTTCTTCCTTGGAGCAGCCTCATTCAATTACCTGAGCGTACTACGTAAATGTTAATACTTTCTGCCTGTGCCATGATGTGGAAAAGGTGAAGAAATACTGCCTCGTCTAAGCTTGAGTTTCTTTATCTGTCCAATGTAAACATTGGACAAGATGAACTCCAATTCAATTCAACAAACATTTTGAGAGATCAGTATACTAACTTCTGGGATTCAAAGATTAACAGAATGTAGTTTGTCCAAAGTCACATATTTCCAAGAGTTTATATCCTCACTGGAAAGATAGGCATGAAATCATCTTCTTATAATACAAATCACAGTGTGATAAATTTAAAGATGAATATTAATAAAAGTCCTATTAAAATTCAGAAGGAATGAGTAGTTCTTTTTTTTTTTTTAATTTTTTTTTTCAACGTTTATTTATTTTTGGGACAGAGAGAGACAGAGCATGAATGGGGGAGGGGCAGAGAGAGAGGGAGACACAGAATCGGAAACAGGCGCCAGGCTCTGAGCCATCAGCCCAGAGCCCGACGCGGGGCTCGAACTCACAGACCGTG
>NW_024412391.1:63747279-63896007 GCF_014898765.1 Herpailurus yagouaroundi | reverse complement strand
AAAAAACCATGGAGGACTTCAGAAATGGTGACACTTAGCCTGGATATGAATGTCATATCTCCAGAAAAATTGATTAGGATTCAATCTCCAAGGCAAGAGGAATAGAGTCAAAGAATTGTGATACTAATCTAGGAGATGACACAGATAAAGAGAAGTTAGATTACTACTTGTTCAAGATGGCACTCCATGTTGGCAGAACTGAGAGAAACCAGACACTTGTTCATAGGAACTCCCAGTGCAGCATCAAGTGTTTATAATTTCCTTATGGAAAAAACATATAAACTACTTTAAGGCATATTACGACTTCATAGAGAATTATTAATGACTAAAACGAGAGTAAGAAGGAAACTTAGAAACAATATGAAAAACAGCTTCTTTGTTTTCATTCTCTTGACATTGGCACGGAGTGTCCAGTGCCCAAGTCTTCAGTAATCTCATAGTTGATTGAAAAAAATTGTTGAAATGTTGAAATGAATGAAAATCAGGCATTTGGCTTATTTATAATTGAAGAGAGAAATGAAGTTGAACGTGGCTCTTTCAACTTATTAAGAATGATAAATGACCTAAATAGGAAATGTTAGGAAGTTTAAGTCAACATTGCTATTGGTTAAAAATGAATGTGGGCACTTAGGGGTATGAACAGCATATGCTAAAACACACAAACTGTATGAAATAAGCTGCACAATAGATCAAAATATTAATCGTTTACTTTTTTTTTTGGTTTTACTTTTTAATCTGAAAAATTTCAAATGTACAGAAAAGTAAAAGGAATAGAACAATGGACCCACATTGTCCATCATCTAGCATCAACAATTATAAATATACTGGCAAGCCTATTTCATCTAAACCTCGCACTCCTAACCCTTCTGGGTTTTGGCTTTTTTAAAACACAGTTGTATTAAAGTATAACTTATATACCATAAAATTCACTCATTGTAACGATGTAATTCAATAATTTTTAGTAAACTTACAGAGTTGTGCACCCATCACCATGATACAGTTTTGGAATATTTCCATCCCTCCAAAAAGTTTCCTCATGGTTGTTTGTAGTTAATCAAGGCTCCCACTCCTAACCCCAGGAATCTTTCTGTAGGTTTGCCTTTTCTAAACATTTCATGTAAATGTAGAGCCATACAATATGTAGTATTTTATGTACAACTTCTTTCTTTTCGTATAATAGTTTTGAGGTTTATCCATGTTGTATATATCAATAGTTTGTTTTTATTGGTGAATAATATTCCACTGTAGGGGTATGCATTTTGTTTTTCCATTCACCAGTTAATGAACTCTGGATTGCTTCTTATTTGGGGCTGTTATATGTAATGCTGCTAGGAATATTTGCATGCAAGTCTTTGGACATATGCTTACATTTTTCCTGGGTAAATACCTAGGAATGGAATTGCTTAATAATAGGTGAGTTTGTTTTTAACTTTTAGAGAAACTTTCAAACTGTTTTTCAAAGAAACTTATTTTATATTCCTATTAGCAATAAATGAAGCTTTTACTTTCTTCTCATCCTTGCCAAGTGTTCAGCATAGATGATCATGTCATCTGTGAATAAATACCACCTTCCTTTTCTTTTCCAGTCTGGATAGCCTTTATTTCTATTTCGTGGTCATCACACTGGCCGGAATCCCCAGCACAGTGTTAAATAAAATGGCAGGAGTTAGCATTCTTGTCTTATTCCTGATCCTGGGCAAAAACATCAAGTATGATGTTAGCTGCAAGGTTTTCTTAGATACCTCTTACCAGACTGAATAAGTAAGTCCCCTTCTTTTCTTAGCTGCTGGAGGTTTTTATTATGGCTATAAGGTGGATATTTTCCATTGAAATTATCTATGGTTTTTCTTTTTAAGTTAGTTAATATGATGAATTACATTAACTGAGTTTTGAATGTTAAACCAACTCTGCATTCCACAGATAAATGACACTTGGTCTGATGTATTGCTATTTTCATATGTTATACAACTCAATTTACTAACTTTTTGTTTAGATTTTGCATCTGTATTCATCCAGGTTATTAGTTTGTAGGTTTCTTACTTGTGTAATCTTTGTGTGCTCTTGATTATCAGAGTAAATTGTGCCTCTTAGAATGAGTAGGGAAATATTCCTCTTCCTTGAATTTATCAAAGAGTTTGTGTGGAATAGATATTATTTATTTCTTAAATATTCGTTAGAATTCACCAGCAAAGTCATCTGGGCTGGGAGTTTACTTTATAGGAAGATTTCAAACTACAAATCCAATTTCTTTTATAGGTATAGGGCTATTTACGTTATTTCTTTGGTTTATTTTAATTTTTTTAATGTGTATATTTATTTTTTAGAGAGAGGGAGAGAGAGCGCCTGAGCAGGGGAGGGGCAATGAGAGAGGTGGCACACAGAATCTGAAGCAGACTCCATGCTCTGAGCTGTCAGCACAGCCCGACGCGGGTTTGAACCCATGAACCATGAGAGATCATGACCTGAGCCAAAATGGGATGCTCAACTGACTGAGCCACCCAGGCACCCCTTAGGTTATTTCTTTGTGAGTGAGCTTTGGTAGTTTGTATTTTCAAGGTATTTGTCCATTTCATCTAATTTGGTGAATTTATTGACATAAGGTTGTTTTTTAATATTTACTTTTTTATCTATTATTATTTTAAAAATTTTATTTTGAGAAAGAAAGAGAACATGAGTGGGAGGGGGAAGAGAGAGAGAGGGAGAGAGAGAGAATCCCAAGCAGGCTCCCCACTGTCAGCACAAAACCCAGTGCAGGGCTTGAACTCACAAACCATGAGATCATGACTGGAACCAAAGTAAAGAGCCAGACACTTAACCAACTGAGCCAACCAGGCACCCCAGTATTTCCTTTTTTAAAATGAATAACTGCAGACTCTGTATTAATATCACTTATTTATTGTGTCTTCTCAGTATTTTTCCTAATTAAACTTTATAGATGTTTGTAAAGTTCATTTATATTCTTAAAGAGCCAGATTTTGCTTCCATTTATTATTTATATAATTTTTATATTTTCTATTTTATTGATTACCATTTTTATTTTCTTTTTTTCTTTCTTCTGCTAACTTTGTACTTTATTTGGTCATCTTTTTTCTAATTTGCTATAGTATCAGTTGTGGTCATTGCTTTGAAACTTTTCTATATAGTCCCTAAGTGCTGTTTTAGTGACATCCCATAAATTGTGATATGTTTTGTTTGCATTTTCATTCAGTTCAGAAATACTTCCAAATTTTGATTTCCCATTGACCCATGAGACATTTGAAGGTGTATTATTTAATTCCCAAATAGTTGGGTATTTTTCAGTGTTCTTTCTGGTACTGAGTTCTAGTTTAATTTCATTGTAGTTATAGAACATAGATGAATACTTAAAAATTTTTGGAACATGTTTTATGGCCTAGAACATGGCCTATTTGGTATATATTTCATGCACACTTTCAATGTGTTTTAAGCTGTTATTGGGTAGAATATTCTATTCAATTAAGTCAAGCTGAGTCTTTTATATGGTACTGATTTTAGTCACCTCATTCTATTAATTATTAAGAAAAGGTTGATAGCCATAACTGTAATTGTGGATCTATTTTTCCTTATGGTTTATTAGTTTTTGCTTTATTTTTATGCATTTTTATGAGGTGCATAAATATTTACAGTTGTTATATTTTGTTGAACCAACTCCTTTATCATTATGAAATGACTTCCTCTTCTATTCCTGGTAATATTCCTTGATCTATACTTTACTTTGCCTGACATTAATATAGCCACCCTTGTTTTCTTTTGATTAATGATCATATTTTTTTATTATTTTACTTTTCAAGTATTTGTGTAGTTGAGCTACTTGTAGGTTTATAATTTTCATTTCTTTAAATGCCAATTTGAAATTTACCATGATGGATGCTAGATTCTTTTCTATTCCTACCACTATTATTAAAATTACTTTTCTGGGATGCAATTAACTGTTTGGTCATTTGGAGTTTTACTTTTAGGATTAAGTAGTAAAGTAGATCTCAGGATATTAGTTAATATTTTTGAAATTCCTTTCTATTCACATAATTTTTGTGTTTTATCTTTCTCTTCTAGATGTTTTTGGTAATATCACTTTGTTATAAGCTACTTCATTTAAGTGGCTGACATGGTGACAAAACCTTCATAGTTTCTCAATTTAATGAAGAAATCAATAATTTTTAAATGAAAAATATGCTTTCCTTTTGTTTGTGACACAACAGATCTCTGGGCCAGTTCCTGAATCCTAGATCTTTGAGTTTCTAAATTCTGGGAGAAGTCATAGTTTAATTAGAAGTTTAATTAAATGGAAGAGAGGTGCCTACGTGGCTCAGTTGGTTAAGCATCAGACTCTTGATTTTGGTTCAGGTCATTATCTCACAGTTTGTGGGTTCACGCACTGCGTTGGGCTCTTTACTGATGGCGTAGGGTCTGTTTGAGATTCTCTCCCTCTGCCTCTCTCTCTCTCTCTCTTTCTCTCTCTTAAAAATAAATAAATAAACTTAAAAAAAAAAAGAAGTGGACTGGAGGAAAGGTTTATAGTTGACAACATGTGGTCATCAGGGAAGCAGGAAGACCAATTACCTCAGAAGTGATAAAAATGACTGACAAACACACTATGAGGTACTATGTTAAGTGCTGGACATAATGAGTGATGAGCTATGATATTTCTTTAGTCACATTAAATCAAAGCAATTTTAGACCAAATTGGTGGTTCATTACACTGAATTAACATAGCATTTTTAGCCTGAAGTAAGTGGTCCTCTTCTGTAGCAGATCCATTGGGGTAATAGAAGTGAATCTTTTTCTTCCTATTATTCTTTCCCGTATTTTTATTTCAAATTGTTTCCCTCAAGATGCTATTTATAGTAACATGGAATATTTTTTTGTTATACTTGTCACAAATGTCATATTCTCAAGGCAGACTGTGTTTCCATTACACCTGGATTGTAAGTCTCATCTTACAACTCTGATGAGTTGATATTTGGGTCTAACAGAAAAAATATTGTGATCATTGGGCCTTGGATACAAAAGAGGGAATGAAGGCTGTTATTCCACATATTTGTCAGTTTGATGTATATTAATGTTAAATATATAAAATTTACATGCTAATACTTCCCTGACATACTATAGAAGAGTTTGTGTGTCAAATAGAAGACATTCACAATTTTGACCAATTTGGTAAAGATGAAAGTGAGGTGGAGACTAATTTTTAATTAGATCCTACAATAGAATCTTTGAAATTTCGAGTAGAACATGGAATTTTCAAATAGGTTAGCACACAAAGTATTCAGGGCAGAGAAGAGAAAAACAGCATTTGTTCATCACACACAAAAAATGTCAGTGTAATGGGTCATAAGCACACATTTTGGATGTAATGGAAGAAAGTTACAAAGTTTCTATACTGAAAGTGAGCTTTAAGAAAGTGTATAAACAAAGATTAAAAATTTATTCTAAATGGCAATGATACCTGATATAAAAAGATCATATCCTAGGACAGACTTAACAGAGATGAGGAGGAGGTCAATAGTGCCTACATGAAAAGGAATCCTTATTTGTTCAGAAAAGTGACCGTGCTCTTAGGTATACTGCTCAAGGGGCTCCACCAATCCCTGGTGAGGAGGAATTGGAATTTGACATCAAAATATCACTTTATATAAAAATTATGCCTGTGTTGAATGTAGAGAACACCAAATATAGTTCTCTTTTCAGCATATGTATTCAATGATGATGTAGACTACAAGAGTTCCAGTTAAAGAGCCTCTCTAAATATTATTATGTAGAGAAATTTCTGCCCTTGGAAGATGTACTTTGCCACTGTATTCAAGATTCAGGTATATATATTCGGCATAAAAATATAAATATCAGCCTTTAAATTTTTTTTTAACATTTATTTATTTTTGAGAGACAGAGAGAGGCAGAGCATGAGCAGGGGAGGGGGAGAGAGAGAGAGATACAGAATCTGAAGCAGGCTCCAGGCTCTGAGCTGTTGGTTAGCACAGAGTCTGACGCGGGTCTCGAACTCACGAACTGTGGGACCATGACCCGAGCTGAAGTTGGACATGCAACCGACTGAGCCACCCAGGCGCCCCTATAAATATCAGTCTTTAATGAAAGTTAACTTGTGTAGGTAAACTATGTAACAATACTATAGTTGGTAATCATTAAATTGAACTCAATGTATATTACTCTCTTCCATTACTATACAGATAACATGTACAGTGAAATTCTACAATTCAAAGTAACTTATATTTTAAATTTGGGCATTGTGGAAAATTAACTTTAAAATTCTCTAAAAGGGTTATACTTTATGTAGTGCAAAGGAAAGCAGTATTTAGCAAAGTACTCTTAGATCCTTCATGAAGAGAAAGTTAATAAAATAATTCAAAGAAAACATTACTTTCCTAAGGAGAATTTATTGTCAAATTATATTATTTTTTTCCTCCTAAAGGTGTCAGGGGCCATTATTTCTCACCATTGCTTCGAGATATGAATTCATTGGCTTCATTTCCAGTAACGTTCATACACGAACAGTCAGAAAGAATAGTAATGGTTGCATATTTTTTCTCTGTGAATGTGTGTTTGTATGTACATGTGTGAGCACATACACGTGTTCACATTTGTAGGTCTTTTCTTTAACCACAATACAAATGGATAAGATCTTAAAATAAGTTCTTCACCTACAAATAAAAATAAAATAGGAGCCAGCCATTTCCCTGAAAGAAATAGTGAGAAAATACAGAAACCTGTAAAGAGGCATAAGAATAAA
This sequence comes from Herpailurus yagouaroundi, assembly GCF_014898765.1. NCBI lineage: Eukaryota > Metazoa > Chordata > Mammalia > Carnivora > Felidae > Herpailurus > Herpailurus yagouaroundi. The sequence continues at coordinate 63,889,244 of NW_024412391.1, read as the reverse complement.
ACAAAATGTTAGGGGAAGAAAAGTTGTTCTTCATCTGTTATGTCATTTTATTTTCTGCGAACTCTGAGAGGTTAGACAAGAGAGGTGTCATGAGATGGAAAAGGAAAGCTCTGAGAGTTTCCAAGGTTAGGCAGCCCCATCCCTCACTATTTTTCTCTGAAGACAGAAATTCAGGAAACATTTCTTTTTAACACCAGAGGTAGAGGAGAGAAAGAATAAAAGAAAGAGAAAATGTCTTGAAAATAACCAGGATCCTCAAAATTAGAAAACTGAACATTCATGTAAGAATAAAGTTGTGCAACTGATTATTACTTGTAAGCAGTGGCATAATAGGTGAAAAAGAATGATGTCAAAACAGAGAAATTAGAATATATGTCATTGTCCATAGTCACAAAGTCACACACTGTGTACCTGATTTTCTTTTCTGTCATCAATGTGAAGAAATCAACTCCCTCTGGATATTCCTCTTACAGCCAAGTACCATCAAACACCTGTCACTAATATGTGCTGATTTGTACGGTTCAGATAATACCAAAGTGCTCAACTGAAGGGTCATTTGGCAAAGGCAAAAGGAATGGAGACCTCAGTTTTCCGGAGCCTTTCGTATGAAGAAGGCTAAGCAGGTCATGTGTAGTTCCATGTGCTCTGGCAGTTTTGATTTTATTGCCAATGCTCTGAAGCACTTTTGGGCATTATAATTCCAGCCTTGTTGTATTGGTCCTCATTGACCCTTCATATGTAGTAGGTCCTCACTGATCCTTCACTTCTTTTCCCCCTGCTAGGTAGGTGAGTTTGTTGGGTATCTTTCCTTGCCTCTCCATATTCATTCTTCACCATTCTCTGATATACTCTGCCCTTGTCTTCTGGACTCAGATTGAACACTGGATTTTGCCCGTTGGTAGCACGAGCAAGAGGCCAGAAGGAAGGAGGAGAGACATGGGAGAAAGTGAAGTCAGGATATTTATTTCCCTAGCTCTTTTCTATGGGATTTGGTAGGTCTCTCCGTCTAAAGTCTCAGCTTCTGACAGCTGGCTCTCATTTCTTAGCTCTGTCCTTCTAATTCCAACAAGTGTTCCCTTTCTTCGCCTGCCTTCAGGCTCAAGCTGGTAAATTCTCCTTGCCCTTCTTAGCCTCAGGGTCCTGCACTATCCCTTCTGGTTTCCCTATATACTGACCATATTTTGTAAAAAAAAGTCTTTTATTAAACTCTCATCAAGTTATCCTAAGTTATCCTATTCATTTTCTCTTGGATCTCTGACTGATTAAATGAATCTAAGAAAAATCAGCCAACCTCCAATGCACATTTACCATCACTTACCCTTTCACATGACTCTGATGCACAATAGTATGAAGAACATCAACACTGGGCTCTTCCCATCTTGTGTGAAGTTATTTCTCCTGGAAAATGGCCCAGTACCATAACCCGCCCCCCTGCCCTGAGGTTTTCAGGACAGAGCAGGATGTTTGTGAAGCTGAAGAACACATCTTTTAGCAATAATCGTGCCTCGTATAAACCTCATTGGCTACGATACTGCCACTGCGCAAAGCTGAAGAACACATCTTTTGATAAATTGGTCCAGAGCTCAAGAGTTCCACAAAGGAGCCTCAGGATGGGAGAATGTTTTAGTCACATAAGGATCTTATCCAGAGCCCACTTCAATAGAAAACAATCCAGAAATGATCTTTGGATTTTTTGAGTTTAAGAACGATGTTGCCTCTCAAAAACAAAAAAAGGTTAGAACCATACATTTCTGTTAGAAGAATGTCCCCCACTGCCTTTTTAAGGTCCTGAATATTTTCCTGGGGAAGCATACTAGGTACTACTTCTACCTGGTATGTCCACCTGTCACTAGGGTACCATTAAGGCTCTTTCTGCCTTTGAAGCAGCCCACCACACATTGCCATTCCCAAGGCAGACTTAGGGAGGTCAAAACCTAAAACTCAGATCTGATAACTTGCCTATAGGATTTTTAGCAGGTTTATCAAGAAGAAAAGTCTACAATTCATAGGTGAAATTTGGAGATTGCACGTGTATTTTAATTATCTTGGCACTTCATAGCTCTCATTACGAGATTTGGATGTGTAAAGTGCCTAGGGTCTGTACATTTGTATACGACATGTACATTTGCTTTTCAAGGGGCCAATTATAGTGAAAGAAGGTGGAACTTCCCTGGTATAATACAAGGAACAGGATTGTCTGAAAATAACCCCAAGTGCTTAATCTAGGTTTCCTGAAAATGAGGTAGCTGGGTCCAGTAGCTGGGTTTTTGCATTGCATTGGAGACTCTAAGTTACTCTAAAAGTTCTGGGCAGATAGCATTCTCAGACGGTTCCTTTAAATAGGTGTCATTCTAATCCAGATGGCCAAAGCAGTTTGCTTTCAGGCTTGCCCTGCAAGAAATGAGAGAGACAGGAGACATTTTCTCTCTGCTCTCTCTTGGGCTTCTTTTGCCTTACCCCTCAATCAGTTCTCTTGTCCATGATACCTGCTGGGTCTCTGTAGGCATTTGAGTTTTCAAATTAGAGGCAATATATAGAGAGAGGATGGAGAGTATATAACTCCTTAGGGAACGCATAGAGCCACAGTTCAGTATGAAGGTAAAAGTAACTTGTAAACAACCTAAGCAGAAAGATCTATAATTACTTGGAAATCAAGTGGATAGAACTAAGAAGTCAGGATCTATGTAACTGAACAACCACTCTCAAGCTGGGAAGGAAGCAAAGATTGAGCCATCAAGAACAAATGTGCAAGTGGATCGGTAGGAGTTTTAACTGACCAGAGACTGAAGCCCAAAGCAAAGACAAGTTAAGAGCCTAATGTTATGCATTAACTTCATCAGACTGAATGTAATAATGAGATACTGCTTATCTGTTAGATACCTAATTTACTTACTGAGAATACCCCACAATGTAGTAAAGTAGTTTAAATATGTCATTTTCTTGTGTTAAATAGACATTGAAGGAAGACCTACTCCAGAAGAAGGAAAAGGGAGAAGTTTCTGTTGCCAGGTTCTTGGAGGTAGAAACTCTCACCTTTATTACTTTGCATGAAAACAGCAGAAAAGTCCTTAGCATTCAAAATATTTGAGAACTTTCTTTTCAGAGGCTGTATTGGAATTACTATGTGAAAACCTATTATTCTTGTCCTTAAATTTCTGGCTATTTTTATTACAGAAAATGAGTTGGTAGTGAGATCACTGAAGGTTTTTCTAATTGAAACATACTGTGGTCAGTTATTTTGAGATGAGATAGGAAAAAGGATATGAGGGCTGGTGAAATCCACATCAATGCAGTGGTGCTCATTAAGGCCAGTCCTGTGTTGGCATGGTAGCTAAAAGGTAATGATGTGACTCCCAGCTTTCCTAAAATCAGTGGGGTGATACTATGCCATGTCTATGCTCAGGTGAATATTAATTTGTTTTATAATCTTTCTTTCTCTCCATCCCAAGGAAATCAGTTTAAGTTGCCTCCATAATATCTCTATCTCTAATCAAGTTTCAAAGGTGCATATCTTTTTAACTCCAAAGGAAAGTACTGGTTTATAAAAGCTATCTGTATAAAGTAAACCTTTATATAGCCTTTGCACCTAAGCTATATTGCTTTAAGGAGGAGAACTCTTTATACCTGTTGACAGGGGAAGGCAGGGTCACACCAACACTCTCCCCATCTCTGCCAATTTGAAGAGGCTTCAGTTTCTCTATAATTTCGCTTGTGCTCTTCCACATAGGCCTTTTCCTTTTCGGGAACCTTAAGCTATCCAATACCTCTCCTTTCAACTGTACTTCCAAGGGGTGCCTGGATGGTTCAGTCACTAAGTGTCTGACTTCAGTTCAGGTCATGATCTCATGGTTCGTGAGTTCGAGCCCCGCATCAGGCTCTGTGCTGATAGCTCAAAGCCTGGAGGCTGATTCAGTTTCTGTGTCTCCTTCTCTCTCTGCCCCTCCCCTGCTCATGCTCTGTCTCTCTCTCAAAAATGAAAAAACATTTCAGCTTTACTTTCAGATGTTCCTACTGTATAGGCTCTTTCTCATGAGTATGAATATGTTCAAGTCTTTCCCATCTGAAAAAACAAACCAAGACTCCCTGAACTTCCTTCCTTCCTACAATTCTGTTCTTGGTGCTCCCCATGGCCAGTTCCTCACATATCACACAACCTTCAGCTATTCTAGTTTCCAACCCCAGTTAGCTCCCATTTAAGATCTCCCAGTGAGTTCCATGTTTAAATCTAAGCCTTCACTTTAATTTACCTCAGTAGCATTTGATGTTCTTACCGCCTCTCGGCCTTTTGGCTAAGACCAAGTGTAGCATTTGATGGTCTTAATTTACTTTCTTTTCTGAAACACTGTCTTTTCTGGACCACCATGACACCATATATTTCTGGTTTCCTTTTGAGTTCTCTTTCTATTCCTTAAACACTTCACTTCTTCTATAGGCCTCTTTCCATTTACCTGACCTGTCAATATCAGGGATCTCAAGTCTGAATTTTGGGACCATTTCTGTTTCCAATTTCTACTTGCTGTTTGTAGAAAATCATTTGCACACATAGAATTTAAATTACCCCTATATGTCAATGACTAATAAAGTTATCTCTTTGTCAGAGTTCCTAGAGTTTCATATATAAGCATTCCAACTGCATGCTTATTACCACTTGAACACCTCAAATATATAGTCAACTAAATATGCCTGAACTGAACTCATCTTCCACTCAAGCCTAATCGCTGTGCAATGTTTCTTAACTTAGTGAATGACATCATATTCTCCTGATTCCATAAGTGAAAACTGAGGTATCATCCATAATCTTCCTTTTCTTCACCTATCATATGTCACATATAATGCCCTGTTGATTTTCTCTCGTAAATATCTTTCATCTTCCTCCATATCTTTCTATAATCTGTTAATATAATTTCTTATTTGGACTACTCTAATAGTCTCCCATTTGGAGTTCCTGCCTGCATTCTTAGCCAACATAATCAGTCTACTAAATAGTGTTTTGATAGTAGTAATCTTTAAAATCTTTATAAACTTTAAATAATAATATTTAAAAACACAAACTTACTCATGTTGTTCCCCTGGTTAACCTTTTCATTGCTTTCAACTTGTAATGATGAAGTCACAAATCATTTTTTTTTTAATATTTATTTATTTTTGAAAGGGCAGGGGAGGGAGACAAAAAACTCGAAGCAGGCTCCACACTGTCAGCACAGAGCATGATGCGGGGCTCGAACCCATGAACTGCGAGATCATGACCTGAGCCACAGTCAGATGCTTAAGAGACTGAGCCACCCAGGCTGCACAAAGTCACAAATACTTAATGTACTCCCAATGGTCTTTAATGATTTAGCCCTTGCCTGCCTGTCTAACCATATCTCCCCCATCCTCAGCCCACATTTCTACCACTGGCCTTGTCAGTTTTCTAAATACACGGAGTTCCTCCTTAAATCTACATTCATACTGGTATCTCAGCAGGAATATTTTTACTTCTCACTAACTCCTACTGCTGTTTAAGTCCTATACATCTTTTGCATCTCAGCACAAACATCACTATCTTAGGGAAGCCCTTTCTGACTCACTAGATTTAGTTAGGACTTCTGTTACAGATTTGTTCTTCCTAATACTTAATTCAACTATAATTTAAGATTTTAAATGTGACAATTCATTAATGTTTATGTAATCTAGTAGACTGTAAACTCTATAAGGGCAGTTATGATTTTCTAGGCAGCTTGTTGTAATATAGAAATTCAATAAGCAACATCTTAATACCAGTGTTAGCAGTGGACTTTAGATATGATGGGGTCAGTGGCAATCACTGGTGGACCCAAGACTTAGGCAGATAAAAATATAGACATGGAAGAGAAGAACTGAAAGTAATGGAAGGTATTAGAGGATAAAGGATACAGATAATGAGAGTTTAGTAGGCACTATCTCCTAGATCAGGGATGCCAACCAGACTTCAGCTCATATATTATCTTTGATCTACTGTTCTTATCTTCTAGGGGTGATGTATTGAGAGGATTTTGAACTTGTTTTAAAACTCAGGTAGAAAAGAAGTGTTGTCACTGATTCATGATGTCTTTCCCAAAGTGGGAGACTGAGGTTGGGGGCATGAGTGATGTACGTTCACCATGTCTATTAAAGGGTAATGCCAAGTAATTATGGTCCAAGTCTCAGTCTGCCAATAATGCTGGGTAAAGCTTACTCACTTTAAGAAAATCCATCTAGGAAACACAAATTTACTAAAAACAAGAAAGCAAAACACACAAAAAACTTAAATACCAAACACAAAAACCAAAACTCAGTCAACTAAGAGAAAGCTTATGGGTACAACAACTGATTTTGCCAAAGAGCTTTTACTGGTGCTAAAATATGATAGTTCTCCCAATGAAGGTAGCATAATAATATTAAGATATTTTTAGTATTCTTCATATTCAAGACAATGTGATATAGCTTTACATTTATTAGCTCATTTAATCCTCACAATACCCTATAAGTTCTATCAATATTCTCATTTTATAGACAAGAAACTAAAATTCAGAGAGATTAAAGAACTCATGGAATCACCTAAAACACAATACAAGAACTAGGATTTTAATCTGGATTTCTAAGATTAAAAAAAAGTCATATATTCTTGACACATGTTACTATAAGTTCTGTTTGTATACAACTTTTTAGGAAGACCTTAAGGCATATAAAAAGATACATGTGCAAATGAAGTAAATTCTGCCCAGTAAAAAACAAACATACTGGGGCACCTGGATGGCTCAGTGGGTTAAGCTTCAACTCTGGATTTTGGCTCAGGGCATGATCTCACGGTTGGTTCCTGAGATCAAATCCCTGTGGGATTCTCTCTCTCCTCTCTCTCTGCCCTTCCCTCTGCTCACACTCTCTCTCAAAATAAATAAGTAAATAAACATTAAAAAAACCCAAAAAACCCCAAACATACCAACATTTTTGTTGAAATACTGAAAGACATAATTTTGTAGCTCTAGAAAGACAGCTGAAAGGAATAGCTTATCACAAAACTATGAAAATTATTATTCCAGGGAGTTATTTTTTATGTAACTGCAAAATGATTAATTGATGGTTTGCTCAATTATTTTTTGAAGCATCCAAGTAAAACTAATCAGTATAATATTTCTAGAGTCATCACTTTCCAATTTTTGATAAATAGTACTAAGTGTGACTTTTCCGATCTTAAAATCAGCCTAGGCTTCTATATTAATTCTTAAAAATGGTAACTTATAGCCATAATAAAATATGTAAATTCTCAAAGTGCCTTTTTATTTGAATTAAGTCAAGATCTCTTAAGGAAATATTTATGTAATGAAACCTGCCTTGAGAAATGACTGTAGTTGATTAAAATATGACATAGCCACAAAAGGTAAATATTCTTTGAGTCTTTGTAAAAGGAAGTACTTTGATAAAAAGAGTTCTGTAGCCTCAGCCAAGATCAGGTGTTTTCTAAAAATAAAAATCAAGCAGCCTCTAGAACTACCAGTCCTATTTTTCTTTTTTTTTTTTTATATATATATATTTTTTTCAACGTTTATTTATTATTTTTGGGACAGAGAGAGACAGAGCATGAACGGGGGAGGGGCAGAGAGAGAGGGAGACACAGAATCGAAACAGGATCCAGGCTCTGAGCCATCAGCCCAGAGCCTGACGCGGGGCTCGAACTCACGGACCGCGAGATCGTGACCTGGCTGAAGTCGGACGCTTAACCGACTGCGCCACCCAGGCGCCCTACCAGTCCTATTTTTCATAAGCATGAGAAATATTCTAAAATGACAAGAGAAAACCATGGGCTGGATATGATGACTCCATCTGACACCCGATTTTACATCAGTAGAAAGGATTTCTTTTCCTATATCAGGAAGATATTCAACTATTAAGTCTCATCAGTGGTTTTCTCTCTCACTTTCTGTCAATTTTTTTTACAAAGTAATCTGTTACCTCAAGGTGCTTTGTCACTTTGCCTGAACCAATTCACTACACCAAGGACTGAACTTGAAAAAAAAAAAAAAAAACAGGTTCTTTTTATGTTATTCTGTCATCAGGAGATAGTTGTAATTGTGAATCTCTGAGTTGATCATTTGAGCTCTGGCTGTTTATACCAGGAGTTGTCAAAGTTTTTCTGTAAAAAGCCAGGTGGTAAATATTTCAGACATTGTGGAGCATATGCTCTACATTACAACATCTGATGTTGTAAACTGGAAGTGGTCGTAGGCAATATATAAATGAATAAATGTGATGGTGTTCAAATATAACTGTATTTGCAAAGCAGACAGAAGGCCATTTATAGTCTACCAGTTATAGTTTGCCAACTTCTTCTTTGCACCTTTACTCAGGCCAATATCCACCACTTCTTCCACCCAAGATTAAGATTGTGCAGGTCAAAATACCACTTTAGCTACATTTTCCAGACAGGATTAAATTTTGCAGTGGCACTAAAAAATTATCACCAGTCTTCTATTTGAGATCTGAAAAAGGCCTTTTGAAATATCAAACAATTTCTTTTTGCCTGGTTTCCTTCCTTCCTTCCTTCCTTCCTTCCTTCCTTCCTTCCTTCCTTCCCTCCCTCCCTCCCACCCTCCCCACCTCAGTCTCTCAGTCTCACATGTCAGCAAATATTTTCTAAGCCCACGTGTATGTTAGTTGCTAGATATACAAAGGTGAATCAGACTTAGCTTTCTGACTTAGAGATGCTTTCAGTCAATAGGGGAGGTGGCAGAATAAAGAGACCATTTCAAATACGTTGTTTTAGATGTTACAATCGAAGTATGAAAAGAATATTGTATGAACAAACTGCTTCAGCTTTGGAGGGGCAGTGAAAGTTTTTCAATTGGATATAGCAGCAAAGCTTAGATTTGAAAGATGACTGTTACCCAGACCAGTGTCAGGAAAAAGTAGTCTGGAAAGTGTCCCAGCAGACAGGGTTTCATAACAGGTCTGGAGGTAGAAGAAACCATGTGGAGCTCATTAAGGTGCAAGAACTAACAGAGCATGGAGTACAAGATGACATTGATAAAGGATAAAGCTGGAGAGGCAGTAAGGACCAGACCAGGAAAGACCTTTTGGGCAGCCTAGTTTGGATCACCCTTAATCTCATCAGGACAGCTCAAAAAGCCTCCTAGTTTGTTTTCCGATCCCAAACATCACCCTCTTCAATATAGTCACACCATTACAGACTGACAGTTCATGTTTATCCTTACTTAAACTCTTTCAGTGAATACTCATTGCTCTCAGAATTATTTCCAACCACTGAATAAGACCCCAAATCCCATAATGATCTGGTTCTGACTACATCCCCAGCCTCATCTTTTGTCAGCTCCATCTCCATGCTCTGATTATCCTTTTTTTTTCAAGGTTTTTAATATCTTCCAGAAGTGTCCTTGTAATATCTTTTGTTAGGCTTATTCCTAGGTACCGTAGATACCTTATAGACTTTGTTGCTATTGAAAATCATATTTTTTGTTTTAATTACATTTTCTAATACCTTGCTATTGGCATAAAAATGTAATTGATTTTTACATATTGATTTTATATCTAATCTCCTGCTGAACTCTACTATTAATTCTAATAGTTTGTCTATATATTCTTTTGAGGTTTCCATGTAGGCAATTGATATCAATACAAATAATTTAGCTTTACTTACCTCCTATTCCTTATAGGTACCTGCTTTCTCCTGTACGTTTGAGCCATCTAATACTAGATGTGGTGTCAAGACTTATCTTGCTCTGATTCAATATCCTGTTTGTTTTTGGGTTTTTTGAAGATATGCATTGTCAGATTAAGGAAATAAATTCTATTCCTAGTATGATAAGAATTTTTAACAAAAACAAATGTTTAATTGAATCCATAGAGATGATCATATAATGTAATGTGAGGAATAATGTAGATTCTCTATGGTTGGCTCAAATCTGCATTTCTGGAATAAATACAGCTTAAAAACACATTTATGAATTATATTTATTAATATATTTTATTTAGACTTCAAATCTGTGTTCGCAATCGCGGTTAGTCTGTAATTTTTTTATTCCTTTTTTGTAATCTTTTTATTCTTTTAAGGTTGTTATCTAGTTTTATCTAGTTTTGATAGATAATGCTAACTAACCTCATAAAATGAGTTGTGAAAAGTACCTTCATTTACAACCTCTAGAAGACTTTGTGTAACAATGAAAAAAACTGCCTTTGAATTTTGGTTAGAATTCACCTTAAAATCATCTGAACCTGGTGTTTTATTTGTGGGTATATGCTAACTACTTATTCAATTTTTAAAAATGTTTTAGAACTCTCCTTTTCTGGGGTGCCTGGGTGGTTAATGGGTTAAGCATCAGACTCTTGATCTTGTCTCGGGTCATGATTTCACGGTTCCTGGGTGCCTGAGATTGAGCCTGCTTAGGATTCTCTCTCTTTCTCTCTCTGCATCTATCCTCCAACTCCACACGTGTGCATGTTCTCTCTCTCTCTCTCTCTCTCTCTCTCAGAATAAATAAACTTTTTTTTAAAAAAAGAGCTCTCCTCTTCTGTGCTTAGTTCATTTCAGTATATTTATTTTTTCCTAGAAATGTATTTTGATCTAAGACTTCAAATGTATTCTTACTGTCTTTTGTAAATCTTTGCTGTAACAATTTATTCTCTTTTTCATTTTAAATATTTTTATTTGTGTTTTATTTTTCTTCATCAATACTGCTTGAGATTTTTGCTTTGTTGATCTTATTCATTTAATTTTTTTTTCTACTTCATTAATGTTATTAGGTCTTATTTATTTCTTCTTTCTACTTTCTTTTGGTTTATTTTGTTATGTGTTTCCCAAGTTAAATTGGAAGCTTATTTCATTAACTTTTAGCCTTTTTTCCCCCTTAACATGAGCATTGAAGTCTATATAATTTCTTTCTCATATTTTTTTGAGAAATCCACAATATATTAGAGAAACAGAATAACAGATGTTAGGAAAGAGTTGATTCACCTGATTGTGGAGGTTGAAAAGTCCCAGGATAAGTGCCTCTGTAAGGCAGAGAACGAGGAAAGTCAGAGGTGTCACTCAGTAAATCTGAAACCTGAGAAGTTTGTGTGTGTGTTGGGGGAGGGGTTGATGGTATAAGTTCTTGTGATCTTGAGTCTGAAAGCCCTAAAACCAGAAGCACCAGATATTCAAGAGCAGTAGAATATGGATGACTGAGATCAAGCAGACAGAGCAAATTCACCTTTTCTTTGCATTTTTGTTCTATTCAGGCCAGGAATGGATTGGATGATATCCATTCATAGTAGAGGGGGCTATCTGCTTTATCCAATTTACCGATTCAAACTTTAATCTCTTCTGGAAAACACCTTCAGTGACACATCTGGTGTAATGTTTTACCAGCTATCTGAACATCCTTTAGCCCAGTCCAGATGACATATAAAATAATCATCACACATTTTAGATATGTGAAGATTGAGATTTTCTATTTTCCTCATTATTTAGCTCTGAATATTTTTCTAATTTTTATGCATTTCTTGCCTGTGAATCATTTATGAAAGTTTTAAAGTGTCCAAATACTTGTAGTTTTTAAAGATATATTTGTTATTGATTTCTGTTTCAATTGTATTCTGATAAAAGAAAATACTCTGTTGGATTGACATTTTTTGAGACTTGACTAACAGCCTCAAGCCTGGCCATTTTAGTAAATGTTCTAGGTTCAGTTAAAAAAATATATTTTTAAGGAGCATGTACTAGTTCCTTACACAAGATTTAGTGTTTGTAATTTTCATTAGTTCTTAGAACTAATTAGAACTTAGTCCTCTTGTTCAGTCTTTGTTTTTACGGGGATTAGTTTTCTTGAGCTATAAATTACTGATTGTTAAATGGTGGAATTATTTGTTTTCCTTGTTCTGTTTATTTTTTGTTTGATATTTTTTAAATTATGCTATTAGATATGTGAAGTTTAGAATTAAATATTTCTGTTGATTAAAACTTTTCACAATATGCAAATGTTTCTGTCAGAAGTAAGATGTGGCCCTATTCTAACTAACTGACAAAAGAAAATTAAATCCTCTTGGATGGAAAACAGCAACAAGCAGATAATCTACAATATTACATACACAGTGCTCAGTATTCAAATAAAAATGTATGAGACCAGCCAAGTGACAAAAGTGATCAAAAACAAACAAGAAAAGCAGTTAATAGAAACAGACGCACAGGTGAACTAGGTTTTGGAAATATCATACATGAACTTTAAAATAATTGTGATTAGTATATTCAAGAAAATAGATGTCAAGGTGGAGAATTTCATACGAGAACTGCTTTCTCAGCTTTTAGATCTCTTATGAAGAATAGAGGAAAAGCGATGTAGAATGTCAGCTTTTTTTTTTATAGTTTCTTAAATTCCAGGATCTTGGTTCCTCAAGTTCTTACTGTCTTTGTAGCATTAAATTCTATTTGTCTCCTCAGTCTTGTGAGTATCCTGAAGGTTCAAGCTGCTGCTTTCTGCTAGATCTCTAGGTTGACAATTACTTTCTGGCAAAATATTTCAAGGAGAAAAGGGGCAAAAAATATCTTGGTCATCTTAGCATGTCTCCATTCTCTCTAATCTGGGCTACTTAAGCCCTGGGTGTCTTTGCTGCTCGCTGGTGTGTTGAAATAGGTGTTTATTCATTTTTATTATAGCCAGCAATTATTCTCCAGGGAAGGGTTGGTTTTTATAAACTAATCTATCATAGACACAAGCGGAAATCCTCAATATTTCCCTTTTAACAAGGTAAGTTTATGAATTTTTTAGTAGTTTTTATTAAAACTTCTTAGGTACATTGCTATGATCTTTTTCAGTCCCCTTTTCTCAGTTTACTCTCTCTTTTAATTTTTGTTTTTTGCCTATTCAAAGTATAATGCAGGATGTGTACACTATTGCTAATATTTTAGTGGTTCCCTAGAAAATTTTAGCATTCATATTTAACTTACTATGGTTTAAATTAATATCTTGTCCCTTTTCTGAAACAAATCAACAATTTCCCAAAGCAACCTTGAAAAAGAAAAAGCTGGAGGCATCACAGTTCCAAACTTCAAGTCCTATTACAAAGCTGTATTGATCAAAACAGTATGGTGCTGGCACAAAAAATAGACACATAGATCAATAGAACAGAATAGAAAACCCAGAAATTAACCCACAACTATATGGTCAACTAATCTTTGACAAAGCAGGAAATATCCAATGGGAAAAAAAGTTAGTCTTTTCAACAAATGATGCTGGGAAAACTGGACAGGTACATACAAAATAATGAAACTAGATCACCATTTTCTCACAGCAAACACAAAAATAAATTCAAAGTGGATTAAAGACCTAATTGTGAGACTTGAAACTATAAAAATCCTAGAGGAGAACACAGCCATAACCTCTTTGACATTGGCTGTAGCAACTTCTTTCTAGATATGTCTACTGAGGCAAGGGAAAAAGCAAAAGTCAACTATTGGGACTCATCAAGACAAAAAGCTTCTGCACAGCAAAGGAAATAGTCAACAAAACTAAAAGGCAGCCTGTCGAATGGGAGGAGATGCTTGCAAATGAAATATCTGATAAAACACTAGCAGGCAAAATATATAAAGAACTTATAAAACTGAACACCCCCAAAACAAATAATCCAACTAAAAATGGGCAGAAGACATGAATAGACTTTTTTTTCAAAGAAGACATACAGATGCCAATAGACACATGAAAAGATGCTCAACATCATTGATCATCAGGGAAATGCAAATCAAGACCATGATGTGATATCCCCCCCCTCATACCTGTTAGAATGGCTATAATCAACAACACAAGAAACAACAGGTGTTGATGAGGAGGTGGAGAAAGGGGAACACTCTTGCACTGCTGGTAGGAATGCAAACTGATGCAGTCACTCTGGAAAACAGTATGGAGGTTCCTCAAAAAGTTAAAAATAGAACTATCCTATAATCCAGCAATAGCACTACTAGGTATTTACCCAAAGAATATAAAAATGCTAGTTCAAAAGGATACATGGACCCTGATGTCTATAGCAGCATTATCTACAATAGCCAAATTATGGAAGCAGTGCAAGTGTCCATCGATTGATGAATGGATAAAGAAGATGTGGTACATATGTAAATGGAATATTGCTCAGCTTTAAAAAGGAATGAAATCTTGCTGTTTGCAATAACATGGAGGGAGCTATAGTGTATTATGCTAAGCAAAGTAAGTCAGAGAAGGACAAATACCATGTGATTTTACTCACATGTGGAATTTAAGAAATAAAACAAATGAGCAAAGGAAAAATAAAAAGAGAGAGGGAGGCAAATTAAGAAACACACTCTTAACTATAGAAAACAAACTGGTTGTTACCAGAGGGGAGGTGGGTGGGGAATGGGTAAAATAGGTGATGGGGATGAAGGAGTGCACTTGCTGTGATGAGCACTTGCTGTTGTATGGAAATGTTGAATCACTGTATTGTACACCTGTATTGTACACCTGAAATTAGTTAACACTGTATGTTAACTAATTAGAATTTAAATAAAAACTTAAAAGCAAAATAAAATAAGTCAAAGAAAAAAAACAAATCAACAATTTTAAATATATTATTTTCATAATATATATTATGAATATATATATTCATATGAATTTGGATTCATATGAATTCATATTCACATGAATATATAATATATTAAAGTTTGCTATATAGTTCCCTTTTGCTTATTTAATCCCTCAACATATACATGATTACTATTTCAAGCTTATAATTTCATATTTACTTTCATTTAACACAGGCTTATTTTATTTTTTCATAACCCCTTCTTCCATCTTAAGTTCTTCTCTGATATCATCTGATATCAATATTTCCTTGTTTAGGCATTATCTTCTTTAGACTTTTTAAGTGATAGTATATTGGTAGTAAAGTTTGCTCAGTGATGCTCAATATAGATACTGTAGAATTCTGGAGATCCTGAGATGCTTTCAGAGAAGCCATAGAACTATTTTCAAAAAAATATTAAGATATTACTTGCATTTTCCACCATGTTGAATTTGCTTAGGTATTGAAAAGCAAGGTGGGTAAAAATTCCATCTCCTTAAGAATGTTTTGATGAAGCAGTAAAAATTATTAATTTTATTACATTTTGACACTGAGTACATGTAATTTTTATTATTTTGTTTCAAAGGAGGGAAAATATGCATAAAGCATATTATGTACTAAAAAGTACCCTGATTGTCCAGAGGAAAAGCATTTGCCCAATAGTTTGAATTGTAAGATGAAGGAATTACTTTTTCATGAAACTTCTTTTTTTTAATAACAACTTTCGGACAACCTAATATTATTCAAATTTAGGGTATTTGGCAGAAAGTTTATCTTCAACAAAATGTAAACCTGTCACTTTAAGGAAAACAACCAGTTATGTCCTGATGAATGTTCAACAGCTAGCCCTCTGTGAGAGAAAGAGATCCCAGTTTTGTAGATTGGTAGCCAATTTCTGTGCTGTGAAAACTCTCAGCATGGCTGATTTCAAACTACTAACTTGATGTCACAGAACAGAGTTGAGCATAGATAATTGGGTCTCACAAACTATTGCAAACTACAACACACACTATAGCACACTACTGAAAACTGCCAATGATAAAATTAGACATTCTAAATGAGAATTAGAGTTTTGGAAAATTTGTGTCTGCCAACATGAACTTGACAGCTTCCCAATTCATAAACAGTTTACTGAAAAGATTATTAGAGATACTAAGAAATGTATTTATATTGTACGTGAAATGTTTCAGTATTTAGAAGGTCGGCATAACTCAATGATCCAATATTTTCCAAATCACCCATGTGTGCTGTTACCAAAGCTTGCATGAATAAAAGATCTATGCAAAATTTAAGATAGACAAATGGGTTTAATGTGATAGAGTACATAAGTTTATTGGTACAGTTTTAGATTCCATATTGCAACTAATCTTCAAGACAGTACCACTTATCAAGTTTTGGTGGGTATCAACTTATCTTAAAAAGGCTACGGAAGTACTCCTCCCTTTTTCAATTATGTATTTGTGGGAGGCCTGATTTTCTTTATGTCCTTTAACCAAATCAACATATCACAATGGAAGCAATTCCTTATTTTCTTTATTTTATTTTTAAATTTTTTTTTAACGTTTATTCACTTTTTTGAGAGACAGAGACAGAGTATGAGCAGGGCAGGGGCAGAGAAAGAGGGAGACACAGAATCCGAAGCAGGCTCCAGGCTCTTAGCTGTCAGCACAGAGCCTGATGCAGGGCTTGAACTCACGAACCATGAGATCATGACCTGAGCTGAAGTTGGACGCTTAACCAACTGAGCCACCCAGGCACCCCAGGAATTCCTTATTTTCAAAATGGAAAATGAAATTCCAAGTCTGGAATGACTATATAGAATAGAGAGAGGGTCAAAACAGAGTTAAACTCACCTCACTGTTGCATTGTTATGATTGGGAATGGACCCTTGATGTTCCTGGTGCTGTAGGTACAGATTAAAGTCCTCCCCAATTTGGGAGGTGGGCAAAACTACGTGCTTCAGGGAGAGCCACTGGTTCAGCCCTTCACTGTTGCAAGGGGGATGCATTGTAACTTTTTGGGTGCTTGAGGGATTATTCTGAGAAGATCAGCTCTCATTATATCAGTTTATATTTTGACTGGTAAATACTTCTTATTTAGTTTATGTGTTTCATGGACCTCTATAGGCTTTATTTTTTTTTTTTTTAATTTTTTTTTTCAACGTTTATTTATTTTTGGGACAGAGAGAGACAGAGCATGAACGGGGGAGGGGCAGAGAGAGAGGGAGACACAGAATCGTAAACAGGCTCCAGGCTCTGAGCCATCAGCCCAGAGCCTGACGCGGGGCTCAAACTCACGGACCGCGAGATCGTGACCTGGCTGAAGTCGCACGCTTAACCGACTGCGCCACCCAGGTGCCCCTCTATAGGCTTTATTAAGATAGCCTGTATTTGATTTTAAGTTCCCAGAGGAAAGGGACTAGCATAGACCACAGCCAAATTTGTATGTAATAAACAATTGATGGTGATTAATTGCCTTTTATCTAGAGCCTGGCTTATGGCACAAAGTTGATATCTTCCTTACTAATCTAATACAAGGTTTGGCCTTTATCCCTCATGCCCAGAAATTTACAGTAATGAAGAAAACAACTTAGATACAAAAATATCTACCTGAAATAGCTACTGTAACAATGGGTAGGTTTCCAAAAATTTGATTGTTAAGTTAATTGTTCAGAAATTGGAAGACATTTTTCTTTGGAGGAAAATACTATACAGGATATTAATATCTCTTGGTGGAGCCAAGTCTAAATATATCTATGATATAGTTTTATATTAATATAGCAATAATACAATGTTTCTATTGGAAACCTATTGAAAGTTGTCTATCAAAGAAACATGCTATTCTAATAGACAAATATTTGATCTTTTCATTTAATGTATACTGTCATAAACATTGAGCTGGATAGGGGAGGGGACAAAATTATGGGGTGAGGGGAGGTGATAGTGAATCTGTGATAGGAGGAGGCTGGGGAAAGAAGGTTGTGAACAGTAATTTCAGGAGTAGAGGGACAAAGGAATTGTAGACTTGAGTTTTTTGCTCAAGGTAGGGTAACACTGTAGGGCACACTGGATTTTAGGTTGGCCATCCAATCTCCCTTTTTCCCCTAGGCCTAAAGGCTTCATCTGCTCTCCTATCCCATGGCCATTACAGCTCATGTTTCCCTCCTTTCTGGTCCACACATCTTCTCTCCTTTAGCTCTGGATGCTAAACAGGACTCATCATAAACAGGACTCTTAATATATTCCAGGCACTCCTTAGTGAATTAGACAGAAGCAGAAAATAGCATGTTGTTAACTTTTAATAAATCCTCATGTTACTTCATCAAACTAAATTTAGAGTTTAAAACATAGGTACTCAGAAAATTATTCAACTTAGAAAATTTGTCATCATAATATTTGTTTTTAGAGTAACTTTGTTAACAAGAGTGGTCTGATACAAAGTAAAGATATTGTAGACTTGAATATATACTTATATATAAAGTCTATGTTCTAAGTTTTAAGTTTTGTTCTATCAATTCCTCTTATCCCTAATATTTCCATGGCCACAACAACAATAGAACCTGGGCTTGGGGAAAGAAGAGTTGCAAGAGATTGAGAACAGAATGTTAATTGTAGAGAAACAGTTGAATATGATTTGTATGTGTTCACTTTGATGATTTTTCTTTTGACCAAATCATTTTATGTGTATCTTTCAAGCTGGTTAAGACCTTGATGGAGTTGCCTGTTCCATTAACATTGGTAACTTTGGGGAGGAATTAATAAAATCCATAACACACCTAAAATGAAGGTATTTTATTTTCTTCTCTTGGATAAAAGAAATAGAAACAGATGGGGGTAAAGTAGATAATGACTTAGGCTCAGAGACACTGGCAGTTTCAAAGATGAACATTAATTACATCAGATGTTACTTATAGGATTGAATCCATCTGATCCCACAATATTACAACCTCATTTCCTACCCCACCAAAACCCCTATGTATTATTTATTAAAGTTTATTTTTAATCACTATGCAGATATAAGTAGGTGGCTGAGAACAATGAGTTAGGGCTAGAGAAAATGAGTACACGCTATATGTGTTTTGCTCTATTTATTAAAGTCTACACTTTTTCACTGTTAATAAAGATAGCAGCTCATTAATCAGCCAATAGCTTCATTGATTCTTCTTGTTAGACAACTCTATTCAGAAAACTACCAAGATAGTCTCTCTTGCTTACAGAACAACCACAAATATAGCAGCAAAGATTTATCAAGAAACACATCATCTCTACTTTTCTCCCTCCATCCCTTTGACAGACTATTTTAGCAACACTGCTAGGCACATGGATGTCTTTATAATAGGAAGACAAGAATCCTATTACTTTTCTTTGGTGATATGAAATGTTAGAATAATAACGGGTTAAAGATAGTGAATTTTTCAATCTCTTTTAGGAAGAAACACTATATATTAATATATATTCAATTTTCTGACTCAAGAAGACATTTTAGGAGGGGTATTAAAATTTATTTTAAATTGATAAACAGTAAAATTCAATCTTTATGTTTTGTAGTTGTGTGAGATTGGACAACCACAAGGAGTTATGTAGCCACTATTATAATCAAGATATAGAACAGTCTCAACACTGCACCCCAACCCCAAATGTCCTTGGGCTGCCGGTTTATAGTCAGACCTACTTCTTAAACCCTCAGTACCACTGGTCTGTTCTCTATCTGTGTAGTTTTGCATTTTCCAGAATGTCAAATAAAAGGAACCATATAGCATTTAGACTTTTGAATCTAACTTCTTTCAGCCAGCATATTTGAAATATGTTGTAAGTGCCAGTATATCATACCTTTTTATTCTTTTTTTTTTAACTTCTAATGTTTATTCATTTATTTTGAGAGAGAGAGAGAGAGAGAAGAGTGAGAGAGCTTGAGCAAGGAAGGGGCACAGTGAGAGGGAGAGAGAGAATCCCAAGCAGGGGCTCAAACCCATGAACCGTGAGATCACGAACTGAGCCAAAATCAAGAGTTGGATGCTTAACCAACTGAGCCACCCATGCACCCTCATACCTTTTTATTCTTAAGCCGTGTCCCTTTAAATAGATTTAACACAATTTGAGTACCCATTCTCCATATGAAGGATATGTGGGTAGCTTCTAGTTTTTGG
Source organism: Herpailurus yagouaroundi (assembly GCF_014898765.1). NCBI lineage: Eukaryota > Metazoa > Chordata > Mammalia > Carnivora > Felidae > Herpailurus > Herpailurus yagouaroundi. The sequence continues at coordinate 63,869,539 of NW_024412391.1, read as the reverse complement.
CAAATGAAGTTGCTATACACATTTGTCAGCAGGTTTTGGTACAAACATGTTTTATTTCATTTGCATAAATCCTCATAAATACTATGAGTGGCATTTTTGGGTACAAGGTAACTGTGTTTCACTTTATAAGAAACTGCCAAGATATTTTCCTTAGTGGCTATACTATTTTGCATTTCTACTGGTGATGTATGAGAGACCTAGTTGTTCTCCTGCATCCTTGCCAGACATTAGTATTGGCAGGTATTGTTGTTTGTTTGTTGGTTGGTTAGTTTGTTGGTTGGTTAGTCATTCTAACAGATGGGGAGTGGATTTTTTTTTAATGTTTACGTATTTACTTTTGAGAGAGAGAGAGAGCACAAGTGGGGGAGGGATAGAAGAGAGAGGGAGACACAGAATCAGAAGCAGGCTCCAGGTTCTGAGCTGTCAGCACAGAGCCCCATGTGGGGCTCAAACTCATGAACCATGAGATCATGACCTGAACCCAAGTCAGATGCTTAACAGACTGAGCCACCCAGGCACCCCTGGGGAGTGGATTTTTTTAAGTTTATTTCTTTATTTTTTGAAAGAGAGAGAGAGAGTGACTGGGGGAGAAGCAGAGAGAGAGGGAGAGAGAGGATTCCAAGCAGGCTTCACACCGTCAGCGCAGAGCCCAATGCAGGGCTCATCCCATGAGATCATAACCTGAGCCGAAAGCAAGAGTTGGACACTTAACCCTCCAAGTCACCCAGACGCCCCTGGGGAGTGGATTCTTACTTTATGTTTATTTTTTATTATTACTTTTTTTGAAATTTATTGTCAAATTGGTTTCCATATTATTTTATGTTTAATTTGCATTTCTGTAAAGAGTAATGATGTTAATTATCTTTTCATATGCTTATTCGCTATCTTTGTACTTTCTTTGATGAGGTATGTGTTCAGATCTTTGGCCCGTTGTTATTGGGTTTTTTTATTGTTGAGTTTTGTGAGCTCTTCATATATTCTGGGTGAATATTTTGTCAGATATGTAATTTGAAAGTATTTTCTGAGTTTGTGGCTTCATATTTCATTCCCTGAATGTCTTTCACACACAGAAAATTTTTAGTTTCGATAAGCCAATTAATCATATTTATCTTTTATGAATTATGCATTTAATGTCATGTCTAAGAAATCATTGTCTAACCCAAGATCTCAAAGATTTTCTCTTAGAGTTTTATATTTTACATTTATATCTATGACCTATTTTAAGTCATTTTTGGTATAAGATGTGAGTATATATTAAGGTTTATTCTTTTGAATATGGATGACCAAATGTCCCAGCACCATTTCTGGAAAAGATTATCGTTTCCCTATAGAATTGGGTTTGTTCTTTTCTCAAAAATTAGTTGTGCTTTTGTCTAAATCTGGACTCTCTATTCTATTTTATTGATTTATATGTCCATTCTTTTGCTAAAACCACACTATCTCAATTACTGTAGTTTTGTAATGAATTTTAAATCAAATACTGTGAACCCTCCAACTTTATTTTAAAAATTTTGGCCATCTAGTTCCTTTGATTTTCCATAAATATGGTATATATATTTTCATCCTTTTACTTTTAATCTGTATCATTCTATTGAAGTTATTGTAATAGGCAGGTTATCTTTGAGTTTTTTAAAAATCCAGTCTGATAATCTCTGTATTTTAATAAGTATGTTTAGGCCATTTATATTAATGTAATGATATATATGGTTGGATTAATTTGACCATCTTATTACTTTTCTGTTTTTTTCCTCTGGTATTTGTTCTTCTGTTCCAACCCTTTCATACCTTCTTTTGGATATTTGAATTTTTAAAAACTCTTACATTTTAATTTATGTATTGGTATTTGAATAATATCACCTTGTATTTTTAGTGGTTTCTTTTTTTTTTAATATACATATCTACCTTTTCATTGTTTTCTTAGAGTTAATATCTTACCACTTATTATAAAAAATAGAGGTTATACAACTAGTCAGAAGATGAGTAAGGAAAGAGAGGATTTAAACAACAATATAGACTGATTGAACCTAACAAATATAAACAGAAGTACTTCATCTAACAATAGCAGAATACTTTCATTCATTGCTGGTGGGAATGCAGAGTGGTACAACTCCTTTGTACAGTTTGGCAGCTACTTTCAATGTGAAACATACTCTTACCATATGATGTAGCAATTGCACTGTGCTATTTACCCAAAGGAATTAAAAACTTAAGTTCACAAAAAAACATGCAAGGGCATTTATAATCACTTTAGTCATAATTGCCAAAACTTGGAAGAAACCAAGATGTCCTTTAGTACATCCAGACAATGGAATATAATTCAGTGCTAAAAAGAGATAAGCTGTCAAACCATGAAAAGACATGAAGGAACTTTAAATTCATGTTACTAAGTGAACAAAACCAATTTGAGAAGGCTATACGTTGTATGATTCCAACCATGTAACATTCTGGAAAAGGCAAAACAATGGAGACAATAAAAAGATCAGTGGTTGCCATGAGTGTGTGTGTATGTGTGTGTGTGTGTGTGTGTGTGTGTGTGTGTGTGTGTGTGTGTAGTGTAATGAATAGGCACAACACAGGATTTTTAGGGCAATGGAAATACTCTGTGTAAAGATGAGTGTACATTATCATGTATTTGTCCAAATCCATAGAATATATAATAGCAAGAGTGAACTCTAAGGTAAACTGTACACTTTGGGTGATTATGATATGTCCATGTAGATTCATCTTTGGTAAAAAAAAGAAAAAAAAAGTACCATTCTGGTGAGTGATGTTGATAATGAAGGAGACTAGATATAGGATGGGACCAGAGGTATATGAGAAATCTCTATACCTTCCTCTCAACTTTGTTGTAAACCTAAAACTACTCTAAAAAAATAAAGTAGTTTTTAAAAAACCCACAATGATGTATTATCTCACACCTACCAGGATGGCCACTTTCGAAAGAACAGAAAATAACAAGCATCAGTGAAGATGTAGAGAAGTTGCAATCCCTGCACAGTGTTGATGGGAATTTAAAATGGTGCAGCTGCTATGGAAAACAGCATGAAGTTCCTTAAGAAGTTGAAAGTATAATTTCTTAGCAATCCTACTTCTGGGCAAATTGTGGGATCCAAGGAATTTAACAAAAATCCCCTACCCCTGGACAAGCAGAGCAAGACTAACTCCATTTTGTGCTACACCCACCATCTCATGTATAACCCCCAGATGACCTGCTTATTTGCTTAAGATACTCCCCCACCCTAGTCAAGCCGCTGAGCGCACCCTTACTGGAAACCGGCTCAAATAGGAATGTGGAACCCCTAACCGCCAAAGAATGTAAACCCCGCCTTTTGCCCGCCAAACTTGCACGCCAATTCTGACCAGAGTGATAGGCTAGTTCAAACAGTTACTATAGGGTAAATTGTAATTCAATTTGGCCACCTGCCTGCGGACTGACATGACTATGCAACTCTCTGTGTGTGTTACAATCTCATTGACTACTGGCCCCTATAAAACTGCTACGCCTCTTAACTTAGGGGTCCAAGTCCCTGCTCCGCTGTGTTGGGTATACTTGGGCCCAAGCTTGAGCTTGCAAATAAACCCTCCTGCATTTGCATCGGTATCGGCTCCTTGGTGGTCTCTCGGATTCAAAATCGGGGGCATTACAAAATATCTAATAGAATTACAAGCAGGATCTTGAAGAGATATTTGCACACCTGTGTTCATCACAGCGTTATTCACAGTAGCCAAGAAGTAGAAGCAACCCAAATGTCTAGGTGAATGGATTAAAACTGTGATACCCACACACACACGCACACACACACACACACACAAAAATATGATGCAGCCTTGAAAAAGGAAATCCTGTCACATGCTACGACTACATGGACAAACCTTATGCATATTCTGCTAAGAGAAATCAGACACAAAACACCAAATATTGTATGATTCTATTCATATGAAGTATCATATGAAAGCAGTCCAAACCATAGAAACAAAAAATATAATGGTAGTTACCAAAGGCAGGTGGGAATAAAAATTAATGTTCAGTGCATACAGAGTTTTAGTGTTGAAAGGTAAAAAAGTTCTATAGATTTGTTGCACAATAACGTGAATATATTTAACACATACTGAGCTGTATACTTAAAAATGGTTAGGATGGTGAATTTAATGTTATGTGGTTTTTACCATATTTTAGAAATTTTAAGAAATAAACACTAAGTGATGATAGGCACTCTCCTTTTATAATTAATAAGCAGAATTCTAATAAAATGATATCTTTATTTTCCCTTTAAATATAGTCCAATAATTTATAAGAACTGAAATTTTAAAGGTTTCTCTTACCTGAATACTCATAAGCTTGTATAATACTTGATGCTAGAAGAGTGGCTTATAACAATAAAATTATCACTCAATACAACAAACAAATAAACAAAAAAATAGAGGGCTTACAAACTTGTAGTCCCCTTAACGCTTCTCCCTTGTGTTACAGTTGCCAAGTGTATTATATCTACACACATTGAAACCCTCTCCCCAGAAGATATTATAGTTTTTTATTACAACTATGAAACATATTTTAAATAACTTAAGAAAATACATAACCTATAACATTTTCTAAAATGTTTACCATTTCTGTCATTCCTCTTTTATTCCTGAAGTTCTAAGTTTCCCTGTGGTATCATTTCCTTCAGCCTAAAAAACTTTGTCTAGCATTTCTTTAAGGGAAGAGCAATGGAGACAAATTCTCTTAATTTTCTCCACCCAAAAATTATCTTTATTTGCCATCATTTTTGATGGATTTTTTTTTGCTATATATAAAATTCTAGGTTGACTATTCTTTTTACTCAGCACTCTTTAAATATATTATTTGTCTTCTGTCTTTCATGGTTTCTGATGCAAAATCTTCAGTTTTTCAGGTCATTGTTCTGCTGTATATCCTGTGATACACCCCTTCAGCTGCTTTCAAGAATTTTTTTCTTTGTCTTTAGTTTTTGATGGGGTTTTGGAGTGGTGGGGGCTGGAACCAATGGCCAAGAACAAATTCTTGAGACATCTTTGGTGCAAAAAGGTGATTTTATTAAAGCATGGGAACAGGACCTGTGAGCAGAAAGAGCTGCCCTTGGATTGTGAGAAGTGATTGGTTATAAACTATGGAGTTGGGGGAGGTAAAGGCAAAAGGGAGGCCTCCAGAAGGACTGATACGCTAAAGAAGACACACATAAGATGCCAGGGGCTTGCTATTGTCAAGGTAAGGTTGTTTTCCCTCTAGTAAGACATTAACATTGGGATGGTAGGGGGTTCCTGGAGAAATGTTATTATACTCTGTATTTGCCTCAAGTATTTGTCAATGGGTTGCAGGTTATAAAGAAATCTAATTTTACCTGCCATTTTCTTCTTGGCTTTGCTCCCCACATCACTAGGGAGGAGAGGGTGGTGTTGGGGCTCCCGGAAACTGAGTCTATAGGTTTCTGGAGAATAGGCTATTAATAAGATTGCCTTTTTCTTATTATTCACTAAGATATTTGTAAACTGATGGAGACTCATGTCCCGGCATGACTTTGGTCTCTATCAGTTAACCATTTGGTTTTTTTCCTTTCTTTTGTTCTTGGGCAGCCAGGAATGCTTGAGGAATATCATACATATCTCACTTGGGTGGCGGCAGGGGTTGTGCTAGCTTGTGCTTCGTCCTCAGCTTGCCTTATATGGTCCTTTATCAGTTTTCAGTACTCTTGAGTATAAAATGTTTACGTATGATTTTCTTTGAACTATATAGTTTGGGGTCTGCCTTGTTTTTTGATCCTCAAATTTACATCTTTTTTTTCTCTTTTTTTAAATGTTTGTTTATTTTTGAAGGAGAGACAGAGATAGAGCGTGAGCAGGAGAGGGAGACACCGAATCTGAAGCAGGCTCCAGGCTCTGAGCTGTCAGCACAGAGCCTGATATGGGGCTTGAACCCACGAACCATGGGATCATGACCTGAGCCGAAGTCGGACGCCCAACCGACTGAGCCACCCAGGCGCCCCTCAAATTTATATCTTTTACCAACTTATTTCTATAGAGGATTTTCTAAAAACTGTACATACATTCATTTCTCCTATAAGGGTGAACTAATGACTTACAGACTAATACCTGCTCACTCCTAAACTCTCACTAGCTATCAGTAGTTGATCCCAGAACTCCTTTATATTAAGCTTCAGTGAATCCTCAGAATTGTTTACACTCAATACAGCCAATAACCAATCAGATATTGCACATAAATTGAAACTAATTGCCACCCCATAATCTGTAGGTATTCTAAAACTTCTCCTGTATTAAGAAAGTCCACCAGGAGAGAGCTCTGGATGTGGATTATATCATTTTGATTCTGTCTGAATAGTGTTACTTTAAGTGAAGTGAATTTTGGTGCTATGTGATTACTTAGAATATTGGATATTTAATTTACAACTCTATTATGTTTGTTGGTGGAGTTAAAAATATCTTCGAAGATGCTGTTTCTTACAATTCAGGCCTCACTTTCAGTCCATCTATGGGAGAAATTTGTCTCCGGTTTCAAAATTTTTTTAAAACTTTTTAAAATGTTTATTTATTTTTGAGAGAGAAGGAGACAGAGCACAATTGGGGGAGGGGCAGAGAAAGAGGGAAACACAGAATCTGAAGCAGGCTCCAGGCTCTGAGCTGTCAGCACAGAGCCCGACTTGGGCCCAAACTCATAAACTGCGAGATCATGACCTGAGCCAAAGTCAGATGCTTAACCAACTGAGCCACCCAGGCACCCTCAAAATTTTTAATACTAGGGAAACCACTGAGCTCCCTCATTGCAGTATTTTCTCTTTAGCTTAAAAACAGATCTGTGGATCTTCTTTAGTGAGTGTGCAGAAGCATTTGGAATGCATGTTGTGCAATGAGCTTACTTCTAATTAGATCTTATGTTTTGTTTTCTTCCTCATGTCCTATTTTCCTCATCCTCTTATTGAAAATTTTATAATTTATGAGTTGATATAATCTACCTAAAGTCTTTTTGGAACAAATAATGGATATAAATAAATTAAATATAGCATATTCTTTGATAAACCACTGAATAGCTTGAAAGGATTGATTCTTCCCAACTAATTTATAGGTTTTTTTTTTTAAGTTTATTTACTTATTTTGAGAGAGAGAGAGAGAAAGAGAGTCAGAGGGAAAGGGAGAGAGAGAATCCCAAGCAGACTCTGCCTGCTCTCAATGCAGAGCCCTATGCAAGGCTGGAACTCTCAAACTGTGAGATCATGACCTGAGCCAAAATCAAGAGCTGGACACTCAACCAGCTGAGTCACCTAGGTGCCCCCAAATAATTTATAGTTTTAATAGAAATCAAAGTGCCATTTTGGAAATAAGCAACATAATTCCAAATTAACTTTGTAAGAAACAAAGTGATGAAAATGCCTGAGAAAATATTTAAGAGCAAATTAACTCACCACTGATGATGAGTTAACTTGCCCTACCATATATCAAAACAGTTTTTTATGACTACAATCATTAGGAGTATGGGCTTTACACAATTCTGGCCAGAGAGATTAATAAAAAGACACATTAGTATATGGCAAAATAAGTATCACAATTCAATTTGATAAATTATCAAATCGTTTGAGAGAAAATTTTATTTCATATTATGCAGCAGGTAAGTTCCAGATGCATTAAAGTATTAATATTTTTAAGGATAACATGCAAATCTGAATCAGCTATCTTTTGTGAGAAATTTTTGACATATAAGCAATGGGAAAACACACACACACACACATGCACACTCTACCTCTTCCTGTTAGAAGAGACAGAAAACAAAGAATAATAGTGATATTAAACATCTATATTCATATTAATAACATTAACTTATTAGATAAATTAATAAAAATTAAGTGAGAAGAGATGGTATTGCTAGGGACTGCAAGGACGAATTGAGAGAATAGTTGGAATTTAAAAAATGGTTAGGGAATGAAGGACCAAGATGGTGACAAAGGAGGCTCCTGAAAAAGGGTAAATATGTGAGGTAATGGGTATGTTAATTAACTCAGTGATGGGAATTCTTTCATAAGGTATATGCATATCAAATCATCACATTTACACTTAAATCTTACAATTTTATTTGTATTATGTCTCAATAGGGGTAAAAAAAAAAAATGATGCCCAGGTAATGTTTCACTGAGATGGTAACATTCATTGAAAAACTTTAAGGAGGTAAGAAAGCAATTTGCAGGGCTCTCCTGGAGAAGAATTTTCAGGCAGACGGAAGAGCAAGAACAAATACTGTAGTTCACTTAGGAACAATAAAGAGGCCAGTGCAAGAAAGAGTAGGGGTGGGTGAGCCAGTGAGCAAGAAGAATGGGGTAGTTAAAAGTGAATACAGCAAGCCAGATTAGAGAGGACTTTGACTCTTATTCTGGATCAAATGGGAGAAGCTGGGAGGTTTCAACAAACCAATTGACTCAGTAGTACTTACAAAGAATATCTCTGGATATTGAAAACAATTGTGGACAGGCAAATCAGAAGCAGGAAGATCAGATGTGAAGCTTTTGAAATAATCCAGGTAAAAGATGATGGTACCTTAGACCGGGGAAGTGGTAAGAAGGTGGAGAGAAGCTGTAAAATTCTGGATAGATAATGAAGTTGGAGCTGACAAGAATGCTGACAAAAAGTGGTATGTATAATAATTAGTTGCACAAGCTCTGGGGTTGGACCCCAGGCTCAAATTCCAGCTTTAGAATTCATAGCCATGTTGCCCTGAACAAGTTATTTATCTTTTCTCTGTCTCAGTGTCTACATCACAGGGCGATTTTGAGGATTTAAGGAGATAACGTATGTAAAGTACTTAGAATAGTACAGGCACAGGGTAATTAATGTGGTTTGTGAAGTGTTGGGGTTTGGAGCCAAGGGCCAAGAAAAAATTCACGAGACGTTTTCCTCGCAAAAGGTGTTTTTATTATAGCACAGATACAGGACCCAGGGGCAAAAGGAGCTGCCCTTGCATTGTGATGATCAATTGACTATATACTTGGGAGTTGGGGGAGGTAAAGACAAGGGGAAGTTTCCAAAGGTGTTTCATATGCTAAAGAAGATTCAAAGGATCCTCCTGGCCCAGCCATTGTCAAATGGAGGTTGTTTTTCCCTCCAGCAAAGCATTAACATTAAAACAGTTGGGAGTTCCTGGAGGAAAGTCTTACTCTGCTGTTCTCAAGTATTTGTCAATGGGCTGCAGGTTATAAGGAAATTTAATTTTATCTGCATTTCTTTTGCCTTTGTTCTCCACATCAGTAATCATTAGATAGTGTTATTAGACTTGGATATAAGCTGTAGAGTTGAATCAATGTTGATGTTGGAAAACCTAGGAAAAAAAGTATAAAGTGTTATGTGAAAAAAAATATGGTTGCAAAAAATAAAAAAAAATGTGTAATCCAAATTACAAAGTTATTTACATACACACACATAGAAGCAATATGAAAGGAAATACACTGAAATATGTCTGAAGATAGCTCTAGATAATAATATTGTAGATAATTTATTTTCTTTAATATCCCAAACTTTCTACAATAAACATGCATGTCTTTGCATAATCGGAAGAAAGTTATTAAATGGTTTAGAAAACAATTACTTAAAAATTGAAAGTCACCCTATTTTATCTCCTAAATAAAATGAGGGAAATGAAATAAGGGGTGGGAAGGAGAAAGAAAGTTCTTTCCTGAGGTAAGTGGAAAAGTATATGGGTATGTGAGAAAAGATTACACAAAATACTATCAACCGAATTCTAAGTAAAAACAGGAAAGAAAGGAAGGCTCTCTGGGTGTCTGTAATCCCCCTCAAGGTTTAGGAACTGGAAGGTGGCTAGTGAGAGTTCTCCAGATGGCCACTAGGGGGTTCTTGTGGTCCAGGAAGCCTTGTAGCCCAGAATAAACCCATGCCTGGTGGAGAATAAAGGGACTTGTCCAGATGGAAGAAGTCTTGTCCCCATTTGTGTGTATATTCCTAAATCCTAGAATCAATGAATGTTAGATCTAAAAGGAACTTGCAGGATTTTCCAGCCTAAGTCTTCATTTTAAAATTAGAAAAATGAGGGGCGCCTGGGTGGCTCAGTCAGTTAAGCGGCTGACTTCGGCTCAGGTCATGATCTCGCGGTCCGTGAGTTCGAGCCCCGCGTCGGGCTCTGTGCTGACAGCTCAGAGCCTGAAGCCTGTTTCAGATTCTGTGTCTCCCTCTCTCTGACCCTCCCCCGTTCATGCTCTGTCTCTCTCTGTCTCAAAAATAAACATTAAAAAAAAAATAAAAAATAAATAAAATTAGAAAAATGAAATGCAGAGAGGTGACTTACTAGAAGTTACATAGCTAGTGAGACACACAATTAGATAATACTCCAATCTAATCAGTGCTTTTTCTGATAAGTTACATTGGTAGAAACTGAGGCATGGTAGTACAGAAGTGACATTATCACATTGCAACCCCAAAGTGATCCAAGTGTTGAAAGTACTGATCTTCAGTTTTATTTCCACAAGGTAATAATAATAGCATATGATGTTTGGAAATATATCATATATGCCTATTATAGCTACTTTGTGTTTTTGATGTGGAGCTTAGCCCAATTCTAAGGCTCAGGAACTGTCCAAGGAATGCCCATTATTCATAGTTTGGTAGTTATTAATAGTTTTCTTTTTCCTTTCCTGGCTTAGACAACCCGAGGAATCAACTGTCATTCTCAGCTTTATTGGTAGCAAAAAACAAACAAGAAATCTCAAAATGTACCACTTTAAATACACCAGATCTTTGAAATTGATGAAGTTAGGTGTAACTCTGGGTTGTTTTCTACCAGCACCTGGTCCTTAATATCCTCATCGTTTTAAGCTCATCCTTCAAAGATTCAGTTCAAAATACCTCCTCCTGTTAGCCTCATGGTCCTCATTGCCCAGTGCCTTCCTCCCTTGTCAAGTATAGCCTTCTTCTTTTCATTCATTAGTTTCAATCATCCAATTCACAAATATTTATCAAATTCCTTCTGTAAGCAAGTTTTTGTGCAAGAAGCTGTGGGGCAATACAAAGGAAAATGAATATTGGTCATTGACTCCAAGGAATTGATGGTTTAGTATAGGGAGGTAAAGATGCCTGCATATAGCTAAAATACAGGCTGCCTATGGTTTCAGATGAGAGTGGCACAACCAAAATGGTAAGGAATTTTTTGGAAATTGATATTGCTTCCAACCAGGAAAATTTGGTACAGTTTCATGGGGAGCTGATATTTAATTAGGACTTTGAAGGTGGAGAAGGATATGGCAGATAGAGGACATGGATCCTCCTTCCACCACAATCCAGCTCTCCTATGTAAAAATGGATATTAATAAACAATTATCCAGCTTAAACACTGAACATGTAGTAGCTGCAAATTTATCTTCCCATGTAAGAACGTTCTATCATCTCACAAGAAGATGAGGCATTAGTCCTGGGCAGTCCAGACAACACATCAGCTGGAGGAGGAGGCACATTGTCAGCGATGTTCCTTCTCAGCACCAACTCAACTTTATACATCAAAGGGTAACAATTAACGATCCCTTTGCAAAAGTTGGTCACTCTGGAGTAGTAGCCAGGGTGATAATGACCATCAGTGACTCAGGGTCCTTTGAATCTATTAGACAAGGGGACTGGTTAATAGAACTATCTTGTGTAATACAAATGTCAATAAAAGGGGCAGCCAACTAGTCTGGGCAGGGGAAGCAAGCAGTCCTACAGTGTCGAGGCAGAGAGTGAAAAGTGATCAGAATTTTAAAAGTCTTTGCAATCAATGGCATAGAGGTTGAGATGACCTTCTGAAGAGAATCTATTTGGATTAGAAAATGAAGAAATGCTCTTTCCACTGCAAGGCAAAGACAGAAAATATTAAATCCAAGGCCATATTTCTTACCTATGAGCAATGGCTTAATAAGTTCCAGACAGCAGCTTTCTCTTTTAACAAATAGCTGATAGCACCTCCTTCTTAGTATCCACTCACCCAATCCTGAAGCACTCACCAACCCTCCAACACCGCCCCCCCTGCCCCCATAAACCCTAGTGACAAATCAGATTGGCATAGTTCAAGAAGAGAGATAATCACCACTGGATAAGTTGTGCTAGTGTTAGATTTTTTTGTTCAATTATAATTACAGTGTTATATTAGTTTCAGGTGTACAACAATATGATGATTGAACAACACTACACATTTTTTAGTGCTCATCAAGATAAGTGTACTCTTAATTGTGTTAGTGTTAATTTTGAAAACCACATCCCAAACCACAAAGTTTATGGCAACAAAATCAGGTAGAGCCAGGTATACCTGAGAGAACTTGCAAAGCCCTTTAAACACAGGCGGGGGCAAAAGTGATTTAAAAATATGAAGACTGAGGGGCGCCTGGGTGGCTCAGTTGGTTAAGCGTCCGACTTCAACTCAGGTCACGATCTCGCGGTCCATGAGTTCGAGCCCCGCATCGGGCTCTGGGCTGATGGCTCAGAGCCTGGAGCCTGCTTCAGATTCTGTCTCCCTCTCTCTCTGCCCCTCCCCCGTTCATGCTCTGTCTCTCTCTGTCTCAAAAATAAATAAACATTAAAAAAAAATTTTAAAAAAAATATGAAGACTGAGAGTGAGGTCACTGCATACTTGCAAAGTTGTATGCATTGGGCCCTTCTGTGAGCAGCTACTTCTTTTCTTGGGAACCCCTTAATGCATTTTCAGCCAGGGTAGAACAATTTCCCTGCGCTTAGCAGACCCATCATGGCCAGTTTCCTGAATCTGAGGCAGTTTGGTTAAAGTTTGATGCTAATGAGATTTGCATTAAATACACAGTCTTCCTGTGGCCATTTCCTGTTGTGCCAAGAATAATTCTGTTCATAGCTCCAGGCAGAACAAAAGTTCAGCTTCAAGCTGCCAATTAAAGTGTTTGAATGGGAGAAGGACAGCAAAGATAAAAAGTATAAGATTATTCAGAAGGAAAAAAAAATCCAAATACATGAAATTCTGATACCACTAACCAGAGCTTGTACTGATATCTCTATGCGCCAAGAACAGTAATGAAAGGCAGGTCTCAGAAGAGAAGTGGTATGTGGGATGAAGTTAGAATCCATTTGGGAGATGGATCATTAGTCCATCAGACTGTTAATATGTAAAGCCTTACAACACTATCATCCTTGAATTGAGTCCCATGGGGATTGTTTTAGTTATCTATTGCTGCATAAAAACCACTCCAAAGTTTAGTGGCTTAACACAACAAACATTCATTATCTCGCAGATCTCTTAGTTTTCTGGGGGTCAGGAATCTTCTGACATGGCTTAACTGCATCTCTGGCTTTGTGTCTGTCACAAAGCTGCAATCAGGGTATCAGTGAGGGCTGCAGTTGCAGTCATCTCAAGGCCCAGTTCACGGGGGATCTACTTCTAAGCTCAGTCACGTGGCCATTGGCAAACCTCAGATTCTTGGCTGTTGTCTGAAAGATGTCAGTCAGTTCTTTGCCACATGGATGTCTCTAGTTCATAACATAGCAAATGGTTTATCTCAGAGAGCAAGTCAGGAGAGAATGAGAGAGGGCTCAAAACAAGCCACAGACTATTAAAAATCTAATAACTCCACTTTACAGCAAAAAATATTATAAATAAGTACATAAGTATTTCTACAGAAAATAAGAAAATAATGTTAATAATTTTAAAAACTATAACATTTGCCATGATTTCCAGGGTTCTTTTACATGCATGTTTATTATTTAATCCACAAAATAAATTTTGAGTCACTATGATCATTAGATGTAAAATGCACAATCTTAGTCTTAGAACTAAGTTGAACTGAGTTGCCCTGCTTCTAAGTATTATTTTTAGGAAAAATTGTAAATAATTGGTATTTCTGGATTAATGACTCTGTCTAGGCCTATAATGATACATAGCAGTTGCTAAATTGGGCCAATTTCTTTTTTTTTTTTCTCAATTTGTGTTTTACCGAGAGATCCTAATAACTTGAAAGAGGTTCCATGCTAAAAGAGAATTATACTGATGAGGACATTTGTTTGCTGGCCAGGAATCACTAATCATCACCCAGCAAACATTTACAGTCATCACCTTGGTTATTTTATTTTCTGGTGTTGAATTATTGTCTTAAATAATGCCATTGTCACGAATTGAATTGTCCAGTAAAGGTATGGAAAAGGAATTATCAGGATAATACATTACTGCTATATTTTCAAAGGATCTGACATTTCAATATTTGCATTATTTAGTAATGTTTCTTGCCACATACAGGCATCCAGGGATATTTAATTAGTCTACATGTGATAGAATGGCACATTTCCCACACATTGCAGTAAACAAGCAAGCAAGCAAACAAACAAATTATTGCCCTAATCAGAAAGATGCAATAAAAATGAACTTTATAATATACTTCCCCACTGGGACAGAACAAGAACAACAACAACAAAAAAACTCTTTGAGCATAATAAGGGATCTAACAATGTACGAACAGTGCAGGAGATTTATCCTTGAAGTAAAGTATATTTCTTTCTTTTTTTTTTTTTTTTAATTTTTTTTTCAACGTTTTTTATTTATTTTTGGGACAGAGAGAGACAGAGCATGAACGGGGGAGGGGCAGAGAGAGAGAGAGACACACACAGAATCAGAAACAGGCTCCAGGCTCCGAGCCATCAGCCCAGAGCCCGACGCGGGGCTCGAACTCACGGACCGCGAGATCGTGACCTGGCTGAAGTCGGACGCTTAACCGACTGCGCCACCCAGGCGCCCCTCTTTCTTTTTTTTTAAGTTTATGTATTTATTTTGAGAGAGAACAAGCAGGGTGGGGGCAGAGAGAGAAGGGACAGAGAGAGAATCCCCAGCAGGCTCCCCGCTGTCAGTGCAGAGCCCAATGCAGGGCTTGAACCTAAAAACCATGACATCATGACCTAACCTGAAATCAAGAGTCGGACGCTTAACCGACTGAGCCACTCAGGCAGCCCATATTTTCTTTTTTAAAGTAACTGAAGTCAATCAGAAGAGAAAGAAAAAACAAGCTGCCAAGAAGAGACCAGACAGCTCAGTGACTTTTTTTTTTAACCTCTACTTCCTCCAGGACTAAAGATTATCCTCTCCCTACTCAGTAACAGAAATGGTGGAGAAAGAGCAGAGTTCTAAAAATGGGGCTAGGAAGCAAGCCCAGCTTAGTATTGAAGAGGTGAGGCATTTTTAGTGAATAGAAGAAATGAAGAGTGAGGCACCAAAGATGGCTAGATCTGGGGAGAAAGGAATAAAGCCTAGGGTTGGGGTGCATATCCTCTCCATCAAAGGAATTACCTCACGGGTATATAAAGAGATGTAGGCCCTGAAGCTTCCTGCTAGTGGATGATGAAACTGGATGGGTTATTGAATGCAGGTACCACACTTAACAGTATACAAAATTTCACCTTTTGCTCTCTGTTTATGTGGATCTCTTACTGTGAATTTTATCATTTCTTCCTCGGTTCCAGGTTTGGGAGAGACAAGTCTTTTGGTACCCCATTCACGGGCCCATCTCTGATCACAGACTGGCTCCTGGGACCTCTTTGGTACAAATGATGGTAAGACCAAAAAGCTGCGTTGGCCTTACATGGCTAACTCTCCAGTAAGTCTAGCCACCCTGACAATTTTCTCAGCAACAATATGGTATATTTCATCTCTCAGTATAGCACCTAAATTTGGAAAATTGTTGTCTCTTTGGTTTTATGAAACTGTAAATAGATTAGCATTTGTGTTCATTTAATCTTTCCTAAAGCAAATAGGCTCCAAGTCCTGTACAGTTCCTTGGGAAAAGTCAGAAGCTGAGACAGATGGGCTAGAATTTCTAGTTCCAAGGGGAACTAGAAACTGTAGGTGTATGTCAGACATGGTATTTCTCTGTACTTTCATAATTTTAGCACTTGGCTTCGATGGAAGACTTTTCAGGAAGTAATGGTGTGAAGTGTTGCAAGGTGCCTTTCTCTGCAAGCTTTTTTTGTTTGTTTGTTTTTTTCTTTTTTCTTTCTCTCTCCAAATTTTTATTTAAATTCCAGTTAGTTAACACAGTGTAATATTAGTTTCAGGTATAGAATTTAGGGATTTATCACCTACATACAACAGTCTCTGCTAGGGTTTTCAGTTTTTGCTTATGTTGCGGCTTTTCTGGAAATTTGAGGCAAATAAGATTATTTTATTACAGATGACCATTACTTTCCTTCAGTTTTATGACCCATTGTGTGTGTGTGTGTAACTATTCCTTAGGTGTTCTTATTTACATCCTGGGTATGAATGCCCATTTGGCAGCTGAGGATAATGTCATTTACTGTAGCAGCTGCTGTTTCTCACCAGGTGTGAGGTGGGCAGGTTAGAGATTATTGCCCTTAACAATGCATAAATCAAAAACACTACAAAAGGTTTTTGAAGACAGACCTAAAGTACAAATTTAAAACTTAGCATCTGTTTAAGGACTGCAGGTCTTGGTATCCACTCTGGTAAATGGAGATTTGTGTTTTTTCCTCCAGATATTCTTTGAGAATACACTCTTTTCACCTTTGGCAAACATTTCTCTTTTATTAATAGCCTATGTCTGACTCCTTGGTTTATTCAGAAACACTTGGGATATGGCATAATAATGTTTATCAAATTTAAGCCAGCAACCCAGTCTTACTGCTTTTGAGTAAAATGAAGAGTTGAATGGAATATATTGACTTATCTGTCACCAAAATTCAACAGAAAAAAAAGTGTACTTGCTTTCGTAGCAGACTGAAAATTTAAGTGGAATAAGAGAAAATAAGTAAAGTAACTGAAGAGATTCAAAGCTTGCCCACATTTGGGAAACTTTCATGCTTTTCCAGCAATGCAGATAAATAGCAATCTTGGGGTTCCATTGCAAGACATTATGTTTTCAATTTCTAGTTCAGGTACTATATTGTGGACTATATTTGTTAGGGTTCTCTAGAGAGACAGAACTGATAGGCTGTATATGTCTCTATATGTATGTGTCTATTTATCTATCAATTTATTTTTTTTAATTTTGTAATGTTTATTTATTTTTGAGAGACAGAAACAGAGTGCGAGTGGGGAGGGGCAGAGAGAGAGGGAGACACAGAATCCAAGTCAGGCGCCAGACTCTGAGCTGCCAACACAGGGCCTGACGCAGGGCTTGAACTCATGAACCGAAGTCAGACCTGAACCACCCAGGCGCCCCATCAATCAATTTATTTAAAAGAATTGGCCTACATGAGCAAGTCCAAAATCTGGAGAGAAAGAAAGCAGGCAGCCTGGAGACCCAGGGAAGAATTAATGTTTTGTCTTAAGTCAGAAGATAATCCAGAGGCAGAATTCCTTCTTTCTTAGGAGATTTCAATCTTTTTCTCTTAAGATCTTCAACTTGAGTGAATGAGGCCCACTGTATTATAGAGGGTAATCTACTTTGCTCAAAGTCTACTTAATTACATCTAAAAATTTCCTTCACAGCAACATCTAAATTGGTATTTAACTAAACAACTGACTTTCATAATCTGACCAAGTGGATATGTGTTCCAATTTTTTTTAGCACCATTTGCTGAAAGATTATCCATTTTTCATTGAATTGCCTTTGTACCTTTGTCAAAAATTAGTTGGCAATATTTTCAGAGGCTATTTATGGTCTTCCTATTCAGATGGGTTTCACTGATCTATGTATTACACTTTTAGTAATACTACACTGTTGTATTACTGTTGCTTACAGAAGTCTTGAGATTACTCAAAAGAAATCCTCCCATATTGTTCTTTTCAAAATTATTTATACTATTCTAGTGTCTTTGTTTTCCACATAAGTTTTAAAATTGATTGATATCAACAAAAAAGCTTGCTAAGATTTTATTGGGATTGGATTGAATATGTAGATCAAATTGGGAAGAATTGACATCTTAACCATATTGACTTTTCCAATCTATGTACATTTATTCTGAATTTATTTTGATATTCTTGGATTTCTTTAATCAGTATCTTACAGTTCTGCATACAGAGCTTGTATATTCTTGGATAGATTTATACATAATGCATTTTTGGTGACATTATAATTTTATTTTAGATTACTAATATTAGTATATAGAAAATCAACTGACTTTTGTATACTGACTTTGTTTCCTGAGCCCTTGCTTAACTCACTTGTTACTAGTTTCATCCAGTAAGTTTTTTAATAGATTCCTTGGGGTTTCCCACATAGGCAATCCTGTCTTCTGCCAACAGAGAGTTATATGTCTTTTTTGTGATAGGTGTAACTTTTCTTTCTTTTTCTTACCCGAATGAACTAGCCAAGTCTTCCAGTACGGTGCTGGCTATGAGTGGTAAGAAAGGATATCCATGCCTTGAGTCTGATAGTGAGGGTCAAGTATTCAGTCTTTGGGCATTAAGTATGATGCTAGGTTTTCTATATGTATCCTTTGTTAGGTTGAAGGAGTTTCACTGTGCTCCAAATTGGGGAGGTTTTCATCATGAATGGGTTTTGAAGTGTATCATATGATTTTTTATACTCGTTGATATGATAATACAGTTTTCTTTCTCACTCTATTAATATGAATTACATTGGTTGATTTATGAGAATTAAACTAGCATTGTATTCCTAGGATGAACCCCATGTAGGCATGATGTATTATTCTGTTTATATATTCATGAGTTTTATTTCATATGTGTTGTTAGAGATCTTTGCTTCTATGTTCATGAGTGATATTGGTCTTTAGTTTTCTTCTGTTGTAATGTTTTAGTCTGGTTTTGATATTAGGGTAACTATCACCTCAGAAAATAAATTGGAAAATATTCCCTTCTTTTCTACGTTCTGAAAGATACTGTGTAGAATTTATTATAGATACTGTGTAGAATATTATGTTTTCCTGAAGTATTTGAACAAATTCACCAGTGAAACAATCTGGGCCTGGTGTTTCTTCTTTCTTATGTTTATGGAATATTTTTAATTAATAAATTAATTTCTTTAATAGATATAGGGATATTCAGGTTACCTGTTTTCCTTGAGGGAATTTTGATAGTTTGTATTTTTCAAAGAATTATTCCATTTCATCTAAATTTTTGAATTTATTGTTATAGAATTGTTCTTAACATTTCTTTATTATCATTTTAATGTCTATGGATAAGTAGTGATAGTCCCTTTTATCATTCTTCACATTGGTAATTTTTGTCTTTCTTTTTCTTTCCTTGTTAGCATAGCTAAAAATTTGTCAGTTTTATTATTCTTTGCAAATAATCAGATTTTGGCTTCACTGAATTTCTCTATTGTTTTCCTGTTTTTAACTTAATTGATTTTTATTCTCATTTTTACTGTTTCCCTTTTTCCGCTTGTATATGTTTAGTTTGCATTTCTTTCTTTAACTTGAATTTTCTTTCCTAGATGGAAACCTAGGACATTGATTTATTGGTAGGTCTTTCTTCTTTTAAATTATATCGATTTTTTGCTATAACTAGCCTCTTGGCACTGCTTTTGCTGCATCCTACAATTCAAAAAAAAATTTAATGTTTATTTATTTTTGAGAGAGAGAGAGCGCGTGTGCGTGCATGCACGAGTAGGGGAGGGGCAGAGAGAGGGAGACAAAATCTGAAGCAGGCTCCAGGCTCTGAGCCGTCAGCACAAAGCCCAGGGGAGTGCTTGAACTCACAAACCATGAGATCAAGCCCTGAGCCGAAAAGGGATACTTAACCAACTGAGCCACCCAGGTGCCCCATCGTACAATTTTTGATAAGTGTATTTGCATTATAATTAAGTTCAAAATATTTAAAATTTCCTTGATTTCCTTTTAACCCACTGATTATTTAGAAAGGTATTGTTTATTTTCCAAGTATTTGGGTACTTTTTTTTTTTTTTAGCTTTAGTAGTGACTTTTAGTTTAATTCCATTATGGTATCAGAGTATCCTTTGCATAATTTATATTCTTTTATATTTGTTAAGGTTTACTTTATGAACTGGAATGTGGTCTAGCTTTGTGAATGTTTCATGTGCAATTGAGAAAAGTGTGTATTTTGACGTAGGTGTTTAGAGTGTTCTATAAATATCAATTATGCCAAGTTGGTTAATAGTGGTGTTCAAGTGTATATTTATCCTTACTAAATTTTTGCCTGCTTGTTTGTGGTGGTGAAGTCCCCAACAATAAAAATGGATTTATCTGTTTCTCCTTTTAGTTTCATCAGTGTTTGTCTCATGCATTTTGATGTCATATTGTTAGGTGCATATATGTTTAGGGTAGTTATGTCCTCTTGGAGAGTTGACCCTTTGTTATTATGTAATGTTGCTTTTTATTCTTGAAAATTTTCCTTGTTCTGAAGTTGGCTTGGTCTAAAATTAATATAGTTACTTCAGCTTTCTTTGATTTGTGGTATAACTTTTTCTATCCCTATACTTTAACATTTTTTGTTGAAATAAATTTCATATGACATAAAATCTAGCATTTCAAAGTGTCCAATGGAATGGTTTCCATTATACTCGGTGCTGTGTGACCATCAGTATTATCTAATTCTGGAATATTTCCATTACCCCAAAATAACTTCTAAGCTGTTGACAACCAATTCTGATTCCCCACCGCCTCCAATGCCTGGCAGTCCCTAACATACTTTCAGTCTCTATGGTTTTGCCCATTCTGGCTATTACACATAAATGGAATCATATACTATGTGACATTTTGTGTCTGACTTCTTTCATTTAGCCTAATTTTGCAGGGTTTTCCACTTGCAACATATTTCAGTACTCCATTGCTTTTTATGGCTGATTAATATTTCATTGTATGAACATATCACATATTGTTTTCCCATTCATTAGTTGCTGGGCATTAGGATTATTTCAATTTTTAGGCTATTATAAATTATGCTGTTATGAACATTTGTGTACAAGTTTTTGAGTGAACATGTGCTTTCAATTGTCTTGAATATATCTATAAGAAGAATTTCTTGGTCATATAGTAATTCTTTGTTTAACTTTTTGAGGAACTGCCAAACTGTTTTCTATAGCAGGTCCACCCCTTTGCTTTAGTCCATATGATTCTGTATTCGAAGCGGGTTTCTTGTAGATGACATGGATTCAGGTCTTGCTTTTTTTTTAATATATTTTTTTAATATTTATTTATTTTTGAGAGAGACAGAGACAGAATGCGAGTGGGTTAGGGGCAGAGAGAGAGGGAGACACAGAATCTGAAGCAGGCTCCAGGCTCTGAGCCGTCAGCACAGAGCCCGATGTGGGGCTCGAACCCACAGAGCTGTGAGATAGATCATGACCTGAGCCGAAGTCAGGCACTCAACCGACTGAGCCACCCAGGCGCCCTTAGGTCTTACTTTTTTATCCAATATGAAAATCTCTTTTAACAAAGTGCATTTAGACCATTCACATTTATAGTGATTATCGATTGTTGGATTAGAATGTACCATCTTGCTGTTTTCTATTTGTTGCATTTGTCTTTGTTTCTTCATTTTCTGACTTCTCTCATTTCACTTGAATATTTTTTGTGATTCCATTTTATCTCATCTATTCATTTATCATTCATACTTCATTTTAAACTTTTAAAGTGCTTTGTAAATATAAACCATGGGTGTACAATATATATTTTCAAATAATCCAACTGTCTTCAAATAATGCTGTACCTTTTCATATGTAGTAACTTAGAATATTTCCAATCAGTCTCCATTTTCAGTAAAAATAAACTCTTTCTGTAAAAATAAGCTCTTCCTCACATTTGCCAAGACCCATCATCTGATACAACCACAATGAAATGTAGTAAGCTCATATAAAGCTCCTTCAATTAAGTGGTTCATTTTATGTAAGTTGCTATTCATAATGAAGATGGAGAAAATAGGTTATAGATAATTACACCATATTTGAAAGCTCATTTTCATGAGTGACTGCAATTAAGAAAAATATTACACAATTTTATCTAATAAATCATAGTGCAAAAAATCAAGGTGATCCTGTTTTTGTAGTGATGGCTCCTTCATTATTCCCTATTTAGCTTTGTATTTGCCAATGTCCATACAAGTGCCAGTCTCCATTGAAATGGGATTTGTTTTTTGTTTTTTGTTTTTTTTCTGGTATTAGGAATAAATGAAGTTCTTACCTGGAATATAAACCAAAACAATAAACATAGGTAAACCTAACAAAAGTTGTTGCAGTATAAAGTAGTTTAGTCACATTGTAGGAGAGTTTAGCAGTATTTCTTTTTTTTAATTTTTTAATCGTTATTTATTCTTAGAGAGTGAGACAGAGAGAGCTTGAGCAAGCGTGGGAGGGGCAGAGAGAGAGGAAGACACAGAATCCGAAGCAGACTCCAGACTCTGAGCTGTCAGCACAGAGCCTGACGTGGGGCTTGAACCCACGAACTGTGAGATCGTGACCTAAACTGAAGTCAAGGCTTAACCGACTGAGCCACCCAGGCGACCCAGCAGTATTTCTTAACGCTGAAAATGTGTACACCCTGCGACCCAGATGTCCTGCTTCCATGTGTATACAAGGAGATATGTAGAATGCTGTTTTGTTATTATAGTGGTATGAAATAAAACACAGCCTAAATGTCTATCAACAGATAAATGAGCACCGCATATGCATGGTAATCAAAGTAGAATAGATAAAAGTGGCATATTCATATGACATGATACTATATAGCAGTTAAAAGAAATGCATTAGCTCTCCATGTGTGAACAGAAATATATGTAAGTGTTTTTTATGAGACTAAGAAAGCTGCCCATTACACATGGATAGAGAAGTAGGACAAATGCTAAGAAGACTCAAAGTTATAACCATTGTTAAATGGTTCCAGAGACAGACTGGGATAGACAGAGTGGGAGAAAGCTGGAATTGTGTTTCATATTCAAATAAAAATTTAATTTTTATTACAATGTTTTTATAAGCCATATCAGTAAGATGAGTCTAAAATATACTGTGACACACATGCCCCCCCACACACCCACACCCCCCCCCATATCACTGATTTAAAATAACAAAGGGTTATTTCATACTCATTTTGCTTGTTTATCATGCTTTGGCAGAGGTGACTATTCATTTAATTTACTCAGGGACTTCTGATGGAACAGCCACTATCTCAAAAGCTAGAGGATAAAGGAAATGCTAGTGGCTTTTGCACTGACAATTAGAACCATGAACCTGGGGGGGCGCTGGGGTAGCTCACTTGGTTAAGCTTCCAACTTCGGCGCAAGTCAAGATCTCATGGTTTGTGGGTTCAAGCCCTGTATCGGGCTCTGTGCTGACAGCTTGCTCAGAGCCGGGAGCCTGCTTCGGTTTCTGTGTTTCCTTCTCTCTCTGCCATTCTCCTTCTCACCCTCTATCTCTCTTTCTGTCTCTCAAAAATAAATAAATGTTAAAAAATTTTTTTTAAATATTAAAAAAAATGTTGAGCCTGGAAGTAGTATTTAACAGTTCTACTCACAAGTAATAGGCCAGAAATAATCATATGGTGCCACTAACCCGTAATTGGTTGCGAGAGTGCCATAAGCCAAGAATATGAAGAAACAGAAATATTCAGCGTGAAAAATTAATGCCCACCACACAGCAGAGTTTATTTTTCCTACAAGTGATTATCTAAAAATTGAATGAAACAGTAATTTAGTTAATGAAAAACGTATGGCAAGTGTAAATGCACAGGCTAATATGACAATTATGTGAATTTATAGCATAAAAAACTTTGAGTAATGGATTAATGTATCTTTTGAAAGAGTATTCTCACCGACAAGTTACAAAGTTTTGTCCCTGGTCTTGAACTTTGTAGCATTTTTATGAGGGAAATGCATGAAAATAAATTATGCAGATGACATTCCCTTAATGGTGAATAATATTTACTACATCTTACAGTCACTAGTCGTGGGAAAGGAGCATAGTCCCATTTGCTTCCAGCCGAAATGGAATATTAGAGAACAGATTTTTTTTTTTAATTGAGGATAGTTGACACACTATGTTACATTCGTTTCAGGTGTACATCAGTGATTCAATGTCTATATGTTATGCTCACCACAAATGTAACTACTATCTCTCACCTTACAATATTATGACAATAACTGATTAAATCCCCTGTGCTATGCCGTTTAGTCCCGTGACTTATTCATTCCATAACTGGAAGCCCATATCTCCCGTTCTCCTTCATCCATTTTGCCCAATCCCCCACAGTCTTCCCCTCTGGCAACTGTCAGTTTGTTCTCTGTTTTTATAGGTCTGATTCTGCTTTTTTGATTGTTTATTAATTTGCTTTATTTTTAAAATTCCACATATAAATGAAACCATACAGTGTTTGTCTTTCTCAGTCTGACTTATTTCACTTAGCATAATACCCTTTAGTATTTGTGACATTTGTGACATCCATGTTGTCACAAATGGCACTATCTCCTCATTCTTTTTTTTTATGGCTGATTAATATTGCAGTGCATATATATATATATATATATATATGCTGCATCTTCTTGATCCATTTTTCTATTGATGGACACTTATATTCCTTCCATATCTTGGCTATTGCAAATAATGCTGCAGTAAACATACAAGTGCATATATCTTTTCAAATTAGTGTTTTTGTTTTCTTTGAGTAGATACCCAGTAGTGGAATTATTGGATTATGTGGTATTTCTATTTTTAATTTTTTGAGGAACCTCCAACTGTTTTCCACAGGGGGTACACCAGTTTGCATACCCACCAATAGTACATCAGGGTTTCCTTTACCCCACATCCTACCAACACTTATTACTTCTTGTCATTTTGATTTTAGCCATTCTAACAGGTATAAGGTAATATCTCACTATGATTTTGATTTGCATTTCCTAGAATATTAGTGATACTGAGCGTTTTTCATATGTCTGTTGACCTTTAATATGTCTTCATTGAAAAAATGTCTATTGAAGTCCACTGCCCATTTTTTAATTAGATTGTTGTTTTTGTTTTTGTGTTTTGTTTTTTGTTTTTTGGGGTTTTTTTTTTGGTATTGAGTTGTAGAAGTTCTTTACATGTTTTGGATATTAACCCCTTATCAGATATATCGTTTGAAAATATCTTTTGCTTTTTTGTTTTGTTTATGGTTTCTTTTGTGTTGCAAAAGTTTTTATTTTGATATACTCATAATAGTTTATTTTTGCTTTTGTTTCCCTTGCCTTAGCAGACATATCTAGAAAAATGTTTGCTCAGCTGATGTCAGAGACATTACTGCCTGTGTTCTTTTCTAGGATTTATATGGCTTCAGGGCTCACATTTAGATCTTCAGAACATTTTGAGTTTATTTTTGTGCATGGTGTAAGAAAGTGGTCCAGTTTCACTCTTTTGTGTGTAGCTGTCCAGTTTTCCCAACACCATTTGTTGAAGAGATTGTGTTTTTCCCATCGCCTATTCTTGACTCTTTTGTTGAAGAGTATTGACCATATAATTGTGGGTTTGTTTCTAGACTTTCTATCCTGTTCCATTTATCTATACATCTATTCTTGTGCTAGTACCATTCTGTTTTGATTATTACAGCTTTGTAGAATATCTTGAAATCTGGCATTGTGATACATCCAGCTTTCATTTTCCTTCTCAAGATTGCTTTGGCTATTTGAGGTTTTCTGTGATTCCATACAATTTTTAGTATTATTTTTTCTAATTCTGTGAAAAATGTTATTGGTATTTTGATAGGAGTTGCATTGAGTCTGCACATTGCTTTGGGTATTGTGAACATTTCAACAATATTAATTCATCCAATCCATGAGCATAGAATATCTTTCCATTTTAGGTTGCATTATTTTCAGTTTCTTTCATCGGTGTTTTATGGTTTTCAGAGTACAGGTCTTTCATCTCCTTGGTTAAATTTATTACTAGGTATTTTTTTCTTTTTGATGAAATTGTAAATGGAATTGTTTTCTTAATTTCTCTTTCTGCTACTTTGTTATTATTGTATAGACATGCTACTGGTTTCTGGGTAGTAATTTTGCATCCTGCAACTTTACTGAATTCATTTATTAACTCTGGTAGTTTTCAGTGGAGTCTTTTGGGTTTTCTATGTACAGTAACATATCATCTGCAAATAGTGACAGTTAAACTTCTTCTCTTACTTCTTTATTTCTTCCTTTTTCTTGTCTGAATGCTGTGGCTAGGACTTCTAGTACTATGTTGAATAAAAGTGGCAAGAGTGGACATCCTTGTCTTGTTTCTGATCTTAGAGGAAAAGCATCAAAGAACAGATTTACATTCCCACCTAAAACAAGTAAAAAACTGTATGTAATAAAATAAACAATAATATTCAAGACTTTAGAGGTAAGACTACAAAGGATGGTAACACATGAAACATGAGAAATGAATAGAATGAGTCCTGTGATTAACCCAGCCTACTGCCTTGTGAAATTTACCAAGCTGTGGTTCAAAAAGAAGAAATCTAGGTAGGGCTCAGCAGTTTCACTGGTTAAAGAAAAGAATCTCAGAATTTTCAGAGATCAAGGGAACTAGAGTTCATTGGAAAAATACTAGAAGGTAGCACGTTGAATAGAGAGAAATATCTGGATAATATTTGGAAGATTACTGGTAGGTAGATGTATACACGGACTCTTCCCAAGACTAGAAAAGAACTACTAAAAATGATTAGAGGGAACAGTACTCAGAGACCACTGCAGACAGGAATGGTGCCTTTCTCCATCAGCCAGACTAAGGAAACTCGTAAGTCACAGCACATTGGGTAGAGCACTAAGAAGGATCTTGCCTTAGTAATGCAGAATAATTAGCTCTAGACCAATCTTGATTTCATCGTAAAAGCAAAATGTAGAGTAACCAAACTATTTCCAAATAGCTACATCTCAGAAGAAAGCTCAAGAATGGAAATAGTAATATATTCAGCATCCAATAAGGTAAAATGCATAATGTTTGACACCCAATCAAAAACTACCAGGCATGCCCCAAAGCAGGAAAACTCATTCTATAATGAAGAGAAACCTCAATCAATTGAAACCAACCCAAAACTAACACAAATGTCAGGTATAACAAAGATATTAAAACAGTTATTAGAACTGGGTTCCATATGTTCAGAAAGCTAAAGGAAAGATTGAACATGTTAAATACAGGCATGGTTTACATACAAAGACCCAAATCAAACTTCTAGAGATAAAAAGTGCAAAGTCTGAGATGATAAATATTCTCGATGACTTTAAAGGATGGTTTGGGGCGCCTGGGTGGCGCAGTCGGTTAAGCGTCCGACTTCAGCCAGGTCACGATCTCTTGGTCCGGGAGTTCGAGCCCCGCGTCGGGCTCTGGGCTGATGGCTCAGAGCCTGGAGCCTGTTTCCGATTCTGTGTCTCCCTCTCTCTCTGCCCCTCGCCCGTTCATGCTCTGTCTCTCTCTGTCCCAAAAATAAATAAAAACGTAAAAAAAAAAAAAAAAAAAAATAAAGGATGGTTATACATTGTAAAGGAAAGATTACTGAACTTGAAAACATAACAGAAATGATCTGAAATAAAACATACAGAGGGGGAAAAACCCTCAAAAGACTCAAAATAAATTAACAGAACACCTGAAGCTGTAGGATAACTATATGCAGCCTAATACATATTTCATTAAAGTATCCAAAGAAGCATCAAGTGCAAGCAGGATAGAAAAAAAAATTTAAAGAAATAATCGTCAATTTTTTCAAATTTGATGAAAATTATATATCAACAAATTTAAAAGGCTGAAGAAATTCTCAGGCATACTGTGATTTTTATCAAAAACAATAGAAGCTAGAATACAGAGGAGCAACATCTCTAAAGTAACGAAAGAGAAAAAAAACAACCAAAAATTCCATATTAGTCAAACACACCTTTCAAAAACAAATATAAAATAAAGAGATTTCCAGACACACAAAGCAAAATAATTCATCACCAGAAGACCCACACAATGACCAAGGAGTTCTTTTAGTTAGATGAAAAATAATACCAGATGAACATATGGATCTACAAAAAAGGCCAAAGAACATAGTAAATGGTAACTGTGAAAATACATAATATTTTTCTTATTATTTAAATTGATATAAAAGACTATTTATTGTTTAAAGAAGAATAAATAAAAATGTAGTGTGGAGTTTATAACATATACAAGAAAAGAAATCAGGCCTGATTTACAGAGTCCATATGGTAAAGTAGCACTACCTCGAAGTTAAGATTTCCAACAGTATAGCACTCCATGGTTGGCCTAAAGGAGTATAGGAAAGGGAAATTGCCATAGCTAGAATCTTATATTGACGTTTTGAGATTTGACATGGAAGGAGCAAAATTTGAAAATTTAGATCAGTTGATAGATAGACGATAGATGGATAATTATATCTAATATATGAGTGGGTTTCTCAAGATGAACAGAGTATGAAGATATTTATATTTAATATGCATGCTCACCAGTCATCCCATTCAGAGGAGGTTCTAAATAATTAGGTGGACATAATGATATCTTTTCTCTGCTCTTCCAGAGGGCAAGTTCTAGGCTAGCTTGTTAGTGGTGACTTTGCTGACCTTTACTCTCCCATTCTTCCAATTTAATGTAAATCTACAATTCCCTTTATTATAATGATTTATACATGGAATGCAAAGAGTGGTTTCTTTTTTGATGACTAAAGCCTGGCAGATACAACATGCCATAAAGATAATAAGCATGAAATATTACACTTATTTTTTTTAATGTTTATTTATTTTTGAGAGGGCATGCCCACGTGAGCTGGGGAGGGGCAGAGAGACAGGGAGACAAAGAATCCCAGGCAGGCTCCCCGCTGTCAGCACAGAGCTTGATGCAGGACTTGAACCCATGAACCACAAGATCATGACCTGAGCTGAAATCAAGAGTTGGATGCTTAACTGACTGAGTCACCTGGGCTGCCCCAAAATATTTAGAGGCATAACTCCAATTACAAATTTATAGAATTAGAAAGATAGGGCTTAGCAGCATGTTTGAATGACACAATTTTTTCATTAATAAAACTAAATAAAAATAAACTAAATAAAACTAAATAAAACTAAATAAAAATAAAGTTGCATGAATAGTGCAGTATCTCTATTAGAGACATTTTTGCTCCCCTTTATACTTTTTGAGAACAATACCTAGAGTAAACCATTCTGTTTTAGAGGCTGCAATTGAGTAGACACACAGTTGCAGGTTAAGAGAATGCACACTATGCCATGAACTGAGCTATTTAAAGTCTTTTGAATTTTAGCCTGGGATAGAGAAGATCAGGTAGGGTGGAAAATGTAGTGGGCTAGAGGATACAAGGCTATATATTTGTAGTATTGTTATATGGCAGAAGTTTTAATTTTGAATTTTAATATCATAAACGTATAGGACTAACCAACCAAAAATTTTATTGTTTTTGAGGCAATTAGTAAGATGTAATATATGCATTTACAAATCAGTGGTCTCAAATAATCCTCTTCCATTTCATTTATTCTTTCATTGAACAATCACGTATACACTAAGTTCTGTGTTTCTTCTTCCAAAATATAGCTTTTCTGTGTCTGCTTTTTACCACCTCTGCATTCTGCTCTCTACCCTAAGCCACCATTCTGGAAAATGGCTATAGCTCCTGGCTGGCTTCCTCATCTCCATTCTCAGTTTCTTATTTATTCTTATCAGACCGATCAGAAAGATAGTTTAAAATGGGAATTGTGGAGCACGTGGTTGGCGCAGTTGGAAGAGCATGTGACTTGATCTTGGGGTCGTGAGTTTGAGTTCCACACTGGGTGTAGAAATTACTTAAAGTAAATAAATAAAATTTAAAAAAATAAATAAAATAAAAAAAATATGAGTTAAGAATTGCATCTTTTGATCTTACCACTTTCCCACTGAAAACTTCCCTGTAGCTTCCTGTTTCTCCTAGGATAAATTCTAAAACTCCTTGACAATAGGTAAAAGACCCTTCTTTTAACCTTTTGTCTGCCTTCTTTTTTTTTTTTTTTTTTTTCCCCACTGTGCACTGATCTTTTTCTCTTTCAATATACTCCTGACACGACGGCCTCCTTTAGTTATTTAAATGTTCTGAGGGGCGCCTGGGTGGCTCAGTCGGTTAAGCCTCCGACTTCAGCTCAGGTCACGATCTCACGGTCTGTGAGTTCGAGCCCCGCATCAGGCTCTGGGCTGATGGCTCAGAGCCTGGAGCCTGCTTCCAATTCTGTGTCTCCCTCTGTCTCAGCCCCTCCCCCGTTCATGCTCTGTCTCTCTCTGTCTCAAAAATAAATAAACGTTAAAAAAAATAAAATAAAATAAATGTTCTGAGGTCTTTTCTGCCCACTGGACTTCCCATGATGTTTCCTCTTCCTGGAATAATGTTCTTCTGACCTTTTTTCTCCTTCTTACTTCTAACCTATGTATTTCATCTCAGTTTAATTTAATGGCTCTCTACCAGCAGTGATTTGGCAATATCTTGAGACATTTTGGGTTGTTACAACTGGAATGGTGCTTATGACATCTAGTAGGTAGAGGTCAGGAAACTGCTAAACATTCTACAATGTAGAGGACAGCTCTCTACAGCAAAGAATTATCCAGCCTAAAATGTCAATAATGCTGGAGTTGAGAAACTCTTGTTTATTTGTGACTTCCTGAAAGTTTTCAGTTAATATAAAATTAATTCACTTTCTTTATCTCTTACCATGCTGTTCTTTTGCTCAGCAATTCATCTAAATTTTTAATTATGTATTCAGTTCTTTATCTATTTGTTTAATGCCTGTTTTCCTCACTGGACTGTGAATTCTATGAGAACAGAAAACCTATCTGTTTCCCTGTTGTACAGTCAGTGTATGGCACAATATCTGGCACACAGAAATAATCAATAGTAATTGTTCTAAGAATTATTAAATGAGGTTTATTATTGCGTAGGACACTATTTTAGAAATCAGGTGTAAATAGTCATTCAACACAGTGTCATTCAAGTCCAGGAAAAATGTAGCAGAGGACTAAGACATACAAATAACCAATTACAGTACAGACAAGATGAAAATAACATCCTAAATGGAGTTTAAAGTAATGAGATAGATAAATTCAGAGGAAGGAAGGCATAATTACCATGAATTTGGGCTTAGGGAAGACATTATCATTGTCTTCACTATCGTTTTTTGGATGATAGCCAATTGA
This sequence comes from Herpailurus yagouaroundi, assembly GCF_014898765.1. NCBI lineage: Eukaryota > Metazoa > Chordata > Mammalia > Carnivora > Felidae > Herpailurus > Herpailurus yagouaroundi. Next base: position 63,838,499 of record NW_024412391.1, on the reverse strand, counting down.
CTGGCAGAATAGAATTATCTTTTCTGATCTGTGAGGTGACACATGGCTTAACTCACCACATTACCAAATGGTAATTTCTTAGAGACTTTGCAGTATTAATTTTCTCCACAATTGTAAATGAGGAACTGGAGCTTCATAGGCTTAAAATAATAATTCTGTTTTGTGATGGTCATTTGAATATATTTCCAAAACTAATTATGGTGTTCTGAGAAGCCCAGAACTCTATTTATCCTGGATCCCAATTCCTAGATACTGATAGGATGCAATCCCAGATCATTCTAAATGTGAAAAGATTTATAATTAGCTAGTTAATATCACTTCCATTTTGGAAATTTAAGATTGTCTGTGTCAAAATTGAGTTAGGGTTAAGGGCGCCTGGGTGGCTCAGTTGGTTAAGCGTCTGACTTTGGCTTAGGTCATGATCTCGCGGTCTGTGAGTTCAAGCCTCACGTTAGGCTCTGTGCTGTCAGCTCAGAGCCTGGAGCCTCTTTCAGATTCTGTGTCTCCCTCTTTCTCTCTCTTCCCCCGCTCATGCTCTGTGTTTCTCTTCTCAAAAATAAATAAACGTTAAAAAAAATTGAGTTAGGGTTAAACTTTCTGTGTGTGTGTGTGTGTGTGTGAGTGAAAGAGAGAGATACACACACATGCATATACATGTGCATATGTATATACATACACACCCACGTAAATACACAGGAACATCTCCGACTACAGATATGCACCGAGCCCTATGTACTTGATGCTCAGTTAAACAATTTTTTGGCTCTTCAGGATTTTGGGGTTCTGCACTTCTGTTTTCTTTAAGGTACTAGCTATTTTGAATTTTGGTCCCCAGTTTAAACTGGGCACTGAACATTACCTGGCAATGCAGTTTCTCTCGTTATTTCCCACTCTCCACACAAGACGTTCAAACAGTTTTTTGCTCACTTTAAAGCCCTGATACCGTGTGTGTATGTATGTGTGTGTGTGTGTGTGTGTGTGTGTGTGTGTGTGTGTACGCACGCTTTAACTCAGTTTATACTTCGCAAAGAAAGCAGAAGCCATTGGTGGTGGTCCCAGAGCCACCACCAAAGCAACTTCTCACAGCCAAATCTACCAACTGACGGGTACCTCCCTTACTCCTTTCCACCCAACCCAGTGGAGGAATTATTTTTCCTTTTTCCTAAGCCAAATTTCCTGGTATGCTCAGAATGTCCTTCCTTCCCTCTTTTTCACTCTCCTGGTGATCTTATGTTGCTTATATATATTTAGAACGGCCCTCTGTACTAGATAGTTTTCATCATTCTTTGAATCTTTGGACCTCATATTCTTCTCTGGTGTGTTTCTGTCTTGCTCACTTCATAGTCACAGTTTTCTTGGCATTCCTACACCCTCATCCCCTATTCATCGAGTCAGTCCAAGAAGACTGCTGGGCACACCTAGACACACCTGTAGAACGTCCTCCATGTCACAGGATATAATGGACACTCCTTCTGGCCTCTCAGCAGCCTTAGACAGAGCTAAACACTCAGTCTACATTAAAAAACTAGATTCTCTTCACTCTATGCCACTCCTACAGCTTTGTTTCTACCTCTGTGTCTAGTTTTTTTTCTTATTAAACTTTTATCTATAGGAGTCCTGATAGTTTCACCTCAGTCCTTTTCTTCTCTGTTTGTTCTTTCTTATTGGTATTTACCACTTTGGTGACTTCAGTTCCATCTAGGTAGTGATTATTCTCAACTTTATGTCTTCAGCTCAAGTGTATCTATTCTGAAGTTATTCTAAATCTCCACCCATATGATCCATGTAGGTCCTTCAAAAATACCATGTCCCAAACTAAAGTTTTGATTCCTCCTAGACCTCCCATGCTCCTTATAACTCAAAAAGGCACCCACAACGAACCAAACGGGAGTCAATGAATCATCCTTGATGTTTTCTGCATATCATCTTCCATATATAATCACACATTATATATTATGAATCCCACCTCCATAGTGTCTCCTAAAAGCTTCCACTTCTCTTTATTATTTTTCTTCTACCTTAATCCAAGCTATTATCATCTTTTGCCTGGAACAATGCATTTTCTTCCCATGACAGTCTTGTTTTCACTCTCATCACCTCTGGTCCATCCTCCAGAGCAGGACCTCCTGCTATCTGGTATAGGACCTCCTATGAATGGTGAATGGTGAAAGTGAATGGTGCCTCCTTGAGTTGCATGCATCATGGCTCTGATCTGAAGTAATCTTTTAAAAATAGACATCAGCTTCAGCTCAGTTCTTGGATAAGAGAGCTAGTGGCATGGGCCCGGGCAGTGGTCCTGGTGGGTTTCTTAGCAGTTGGTGGTCTGAGGCCAGGACTCAAGTAGCAGTGGCATTACTATGATGAGCAGGCGGCCAGGGAAAGTGCCCTTATAGTTTCTGCCGCATGAGGACTAGAGTCTTCCCCAGCCCAAGCTGACCGACCTGTGGCTTGTCCACTTCTGCTTCTTGGGTGACTACTTTGGCCTGATTGATAATGCGATCTGGCAGAGGCTGGTGGTGTTGGCCGGTTTGCATTGCCAGCTTCTATATGTTACTTCCTTTGTTTTTATTGGATATGATCTTTTAAAACATCAAGAGTATATATATGCTGTGAAGGACCATGGTATGTTTACATATGTAAAATCACATCCTGAGGATTTTCCTGAAAAAGATGAAAACTTATGGTGAATTTCTTGAAGAATTCCATCAGTGCATTGAAGTCTTTAAAATTTATACTTTGGTTTCACTGATACCAGTGGTTTCTGAATTTTGTGGAACGTGTTTCCATGATATTTGAAGTTTATGTTAATCTGTCTGTTAACACCTTGTGATTGAAATGGTTCATCATGAAAAAAAAATAACATAAAAATCAACCATGATTCTCTCCACTTAATTTTTTCAGTGGCGTTCACCTTCTTTTAAATTTTAAAATACTAAACTTGCCTGTAAATTACTTTATGATCTGACCCTGCCCTCCCTCCTTACTGTGCTCTGCCATACAGAGTTTTTTTTTCATGCTTTGAATGTCTTGAATTCCCCTTATTTCCAGCCAGAGCCTTTTCAGATGCCATTCTTTCTTGCTGGGAGTATCTTTCTCTGACTAGTCACCTGGATAAAATCTATTTAGTTTTCATGTCTTTGCTTAAAGATCATTTCTTTGTGGAAGCATTCCCTGACATGTCATATCAGTTGAGGTGTACTCATTAGAAACTCTCATAGACACTGTTTTTCCTTCTAACCTTTATTGCAGTTGTAAGCTTCAGAGGACAGAGACTGTCTGCTTCATTTATCTATACATCTTCAGTGGAAAACAATAGACACTCAAAAAATATTTGTTTAAATGAATGAAATATTTGGACTCTCAATGAAAACCGCAACTAAATTATTTATATAAGGAATTTACTTTCTGTCATGAATTGTACTGGCTGCTTACATAGTCAAAAGTAATCATTTAATTGCAAAACTGTATTTTATCCTATGTCCTGTTAGCAAATAGACTTACCTAAAGATGATTCTAAGTGGCATTTCAAACAGACTCATACTAGTTTCAGAAAATGTGGTTGGACCGACTTATTGTATGTCTTAGGTCTTTGTTAAGTGACAGTGTGATGTAAAAGAATGTATTTAAGGAGATCTCCATAAAAGATTTGCAACTAATCCAGCAGGCAGTTTTGAAATTATATCTTTATTTTCAGCAAGTTGCATGGCTTAAAAAATAACATCATCTAGACTGTACACCAGTGCAATTTGATATCCTTGTAGTTAGAATTACTGAGTCTTTACCAACTGTGAAAGCAAGTAAGACAGTGAGTAATAGGCAAGCAATAAATATGTCAGAGGACTTATTGAACACAGCCTTGGGATTCTGTTTTGCTGGAGGCACAGGAATTTTAGAAGCAGTGAAATGTTTTTGATTTAAGTAATTGTTCTATTGGATTTATCTCATTTATCTCAAATGTGAAAATGCCAGTGTATAACTTCTCCAAAGAAGTTGCTTGAAGTTAAAAAACAAAACAAAACAAAACCATATCATATGATAGACTATAAATCAGGAAAACTGAATTTTTATCCCAGATCTGACAATTACAGTGATGATAACGTAGAGTAGCTTAATATCTCAAAGCTTTTGTTTTCTAACACATGAAATAGACGTATAAATGTAAACCTCACTTAATATACAGTGTTGTTATTTCAACTAAATGAAAAACAAAAATTACTTGGCACGGTGGATGGTGCTCTTTTCAACCTGACTGAAACAGCCTTCTTGCATGTCATCTAGTTAGCCTTCTTACTCATCTCCCTTCTTCCCTGACTGCTCCCTGCACTCACACACACACACACACACACACACACACACACACACACACATCAATCAATTCTACACATGTAACACCAAATTAATCACCTTTTCCTACGTTCTGACCCCTTTAATACTTATGGAGAAAAGGAGAATAATATTTTTGAAATGGTGCGTGTGCTTTTGTTATTTTCTTCTTTCTAGTTTTCAAGAGGCATTATTTGTCATAAATGTGGCTAGGACTGTTATGATGTCAAGAAGATAAAGAGAAGCATTTTTATTGAGCCTTTGATATTGAAACTAGAATTTTGGAAGTCCATGGTAAGACGGTGGTTCTGAAAGGCAGACTTTGGGATGAAAACATTCTTAAGAAAATACTTTAGTTCATATTAACATCAAGAGCCAGTTCTGGAAATTTTGAACATAAAATTTTACTCCACGCCATACAGAGGTCTCAGTTTATGACACAGGGAAAAGGAAGATAAAAAGGAAGAATTGTCTATGGCTTCTGGCTCTGGGTCTTATAGGAAGGAAAGACAAAGGTAGTCAGATGTGCAACGTGTTCTTAAATCACTTCTCTGAGGCTAAACCCCAAGAAAAGAGGATTTTTTTTGTTTTAGGTTGAAGAAAAATTCAAATCATTTGGAGACTGACATGAAGGGTGAGTGCATGCTAACATGATATGGGCAGTAGCTGTATCATAAAGGTGCAGCTCTGTAGGAGACTGGAAGCAGTGTCCCTGGCTTCCAGTGCCTTGTATACAACAGAGAAAAGACCAATAAGTTTCTACATGCCTCAAAGGGGAGTGAAAAACTAATAGCAATAGTGAACATGCGCTGACTTTATAAATATACCAGGCACCCTTCTCATTACATTATATTTATTTACTCTTTTTAAAAATGTTTATTTATTTATTTATGCAAGAGAGAGAGAGAGAGAGAGAGAGAGAGAGAGCAAGCAGAGGAGGGGCAGGTGGAGAGAGAGGGAAAGAGAGAGAATCCCAAGCAGGCTCTGTGCTGTCAGTGCAGAGCCTGAACCTTGAGATCATGACCTGAGCTGAAATCAAGAATCGGATTTTAACTTATCTGACTGAGCCACCCATGCACCCCTATTTATTTACAACCACACACTTAGGAAGGTACTCTCATTATCCTCACTTAACAAATGAGAAAATTGAGATGCATAGCATTTAAGTAATTTTATCAAAGAGATGTAGCCATTGAATGTTAGAGCTTCTTTGCAGAAGGGTTCACTAGTGGCTGTTAGCTGGCACCATTTTAGCCGAGGACTTTAGGGTAGACTGCTTGGTTCAGCAATAGAAAACAAGGAAAGTCAAAATTTAAGGAGTATCCAGACTACCATGAGAAAAAAATTATCAAGGAGGACCACTAGATCCTGATAAAGCCAAGAAAACATACCACAGACAGAGCAAACTGAGAGCTTCCCCTACCTCAGTTGATAGCAGCAATGATGAGAATATGCCCTGCTGTAGAACCAGAATAAAGGTCACCAAAGTGCTTTCCCCCCAGCAGCATTCATTCGGACAGCTTTCCTTATGCTCAGCCACCATCCTGTTAGGGAAGGGAGAAATGGTTCTGAAATGGACTTGAACTTGGGACTCTTGATTATTTATCCATTGGAAACTGTTTTAAATTAAAAAAAAAAACTAGATTAGAGAATGCTGATTCTATTAATTGACAATATTTTTTGGCAACTTCTTCACTGTTCGATGATTATGGTTATCAACTTTTTATAGAAAATAAAGAAGCTAGATGGTCTTTGCTTAGCTGTATTATAGTATGGGTGAAATTCTACTCTTCTGCATTTGTGTATCCGTACCTGCTATTATGTCTGCTGTAACACCCTTTTCCTCTACCTGCAAAGTCTAACTCATACCTGAAGCCCTAATTTAAGTGTCATCTTCTTTGTGAAAAACTCCCAGAAACCCAGGAAGTTAGTGACTTTGTCCTTGTGCTTCTAAAGTGCATAGTTCATACATTTCTATTATATTGTATGGCGCTCATTTCTTGGTCTGTCTCTTCTTCTAGACCTTGAATACTTTCATATGGCAGCCCTCAATAACTGTTTATCAAACGAATGAACAACCAAATGGGAATGTTTGTGGTAATGTAATGGAATGTCTGCAACTATAAAAAAATATTTCACATTGAACACAGTGTTAGAGCTCCATGGGGATGAGAAAATAACAGCTGATGTGGGTATAGAATATTTAATTCAAGACCTTTCCATGTGTGAGTTATTTTTACAAGGATAAGATATGAGGAAAAAAATCAGCAATTTCCTCAGCTCTGTTTCCCCAAACTAAAATTAAATGGATAAGACCATCACAAGCCTCCTTTACATTGTTTTATTAATTTATTTTCATATATATTTGCCCTAATTTTGTCAGAACCACCTGAAACATAGATCTTATCTCCTTAGACCGTATAGTTACACAGCTGAGAGCACTCAGAAAATATTTGTAAAATAAGTAAATGGGTGGATTTTTTGCTTGAGTCTTGATGTTCTTGCCTTAGACAGTCAGTACTCAAATGTTAGAGTTCCTCAGAATCATCAAAAAAGCTTGATAAATGCCATACTCCCAGGATATATGCCCAGGGGTTCTGATTCACCAGCTGTGGGTTAAGAGTGAGGAGTCTGCATTTTTAATATGTACCTTAGGTGACTCAGTTGCAGGTCAGATCCAGACTTTCAGGCTAGCCTAGAGAGTCAGTTTCTTTTTACTCCCTATACTGGCTACATGTCAAGCCAGCATTGAATTTATTCCTAGTGTGTATAGAGAGGTAATTTGCCGCTAACATTCACACAGTACCCAGTTCCATATAGGCATTATTCACTGCTTTTAGTGAGGCTTTCGCATACTACCTAGTTTAAAATTTGCAGTGCTTCACAACCCTCCACCACCTTCTCTGCTTTATTTTTCTGTAGTTCATTTATCACACATAAGTAGATTATGTAATTTACTTATTTATTTTATTTCTTTTCTGTTTTCCTCCAATACAGTATCAATGCCATGAGAAGAGGGAATTTTTTCTGTTCCCTTTATCCGTGTATCTCCAGTGCCTAGAACTGTGCCAGTTACTTGTAAAGTAGACAAAATAATTCTTGGCTCGAAAAAAATGAATGACCAATTACTGGAAACTCTACCTGCAGATAGAGAAATCACAGGGAGTGCAGCTGGTTTGTGCTCCATCGATTCTTCCCTTTCAGCTATGTACCCGTTGCTAAATAGAAACAGGAAGCTACCTTTTATTGCCATTTCTTTTAAAATCACTAGTAATACAATTTCTCTGAAAATTGCCTATAACAACTGCAATAGCTAGAGAGAATGCTGTCTCTTCCCAGTCATAATTTCATGAATAGCAGCGCTTCCAGCCAGTTATCTTTCTGCATAACTTTTATTGAAATCTGTTTAGTCTAGATCCCTCCTCCGCTCTGTAAAGTTAAAACTCCCATATCCATGATACTGCTTTTGAAACAGCCATTTAGCTTATAATAGAGGCCATTGGCTGGCTGTTGACTCCAGGGTAAAGTGGTGCTACTTCACATTCTCATAGAAAGCTGTACCGGGCCAGAGGTCTTTATAGACCGTGGTCCAGACTGCATTCTAACAGAATTTGATAATTATTTTTTAGAATTCCATTTTTAAGTGAATGGTGGCTGAAGTATTATGCTTTTTACTGATTCATTGATGTTACAAATGAAAAAATTGAGCTGGAAACTGAAAAACATCTGAGAAAGGTATTACAGAAGAAAATTACATTTATAACTGTATCTGCTTGAACATTTTAAAATTATAATTGAGATATAAACCTGTTTTAAGAGAGATATATCTACAACTGTATTTGATCACTTATTACTAAAAGTAGCTTTGGTTTCCTGATTTTTTCCACTTTATGCATGAGTTTGATATAGAATGCCATACTAAAACCATCTTGGTACACAAACTTTGAGGCATATTCAGCCATAATGCCCCTAGTTCTAAATACTTTGAATCTAACAGAAAATAGGGTACTAAAAAATATAGAAGATCAGATGTTAGAAGCAAAATCTGACTTTTTTTGTGTCCATTTAATATAAAAGCTGTCATCCATTAGGCAGGTAGTATAGTGCTTTCCAGTTTCACATACACCTTCTCATTTGTTATTATGATAAGCTTCTAGTTAGAATGACCACAGCATAGTGTCCTGGGCTGTAAATAGTGCTTACTTTAACTCTCAAAAGTGTCCCAGCTTGATGAAGAATTACATGGTCAGTTTTCTTATAATATAATATAGGGAGATTTTGTCACCTCTGTGTTGGATATGAGAACTCAAACTCAGATTTTTGAATTGTTTTTGCTTAATTAGTCTTGATTTCTTTTATTGCTATGATAAAAATGAAACCAGGGTGCCTAGGTGGCTCAGTTGGTTAAGTGCCCAACTTTTGATTTGGGCTCAGGTCATGATCTCAGGGTTGTGAGGCTCACACAGGCTCACACTGGGCATGGAGTCTGCTTAAGACTTTCTCTCTCCCTCTCTATCTACCCCCACCCCACCCATGCACCCATATATGTGCGTACTCTCTAAAAAAAAAAACAAAAACAAAAACCAAAAACAAAATAAAACAAAAACAAAGAAACCAAAACTTTGGTTAAAAAAGGAAACCCCCATTTAAAAGAAAAGTTGAAAGTCAAAAGTATTATCCACAGAGGTAAATAAAAAATAAACATACCCATGAACACATCCCCTATCTACATAATAGGCATAATATAGGGAGAGTGCTCCAGAATCTGATTAAATTTCATTCTTTCAGTGGGGTTGCATCTTAAGATGTGGCATTCATAAATATTTCTCCAGTGGTATGGCTTTCTTTCCCCATGCCTCGTATTCCCTTTGTAAATTGTGACATCAACACATAAGATGTGGAGGGAGAGAAGTGGAAGTGTAAAGTTTTTGTGTGAGATTAAAATTAAGTTGTTATCAGCTTAAAATAAACTGTTATAACTGTAAGTTGTCTTAGTTAAGCCTGATGGTAACCACAAAGAAAATGCCTATAGAAAACACACAAAAGTAAATGAAAGAGGAATCAAAGCATACCAATAGAAAAAAAAAATCAGTGAAACACAGAGGAAGACAGCAAGAGAGGAAACAATGGACAAAAGAACTAAGGATAGAAAATAACAGAATGGCAGCACTAAGTCCTTCCACCCCGTAACTACTTTAAATATAAACTATCTGATCAAAATAATAGCATGTCTAAATTGATATACAAATAATTTCCACCTATATAATATGTACAAGAGACTCACTTCAGATTTAAGGACATATATAAGCTGAAAGTGAAGGGATGGAAAAGATATTCCATGTAAATGGTACCCAAATGAGAACAGTGGTGGTCATATTCATATCAGGAAAAAAATGGACTTGGAAAATTCATCAATTATATGGAAATTTACAACATGCTCCTGACAACCAGTGGGCCAGATAGGAAACTAAAGGGGAAATTAGAAATTATCTTGGCAAAAATAGTAAATGAAAACACAGCATATCAAAATTTATGGGAAACAGCGAAAGCAGTACTAAGAGGAAAATTTATAGCAATAAATGCCCAGAACCGTGGTTGCCTGTGAGGACTAGAATTGAGTGGAAGAAGACACAAAGAAATTTGCTGCCATTATGTAAATATTTTATCTTTTAGAGTGTTTTATAGTACTTCCACTGAACTGTACACATAAAATTTGTACATTTCACTGTATGTCAACTTTAACTCAACCAAAAAACCTTAGTGGTGGGCTGACTCAGCTCAGCAGAGAGGCTTTTATGCCTTGTCTTGCCTGTTCTTCCTGGCAACCATTATGTGACTTTGAGAATGAAAGCCATAAATAGGGATAGCAGAATAAAAAGATAGTGTGGAAAGTAATAATAATACATAAAAGTGAAAAAAAAAAGACATCAAATCAACAACCTAACTCTACATCTCAAGGAACTACAAAAAGAAAAAAAAAAATTGAGTCAAAGAGATGGTTATTTGAAAAGGACAATAGTATTGACAAACCATTACTTATATTAAATAAGAAAAAGAGAGGACTCAAATAACAAAACCATAAATAAAAGAGGAGATATTACAAACGATGCCACAGAAATAAAAAGGATCATAAGGATCTCTTGTGAATAATTATACACCAATAAAATAATGGATATATTTCTAGGAACATACAGCCTATCAAGACTGAAAATAAGAAATATAAAATCTGACTTGTAATTAGTAAGGAGATTGAATAATCAAAACCTTTCAACAAATAAAAGCCCAGGGCTAGACTGCTTCACCTGTGAGTGCTACCAAACGTTTAAAGAACTAACACCAGCCTTTCTCAAATTCTTCCAAAAAAGTGAAAAGGATGGAATACTTCTAGACTCATTTTATGAGACTACCATTGCCCTGATACCAAAGGGCAAAGAAGCTACAAGAAAACTACAGACCCATGTCCTTGATAAAAAGAGATGCAAAAATCCTGGACAAAATACTAACAAACTGAATTCAACTGCACATTGAAAGGATTAGATACCATGGTAAAGTGGGATTTATCCCTGGGATTCACAAGTAAGTCAACATACAAAAATCAATAAATGTGATACACTGCATTAAGAGAATAAAGGATAAAAATTACATGATCACATCAATAGATGTAGACAAAATTCAATACCCGTTCATAAGAAAACTTTTCAACAAACCAGGAAGGAAATTACCTCAACGCTATAAAGACCACATGTGACAGGCACACAGCTAAACATCATACTCAATGATGAAAAATGAAAGCTATCCTCTAAGATAAGGAAGAAGGCAAGGATATCCATTTTCATCCTTTATATTTAACATGGTACTATAAGTCCTAGCCTGAGCAATTAGATAAGAAAAATACATAAATGGTATTCAAATAAGAAAGTTAGAAATAAAATTATCTTTGCTTGCAGATGACATGATATGTAGAAGACACTATGCTAAAACTTTTAGAACTAGTAAACAAATTCAATAAAGTGGCAGTGTACAAAATCAATAAACAAAAATCAGTTACATTTCTATACATTAACAATGAACTATCCTAAAATGAAATTAAGAAAGAAATATTGTTTACTATAGCATCATAGAGAATAAAATACTTAGGAATGAACTTAACCAATGACGTGAAAGACCTGTACACTGAAAACTACAAAACATTGATGAAAGAAGGTAAAGAAGAAAAATAAATGGAAAGACATCCTGTCCTGTGTTCATGGGTTAGAAGATAATGTTTAAATGTCAATACTATCCAAAGTGATCTACAGATTGAATGCAATCCTTATCAAAATCCTAGTATTATTTTTTACAGAAATAGAAAAAAATCCTAAAATTCATGTGGAATCACAAAAAGTCCCAAATAGCTAAAATAATCTTTAGAAATAAGAACAAAGTTGGAAGTATAATTAATACTTCCTGATTTCAAAATATATTAGAAAGCTGTAATAATTATAGCAGTGTGGTATTGTCATTAAAACAGACATACAGCCCAATAGAACAAAACAGAGAACCCAGAATAAACCCATGCATGTTTGTTCAGCTGATTATCAACAAAGATTCCATGAATACACAATAGAGACAGGATAGTCTCTTCAACAAGTACTGGGTACTGGGGAAACTGGAATATCCATTTGCAAAAGAATGAAATTAGACCCTTATATTAAACCATACACAAAAATCTACTCAAAATGAATTAAATGCTTAAATGTAAGACCTGAAACTATAAAACTCCTAAAAGAAAACATAGGGGAAAAGGTTTATAGCATTGATCTTGACATATGATTTCTTGGATATGATACCAAAAGCACAGGAAACAAAAGCAAAAATAAACAAGTGGGACTACATCAAACTAAAAAGCTTCTGCACAGCAAAGCACACAACAGAGTGAAAAGGCAACCCATTGAGTAGGAGAAAATATTTGCAAACCATATATCTAATAAGGGACTAATATCCAAAATATGTAAGGAAGTCATAAAACTCAATAGCAAAAACAGAACAAGTGATTGTAAAACAGGAAGACAACTTTAAATAGACACTTCTCCAAAGAAGACATATAAATAACAAAAAAGAATAACAAAAGATACTTAATATTAATAATCATCAGGGAAATGCAAATCAAAAACCATAATATATCACCTCACAACTATTAGCATGGCCACAATAAAAAAAAAAAGATCAGAATAGTGCTGACAAGTATGTGAGTAATGGAACCTCATGCACTATTGATAGGAATATAAAATGGTGCAGCTACAATGGAAAACAGTATGGAGATTCTGTTAAAAAAAACACAGAGGTACCATATGATGTAGCAATTCCACTTTGAGGTGTATATGCAGAAGAATTGAAATCAGGGTCTTGAAGAGATACGTGCATTCTCATGTTCACTACAAAATTATTCACAGTAGCCAAGGGGTGGGAGCAACCTAATTTTCCATTGATGGGTAGAGAGATGGATAAAGAAAACATGGCATATATATACTGAAGTATTATTTGGCCTTTAAAAAAGAAGGAAATCCTGCCGTATGTGACAATATGGATGAAACTTGAGGACATCATGTTAAATGAAATAAACCAGTGATAGAAGAAGAAATACTGCACAATTCCACTTATATGGGGTATTTGAAATAGTCAAACTCTGAAGAAGAGAATGGAATGATGGTTGTCAGGAGATAGGTGAGAGGAGAGAGAAATGGGAAGTTGCTATTCAATGGGTATGAGGTTTCAGTTATGCTAGATGAATAAGTTTGAGAGATCTGCTGTACAACATCATGCCTATGGTCAATAATACTGTATTGTAAAATAAAGACTTTGTTGAGAGGAAAGATCTATTGTTAAATGTTCTATCACAATGAGAAAAAAAAAAAAGAAATCATCAAATTCACCAGTCAAGCTTGGAAAATATATGGTGACAGGCTGTGAACAAAATATGGAACACACTAATTATTCTTTTTTTTAAAATATAATTTATTGTCAAATTGGCTAACATACAGTACACACTGATTATTCTATGTCATGATGACTTTCTTCGTTTTAAAGAAAGGACCAATTAACACAATTTATGTCTTTCTCAGGAAATAGGGTTTTTGTGGTAGACAATGAGAATATTACAATTTAGGATCACTTTGCAAAAACTTACTAACAGTATATTGCTCAATTTGATGCTTATTGTTAGTTAGAGGAAGGAGAACAGCCAAAAATATTTGATGTCAGGGTTTTAAAGGAAAGTTTAGATGGTGAATCTAGAATAATTGCTGTTGCATAAGAGAATAATCACAACATGAAGAGAAGCATCACATTAAACAATGCAGTCTTGTTATTAGGAGCTGTATAGTTATAAGCAAAGAGTCCAAACAAACATATTTTGAGTTTTTACTTGATTTTTAATCCCATTGCTTTGTTTGTGTCTTTGGGCAATGTTTTATTAAATTAAATAAGAAAAAGAGAGAATGCTCAAATAACAAAATGATGAATAAAAGAGAAGATTTTACAAATGATGCCATAGAAATGAAAAGGATCATATGGATCTCCCATGAACAATTGTACACCAACAAACTGATAACTTAAAATAATGAATATATTTCTATAGCCAAGAAAAGACTATCTACCTATTTGTTGTATTTACCCATGAATAAATCTACGGCATTAACTTTTCACTGCTTCACCACCTCACCCTCACTCCCTTACTCTATCGCTAAAAAACAACAGAGACTTCCGTTTTCTTCCTCTTGCCACCAAAGTTTACTCAGGGAGCTTTTGGTATGAATAACATGTGTTACAAGTTGCCTTATTTGCTTCTTTTGTTTTCAAATTGTTATTTTCATTTATTAGGTATTTAATCATATTTTTCATTATTTACTTGCATTGTGATAATGTGTGAGAAAAAGGAGGAATAGGTGATTTGTATACAGTGCTGTGCTTTATCATTGCACGTTGAGCACAATTTTATAGTACCAAGTAAAAATTGTTTTAAATGCTTTTTCTTATACAGAGATACTTATAATATTGTTATACAAAGGTATTTATGCATTATAGAATATTTGGGGGAATTAGATGGGCTTGTCAGTGAGTTGTGGGTGCATGATAATTGTATTTAAACAAAAAGAGAGGAATCCTATACGCAAAAGCAAAATTTTTATGACCTATTAGTATGAGAGGTCAGAAAAATTGTTCACATTTGTGATATTTGCTATTCCTTGTTTATGTTCCCAAAGTGATTATAAGTAAACTCCTTACAATGAAAAGGATCTATGCCTTGCTGAGTGAGGAGAAAGACTTAGAGGTAAAAGAGAAGTTTTACACAGGGTTATTCTAAGGAACAAATGAACAATTTCTCATGAGAATACTATGTGAGTATAAATTATAAAATATAATTTTTTTCTACTGAATTTTGACAATTCTCTAATTAACAAGAGGAAATTTGAAATGAAGGAGAAGTGCTTTGACTTACTTAAGTTAGAATTGTTTGTGATTAAAACATTGTCAATACAGGTCATGATTCTCTCTATAAGCCAAGTTCACTGAGTTGACAAACTACACACATGGCCAAATTAAGTCCACCACCATTTTTATAAACAAAGTTTTATTGGAGAACAGCTATACTTATTCATTCAGGAATTACGTATGTCTTCTTTTGTACTGTACTCCAAAAGAAGAGTTGGTTGGTAGTTGCAACAGAATACTTATGACTCACAAACCTAAAATATTACTATCCAGTCCTTTACAGAAAATGTTTGTCTAGACCTAAGTTAGAGAATGGAGATGTTGTTATATATTAAATACTTTATTATACTTGGAAACAATCTTTAAAAAGAGTAAATTAAAGAAAAACGTCATCAGAACATATGAATGCAGTATATTCCAGACACAGCTTGAATAGCATATACAAATTTTAACATGGAACAGCTTTGCCATTCATTAAGTTCAAGATTACTTAATTTAGGGGCAGCTGGGTGGCTCAGTTGGTTAAGCGTCCGACTTTAGCTCAGGTCATGATCTTGCAGTTCATGAGTTCGAGCCCTGCCTTGGGATCTGTGCTGAAAGCTTGGAGCCTGGAGCCTGCTTGGAATTCTGTGTCTCCCTCTCTCTCTGCTCTTCCCCCGCTCATGCTGTGTCTCTCTCTGTCTCTGTCTCTGTCTCTGTCTCTCTCTCTCCTTCAAAAATAAATAAAAACATTAAAAAAATTTTTTTAAGAGTACTTAATTTATAAGTCTCTGCTATAATACTGCTTTCTCTGTAATAATGATTTATGACTAGACGCTGATGATGTATTGAGGAATGTTTCCATATATAGGCTGTTTTCTTTGCATATGCATAATATTTATAATTAACCTACCTTATTGATTATAAGCAAACATAAATCTGAATATGTAAACTTCAGTGATTCAATAGACTTCTATTTCTATTTGGCTGTGTAAAACACTTCTTTTGGGAAGTGCCTTTTCTCTGCAACTTGTGATTCTCTTGGGACAGTTAATCATATACCTCAACTCACTGGTGACAAAAGTGAGTATGTAGCTCAAGCAAGTTCCCATCAAAGTTTTTCTCAGGAATTGATAGGGATGTTGGATGTAGATACAATTGCCTCTTTTCTATGGGATCACAGGTTGTAAGGACATTATAAACCTGGGGATTCCTATGCTTATCTTTGTCTGAGATTGCAGCTAACCACATAGTAAGCAGAACAGAGAGATCAAAGGACAGAACCTTAATGCTATTACATAAATCTCTGGATACAACCATGTCCAAAGTAACCTTGAACTTACTACTTACATTAGTCAATAATTTCCATTATTTGATTAATATTATTTGACTTGGATTTCTGTCTTTGCGATTTAAAGATACCTGATTAACTTAGAAGTAGTTATCAGAGTTCAAGGAAAATATTCTCATTGTGTTTTCTATATTATTTCTCACATGTATTACTTTGCAAATATGTCAAATCCTAGACCTTTATTTTGTCTTTCCAATGATAGGCAATATCTTCCCATCAGAAAAACAGAGAATAATTTAATGACATGATGCATATGATGAGGCTTATCACAATATCTTAAATAGTATACGACCCCAAAATACAAATTTAGACAGATAATTTAAAAATGTTCTCATGCAGGGCACCTGGGTGACTCAGTCAGTTGAATATCTGACTTGATCTCTGCTCAGGTCATGATCTCCCAGTTAGTGGGCTCCATGGTGACAGGGTGGTGCCTACTTGCAATTCTCTCTCTCCCTTTTTGTCTGTCCCTCCCCTGTTTGTGCTCTCTCTCTCTAAATAAATAAACAAAAAAAATGTGCTCATGACAATAGTTCTTAATGACTTAGAATTGGAAACGTGCCTGAAAATTTAAAATGACATTAACAAAAAAGGGATGTGATTGAAGTTTCCTGGTCCCCACAATATAGCAAGGAATAAGATCTGGATTTGAAGTTGTATTTATTCAGTCATGTGTATAATAATTCCAAATACTGTTATGGTACAGTATTTTTGAATCTAATGTTATGAATAACTATGTGAGGGTATTCTTAGTTCTTTCTTTAAAAAGGCTCCAAATAAGTATCTTCAAATGGCTGAAGGAGTTTATAATTCCATTTTGGAGAGAAGATGTTCATACACAATAACTATATGAAGTAGGCAAAGTGTGAAGTTGTTTACACAATGTAATTTTAGTTTCTCTTAAGAACATTTCTGGTTATGGAATGAATAAGTCACGAGAATGAAAGGCACAGCATAGGGAACATAGTCATGGTAGCCATACTAGTGGTAAGCACAGAGTAATGGATAGTTGTCAGATTACCGTGTTGTACACCTGAAACTAATGTAACATTGTGTATCAATTATACTTCAGTTTAAAAAAAGAAAAAAGGGAAAATCCTGCTACAAACAAAATGCTTGCAAACTTGGACAAACTTTGCCTTAAAGGCTTTATTTCTACACAGTTAAGGCTTTAAATGCCAAGGATGTGTTACATTTAAATTGCCAAATGTGGTGACTCACCTACTCATTGAGACGTAAGAGATTGATGAGAAATTCTTTCCTTAATGAAATTTCAAAGGGGCAAAACAAAAACAAGGATGATGTTACAAACAATTAGTTCAAATCACATTTTTGTCCAAGGAAGACCCAATAACTATAATACAGGGCTACATGCCAGTCAGATTATGAAATCAGGACTCTACTAGCCATTTGTATTAGAAAAAGAGATGAAAATATCTAACATACATGGCAACTAAGGAAAATTTGGTGGAAAATAGTAAATAAAACTGCAATATTGCTCTTTAAGGGGAAAGCAAAACAATAAAACCAGAAACTTTAACCTCTTTCCCCCAAAGCTAATCTCTCTCCAAAAGGACCACATTTCTCTGAAATGTAACTAGAGGTCCTAGAAAAATATCCTGAAGATCTGAGGCTCATTGGAGGAATTACAGAGCAGGGTTTCATTGAAGGGTGAATCTCCCCAGTGTGTCCATATTGGTGGCTTTATGGGTTTGAGAGGAAGCCCAGCCTAGTAAGGTAAAGCCCACAGTTCCCCTACCTTCTCTGTCTGCAGAAAGCTGAAGTTGCCTCCTTCTCCAAGCCTGGTAACTCACTGTCATGTGATTCACACTTCCAGGTCAACGAAGTCAGACTCTGAAAATTTCACAGGATGCTTAAAATTTTTGATCCCTTGTAGGAAGGAAATCTGTAGGAAATTTATAGGAAAGAAAATTCTGTAGGAAGGAAATCTGTAACACAAACTATTACTGCTAGTCTCACTTGGTGTGTATGGGAAAATCAAGACTTGCCCAAGGTTATGTGGTAAAAGCTAAAAATATAAACAAACCACTATTATAAATCTCCCCTGGGTCTCTATAAGAAAATGCTCTTTAAATAGACCATACTAAAAAAACTCTTGAGTTTTGGTCTCAAAAGAACTTTCCATCAACTTTTTCTGTTTCTTATAGTTGCCATTATATAGAAAGAGGTATATTTATACCATGTTGGATTTTTAATGACATATTCTAATCATTTCAAGAAATAAAAATTCCAGAAAGAAAAACTCCCAAACACATATGTATAGATTGTTTTGACCTCTTTCTTTTGAAATTACTGGTGTGTAGTAGATACTAAAACATAAACAATTTATTAATATATTCCCATGACTTGATATATAGTTGTATTTTTATGGAAATAGAATGTTGATAACAGAGCATTAAAGCTTTAAAGAGGCAGAGTTAGGGGGAATATGAGGAATGCTTTCTATTTAATATTGGGTAATTAATCATTCAAAGACTGAAGAATTGGAAAGTAAAATAGAGAAATAAAATGAACATCAGACAAGTGTGCTAGAAGGTGTTTTTTGTATATAAATACACAGGTCTATTTAGATGAATGTTTTTATCTTTTCCAACGTTTTTTTTTTTTTTTTTTTTTTTTAATTTACTTATTTTTGGGACAGAGAGAGAGCATGAACGGGGGAGGGGCAGAGAGAGAGGGAGACACAGAATCGGAAACAGGCTCCAGGCTCCGAGCCATCAGCCCAGAGCCTGACGCGGGGCTCGAACTCACGGACTGCGAGATCGTGACCTGGCTGAAGTCGGACGCTTAACCGACTGCGCCACCCAGGCGCCCCTAGATGAATGTTTTTAACTCCAACTATAAATATTCAATAATAATGACTAGTATCACCACTAGGAGAATTTCTACCTAGTGATTTCTACTTCCCTGGTATCCATCTCATCTCTTACATTAAGAATTTTGTGGTAACTGTTTGAAATTTACTGTAAAAAAACCAATTCCTGTGACTCCCTTTTCTTTTCTTAATGTCTATTTTATGAGCGCGAGAGAGAGGTTGAGAGTGCGAGCAGGGGTGGGGCAGAGAGAGAAGAAGACGTATAATCTGAAGCAGCTCCAGGCTCTGAGGTGTCAGCACAGAGCCCGACACAGGGCTTAAACCCATGGACTGTGAGATCATGACCTGAACTGAAGTTGAAGACTTAACTGACTGAGCCACTCAGGTGCCCCTGTGTGACTCTCTTTTTAATCAGCCATACTGACTTTGCCATCCTGACATGTTTTAATTGTTTGTTTTTTAAATTACTGATGAATTTGACATTGTATCTCTCTGGTACTGTGGAGAATTCCTTGAGCAATTTCTTTTTATTTATTGAGAGAGAGAGAGAGAGAGAGAGAGAGAGAGAGAGAGAGAGAGAATGCGTGTGTGCTTGACTGGGAGAGAGCAGAGAGAGAGGGAGAGAGAGAATCCCAAGCAGGCTCCATGCTGTCAGCATGGAGCCCAAGGAGAGGCTTGATGCGGGGCTCAATCTCACAATCCATGAGGTCATGACTTGAGCCAAAATCAAGAGTTAGATGTTTAACTGACTGAACCACCCAGGCACCCTTCATTGAGCAATTTTAATTCCTTCTTTTTCCACAATTGCAAGGACCAGATGCTTGTATCAAAATTAGCTTTACTTTACAACTGAAATTAATTCAATCAAACGGTAATACTGAACAACTTTCTAAATGAGACAAGGAATAGCTGAGGGATTCCGGCTATCTTTCCTCATTTCATTCTTCAATATTCATCAAATATTCTACCTTACATGTACAAAGATCATGATATTAAATTAACCCACTATGATTACGAACAAAATTATTGCTTATTTTCCTACAATAACAAGTCAAAATAAGCCAAATTCATGTGTTTTTTGTTTACTCACTCATGGCTTCTAGCATATCTGAAATGTAGCCACATGGCTCTTTTGTTTGCTAGGAATGTGTTAACTAACATTTCTTGAACACTATGCCATGTTTTGTGTTAAGAGTGGTTTTATGCTACTTATTTCATTTAAAATCCTAGATATATACCCTATGAGTTAAGGTTTACTATTATCCCTCTTTCACAGATGAAAAAATTGAGGGTTATCCAGAGTACCGGATTCATTTTGTGTTTCACTAACATCTGAGCATTTGCCTTGCACTGCTCCTACTCTCATGAAGACAAGTCTCTTTGTAGTAGATTCAATTATTGGTCCTAATTCATCACTCAGCTGTAAAAGAATGATTCTTCCACACCTTTGCTTATGACTTCATGATAGGAGGTACATACTTTCTCATCATTTCAGTTTGGTTTTGGATACATGAGTTGATTTGGCCATTGGGATGTTAGCAGATGTGAAGCAAGCAGGGTCTTGAATTATTTCCAGAGGTAAGATTTGTACTTTTGTGTTCTGGAGATCTCCTATGAGAACATGTGCTAGATAGTTTCTCCACTTGAACCTAGGCACAATTCATGACTCTGTAGCCTGGAGCCAAATCCAGCAGACTGGCATCTTTAAACAAAGCTTCCCAGCTGAACCCAACCTGTATAAGCTGAATAGCTTATTTTTTTAAGCCATTAGGTTTCGGGTGATTTGTTTGGCAGCACTATTATGACAATAGCTGACTGATACAATGCTACCACTACAAGTTGACTAGAGTGGTTGCTTCACAACCATTCTACAGATTATGGACACAACATGATAGTGCATTGCCTTAATCTCAAAGTTTATTTTATGTACCTTGTCATGAGTCTTCCCTGTTGCTTCTGAGGCATAAAATGCCTTTGAAACTGCTGGGTCCCCATGTTATGCAACACTCCATGAAGATAAACCTTGACCAATGGAAAATAGAAATGACAAGATAAATTCTTGCCCTTTCTCCTATGGGTAGATTGTTTAGAGAGAGAGTGTAAGATATGACTTTTCTGAGGATGTCTTAGGAAATCAATCTGTCAACATGCCTGTGACCAACTCAATGATACATTTTGTCTTTGTTCATTTTCTAAGGATTCTTGGCTGAAAAAGAAAGATTAGGTAAATTTTCCCAGTTCAGAGAATGAGCAAATGGGATAGTTAGTACTCAAACTCAGGTTTTTTGATTCCAAAGTCAAACACTTAGTCATTGTGTTATATTGCACCATTTTAAATTATTTTAACAATTTAAAAATAAGATAAAAATTACTTTTAGGTAATTTGGTTAATCATTATCTAATGAGCAACTATTGGATGTAAGGACTTTGAAAGTAAGTCTAGGTAGACATTTTTATTTTTATTTAGAATACTTAAATATCAGAGTTAAGATGATTTTGAAGTTAAACAGTAAGTTCATAGGCTATCCACACTCGTTACCCCATATTCTTTTAAAAAAAGAAACTTTAGTTGAACAAATTTGATACCTTCTTCTATGGTTAGTAAAGTTCTGTTATTTTTGGTTTCTCAAATTCAATTATCATTTGAGAAAATGGGGATTATAGGCTTCTAACTATCTTTCTGCTTTTATTGAAATTCAGAAAGCCAAAAGACCAATCTTTAGAGAAGTGTTTTATACAAAATGTATTTCCTTTTTGGTTCTAACAAATTTTGAGCAAACTTTGTTTTGGTTTGTTTTTATTTTGTTTTTACAGTGTCAACTTCTCAGCTCTGCTGAGGGAAACAAGGAAAAGGATTTAGGCTCATGATTTCACAGATAAGTCAGCATATTCCTAGAGGACTAAGCTTGGTAGGATGAGGTCATATTTAATATTTCTTAGAATGAAAGTAAAACTGTCAGATTTGCATATTAATTGCCAGGTACTCTGCTAAGCATTGTATAAGTGTAAGCTCAACATAAATATTTTGTAGCTATTTACAGATAAGAAGGTTGAGGGTCAGCCAGGCTAAATAATTTACCAAAGATTATATAACATCTAAGAAAGGAAAGATCTAAATCTAAACTTAGGTCAGTTTTACATTTCACAGGAGCTCTTAAATACTAATTGTATTATTTCAAAATGAAAAGCACTCCAAAGGACAAATATGACAAAACAAAAATATTGGGGATTCTTTTTAGAATTCATGTATGGTCAAATTATAGCAGAAGTTTTTATTTTAATGAGGAAAACCAGCGGGCCTTCTTTGACTATAAAATCTGTACAACTGATTCCTGTAACTTGATTATTTTTAAAGTAACCTATAATTACATAATTTAATAACTGCCTGCTTCATTTATTGAAATGTGCTTTCACATTTACATAATCAAAGGAAATATTTACATTTTATTTTATTTATAAATTAGCACTTTTTAAGAGGGTGTTGCTAATAGTAATGTAATGGTCCATTTTATTCTTGGAGAGATATGCCATTGTAAACCTTTCATTAGAAAATTTTCCATCCTAGGGGCTCTTGCGTGGCTCAGTCAGTTGAGGGTCCAACTTCAGCTCAGGTCATGATCTTGCGGTCTGTGAGTTCGAGCCCCGCGTCAGGCTCTGTGCTGACAGCTTAGAGCCTGGAGCCTGCTTCGGATTCTGTGTCTTCCTCTTTCTCTGCCCCTCCCCCGCTCATGCTCTGTCTCTCTTTCTCTCTGTCAAAAATAAACATTAAAAAAATTTTTTTTAAAAAGATAATTTTCCATCCTCTATCACTGATTATCTGGTGCATGTTACACATGGTGTTCCATTTCACAGTGATTTTTTGGGGTGAATATATAAGCTACTTGTTAATTTTATATTACAGTTAAGAAAACAAATGAAAAACTACTCTTATGTGTCTGGTGCCATTTCCGAATTAGATGATAAATGAATAAACTAAACATTTCAAACCCATTCTCTGCAATAACATTGCATTTAGAGACAGTTTGAAATATTGTACAGAAAATTTCCATGGAATATCAGCAAGAAGAATAGTTGTATACATTTTGCATCAAATTTAGGTGATATTCCACGGTAGTCAAGAAACTTTCCAAATCAGACACTAATGTCCCTTTTCTGTTCCATATGTAATAAAGCTTTTTTAAAAAGTTTAACTTAATATTATACTTTAATTTCAGTAGCTTCATTTAGGAAAGTCACTGTTACTATTTTGAAGTGACTGATTTCCCAGTGATACACATATGATTACATTTTGATGAAATATGCCTTGCCATATGTTCTACTTTTACAATGACTTAATATTACCTAATTTTCTGACTCATACACTCAAAATGAGATTTGTTTTCTTCATGAAACATGTACTTTGAAAACTTTTATTGAAATGTACAACTTATAAGAAAAGTGTACAAATTATAATAAATGTATAGCTCTATGAATTCTCAACAGGTGAATACGTACCATTTATAACCAGTGTCCATATCAAGAAACAGCATGTTACCTGCATCCCAGAAACTCATTTGAGCCATTACCAATCACTATGATGAGTTTTATCCTGATTCCTTAATTCTTTTTAATTTTTAAAAAAATGTTTACTTATTTATTTTGAGAGAGGGTGAGAGAGAGCTTGAGTGAGGGAGGAGAAGATCAAACTGTGAGATCGTGACCTGAGCCAAAGTGAAGAGTCAGATGCCTAACCAACTGAGCCACCCAGGGGGCCCCTGATGCCTAACACTTTAGATTCTGTCTTACTGTTTTTGAAATTTGTGAGTGGAAATATACATTAAGTAGTTACTTCTGGCCTTTTTCATTCAACATTATGTTTGTGAGTTTCATCCATGCTACTTTTGTAGCAATAGCTTTTTCATCTGTATTTCTTTTTTTTTTTTTTTTTTTTTTTTGCTTTTTCATCTGTATTTCTTAATATTCAATTGGACAGATATATCATTTTATTAATTTCATAGTTGTCAGGCATTAAATTCTTTCTAGTTGTCAGCTGCTTTTTAAAATAATGCTATGAAAATTATTGTACATATTCTTTGGTTTACATTTGTACTTATTTCTGTTGTATTCATACCTAGAGTGAATTTGCTAGGTCCCAGGTTTAGCATAAATCCAGCTGTAGTAGATATTATCAACCTGATTTCCAAAGCAGTTTTTATCAATTTCACCACCATAAGCAGACAATGAATTTTAATTATTCCTCATCTTTGTCAATACCTGATATTGTCTGTCATTTTCAGCTTAGCCATTTTGGTAAAAGTGTATAAATAGAAAATTGTGGTTTTAGGTTGCATTTCCTTGATAATTAATGAAGTTGAGTGCCTTGTCATGTGTACTAGTCATTTGCATATAATTTTTTGTAATGTACTACTATCTTTTGTTCAATTTTTACTGGTTTGCCTAACTTGAAAATTGTCTTCTAAGGGTTCTTTATAAATTCTGGACATAAATCCTTTTTTCAGCATAAGTCTTCAAAACTCTTCTCCAACCTATAGCCTGCCATTACACTCTCTTATTGGTATATTTGGAGGAAGAGAAGTTTATAATTTTAATTTTATTAATAATAATTTTAATGTAGTATAATTTGCCACATTTTCTCTTTATGACTAGTGTTCTTTGTATTGTTGAAGAACTCTTGGGTCATCCCAAGATCATAAACACATATTTATATATTTTCTTTTAAAAGTGTTATAGTTTTGGGGCGCCTGGGTGTCTCGGTCGGTTGAGCGTCCGACTTAGGCTCGCGGTTCGTGAGTTGAAGCGCCCCGTCGGGCTCTGTGCTGACAGCTCGGAGCCTGGAGCCTGTTTCCAATTCTGTGTCTCCCTCTCTCTCTCTCTGACCCTCTGCCATTCATGCTGTGTCTCTCTCGGTCTCAAAAATAAATAAACGTTTAAAAAAATAAAAAATAAATTAAAAAAAATAAAAGTGTTATAGTTTTACTTTTCATATTTACATCTATAATACATGTCAAAATGATTTTTGTGTGTAGTATGAAGAATGGGTCATTTTTAAAAATAGATATCCAGTTGATTTAGCATCATTTTTGAAAAGACTGTTCCCGGGGCACTTGGGTGGCTCAGTCAGTTAAGCCTTGAACTTTCCCTCAGATCATGATCTCACAGTTCATGAGTTTGAGCCCCACATCAGGCTCTCTGCTGTCAGTGTGGAGCCCACTTCAGATCCTCTGTCCCCCTCTCTTTTTGCATCTTTCCCATGCTCGCTCTCTCCCTCTTTCAAAAATATAATAAACATTAAAAACAAGCAACAAGGGGTGCCTGGGTGACTCTGTCAGTTGAGCGTCCAACTTCGGCTCAGGTCATGATCTGATTCATGAGTCCAAGCCCCATGTCAGGCTCTGTGCTGACAGCTCAGAGCCTGGAACCTGCTTCAGATTCTGTGTCTCCTTCTCTCTCTCTGCCCTTGCCCTGCTTGTGTTTGGTGTCTCTGTCTCTCAAAAATAAATAAACATTAAAAAAAACTTTCAAAAATATATTAGAGCATTGTAATGGTTCTTCTCTGCTTTTCCTGCTTTTCTATGTTTGCCTTGGTTATTGTTGGCCTTTGAATTTACATATAAAGTTTAGAATTGGCAGTTGATTTTTAAAAAATATATCAACTGGAATTTTGATTGGGATTACAATGTATCTGTAATTTAAGGAGACTTTACATGTATCCCGCCATTTAAAGACCTCTTTAAATTTTGTACTTTTCAATATGATTGTTATACAATTTTTTCCATTGGATTTATTACTAGATGTTTGATGTTTTTGTGTTAAAATTATGAAGGTAATTTTTAAAATAACTTATTTTATTAATGTTTTCTGTATTAGACTTGCTATGTTCACTTATTATTTTTAATAACTATAGATTCCTTTGGATTTTCTACACACACACTCATGTCATCTGAAAATAATAGTAGTTTATTTCTTCTATTCCAATCTTAATGTCTTATAGCATTGGATACAACTTCTTGTCTAATTTTGAATAGATACAGTGACAGAGAACATCTTTGTGTCTTTCCTATCTCAAGGGAAAGTTGCCATCATTCAGTGTCATGTTTGCTGGATGTTCTTTTGCATATGCTTATTTTTCAGATTGAGGAAGTTCCTTCCAATTCTTAACTTTCTAAGAATTTCATTGTGAATGTTATCTGTGTTCTCCACACTTTTCCCAGCTCTCTAGCAGGTCTTTGCCTTTTCAGCACCCTAACATTGGAAAAAGTATTCTTCCCTTCAGATGAACTTTATTTTCTTCAGTTCTTACTGCTTCTACAGTTCTCCAATATCTATGTAAACGTGACACTTTAAATTTATTCCACTTTATCTAATGCAGAAGGATCATTGGCTAGCTGTAACTTAATCCATCCTGCCCAGAAGCGGACTCCATCTTAATATTTCAAAACTTTGTCACTTTGTTCAATCATTCTCTATTTTAAGTTCCACGTGGCCAAATTTTTACTTCTTTACCATGGAGAGTAGGGTTTACTCTTTTATTGGGGGAATTTTAAGACAAATACTTTTGTGACATTTATTTTTGTAATTTTTTTGCTTTCTTTTTTTTACTTCTTTTTTAAAAATCTTTTATTTATTTATTTATTGAAAAATTTTTTGATTAATTAATTTATTTTTGAGAGAGAGAGAGAGACAGTGTGAGCAGGGGAGAGGCAGAGAGAGAGGGAGAGAGAGAATCCCAAGCAGGCTTCACACTGTCAGCACAGAGCCCAATGCGAGGTGAGAACCCATGAAACCATGATATGATGACCTGAGCCAAAAATCAAGAGTCGGATGCTTAACTGACTGAGCTACCCAGGCGCTCCTTAAAAAATCTTTTATTTTGTGAGTCATGTTTTCTTGCCTAATACTGAAGGACAATATAGAATAGCTTTCGATCTTTTTCTTCTGCTGTTACATACATGAACGATGACATTCGTTTGTATATCACATTCTGTTAGCATACCTAAAACATAATATAATTTTCATGCCAGAAGTATTAGTTTGGCTCTAGTTTTATATTTCTTATTTCTGTCCTTTTAACACTTCAGTTAGTAGAAAGTATCTGTATATGGTTAAACTGTTATTCTTGTTTTTAGGATTTTTTTGAATTACCACTTTTGTCAGCGTAAGTTGTATTTTGATAGAAACATGAGCTCTCTTGCCATAGCGTTTGATATACCAAATGAGCAAAAGTCAAAGTTTTTCTTCTTTTCTTAAAAATTTGTTTAATGTTTATTTATTTTTGAGACAGAGAGAGACAGAGTGTGAGCAGGAGAGGGGGGAGAGAAGGGGAAGACACAGAATTCTAAGCAGGCTTCAGGCACTGAGCTGTCAGCAGAGAGCCCTACGTGGGGCTGGAGCTCACTGACTGCAAGATCATGACCTGAGCCAAAGCCGGACACTTAACTGACTGAGCCACCCAGGCACCCCAAGTTTTTCTTGTCACAGAAATGAAAACACCTAAATATGTTTATGTCAGTGCAGACTGTCATTTCATTCCCAAATAAAAGTCACTTATAGAGGCATCTGCTGCAAGGACCATCTGTACTTGCTGGAGTCAAGGTGAACAGATTAGAAAGAATGGTTTGTCCATCAAATACACTTATGATAAAATAAATGAAAATTTTATGCTAAATAAATGCATGCTGAATTAAAATGATTCTTACTGATTCTAAAACTTTAGACTATTCCTCAGGGTTTAGTCTATTTTTTCAAAAGTTACTGAAAATGTTAAATACTAGAGCTCAATTTTTCTCTGAGAGTTCTTTTTCATAAATTTAATTGTTAATAAAAATGAATAGCATGCTTGATTAAAAGATACTGATCTGGCTTGAAATAGCCATGTCTCAAAATGATATTTTTCAGATTAATTTTTAGAACAATAAGTTATATAGCTCCATATATGTAGTAGGGTAAATACAATGGTAATCTCCTTTTAAACTATATTCTCATCCATGGCAGGCACAGGTGTCTTGTGATTATTGCACTATTGTTTGTGTGTGTGTGTGTGTGTGTGTGTGTGTACATAATATCTGAGTTAGGCCTAGGCATATGCACTTTATACAGTTTATCACTTGTTTTGCTATACATAGAAAACTTGAGGACCACTGGTAAGGCAGTAAAAAGCTTGGAATCAGACCACGTAAAATTTAAGATTATCGCATCTTAGTTAAATGTTTGATGTTCAGAAAGTTATTTAGCCTTTCTCTATCTGTTTCTCTTATATGTAAAATGGGGATAACATCTGCAGATGGGATACTTAGATGTAATGTATGTATGCTGACCCATATGCAGCATGTCAAATAGTAATTGCTCAGTAAATGCTATTATTAACATGCTTTAAAGAAATAGCCAGGAATTATTTTGGAAACTCAGAAGTGGCTCACAGAGGCTTTCCACTGCTGATTAGGATGGAGTAGCTTGCAGCAAACATGTCCCCACCAAACAACTAGAAAACTGTTAAATGTAAAAAGAAAAGTCACCAAAGTAAAGGCATTAGAGAGCTCCTGAAACAATTATGACTACAGAGTCAAAGATTCTAGAAAGAGAGGAATAGAGATGAGGTGATTTTTACAAGTAGTATTTCCAAGCATTTTGCAAGAAGTATTGCCACTTCTGAGTGAGGGAATCCTGGGGCATTCGTCTACGAACTCTTATTTTGTCATTGATTGGCAGCTGTCCTTGCTGGAGTGTGGGGAACAAGGGGAGTTGATTTCTTGACAATTCCAGACTACCATGTGCAAGGGCAGATGTAGCTTGGGAGAATGCCCTGGGACAATGAGGTGCAGATACTAACAACAAAAAGAACTGGAAGTCAACTGGAGTCCACTGAAGTGATTAAGCCAGAGTGAGATGAACCAGATGAGCTAAACTGGTTGAGCTCCACACTAATATTCTGATTTACACATTTCCTATGTTAAAGTGATTCTGTCTTTTCATTATTTCTCTAATGTAGTAATCAGTAACAATTTGTAAAACAGGGTAACCAGTGGGACTAATTATTTCAGAACCCACAACTGATATTCATCATCTCCCCCAACTACTCCTAGATTCATTTCAACTTAAGCCAGTACTTTTGCTGGGCTGGTGGAGACCTAGACCTTCATCACTCAAAGATCTGAGCTCCTGTGGTTATTATGCCCTTTTTAGGCTATGGTTGCTATAAATGTCCATTCCTAGCTATTACTGAACATGGAAGCAAAACAAGCACCCCAATGAATCACTCAAGTTTCAGACATATCTGCTTCCATTATGCAGCAGAAACTCTATTTCCTCATAATAATCAGGGTCAGAGTGGCTAGTACAGTAACTCCATTCTTTGGTGCTTTCAAGCACATCATATGATCAGGTGGTGATTCACAAGTTACTGGATCCTCTGGTGAAAGGATCCTTTCTCACCCCAGGCCATAGATGACCAAAGAACAAGGACTTCTAGTAAAGCAGAGCCTAAATTTATGTGGATAGAAAACAAAAACTTCTCACGTTAATCACTTGGAATGATAGTGAGAGCAGTCACTCTTACTTCCATGCTTTGGGTTTGAGAACTCAATATTCTGTCTATAACAGCACCATAAATATGCCCTGACCCTGCAAGTCGTCCCTGTGCTAGTGCTTGAGCTGTTCCTGTAAAAGACCATGAGAAGTATTCCATTCTATGGAAGACCAGTGGATCCTTTGGTATGAAGCAGTACGATGCAGTATTACACTATAATTAATCAGACGTCCTGTGAGTTCTGCAGCCCAGCTGGCTAAGACTCTGTGGGTAGAAAAGTAAACCCATAATTGGAATATGCATCAGTCCTAATTAGGACAAATTGCTCCCTCCTCTAGGGAAGAAGGGTTCAGATGTATTCACCTGGCCATCAAGGAGCTGGGTGGGGTCATAAGGGGTGGTACCATATTGAGGATTTTATGACAGTTTTTGCTACTATTCAGTTAGACTCTCAGCAGCAGGAATAGATGATCATCTTAGTGAGATAGACTGTATATACTTTTAGGTGTATGTGTTGCCTCCATCCTGGCCACCATGGGTATTCGGCTCATGTGCGCGTTGGATAAGCACTGGGATGACTGATAAGATAGTCTGGTTAATCTCTACCGGATGAGTCATGTTATCCATCTGATTGCACATGGTCTCTGCTGCAATGAATATTCTTAGGTGGGCGTTGATACGAGATACCAAACATATACTTTCCTTACGGCTTGTATTACGTTTGCCTCTAGTTTACGGTTGCCTCTAGTAATTTGTTGAGAGCTCTGTGAAATGGCAGTTTTGGTGCTTGAAAACTTGAGAGATAAGTGATATGTAACTTTCAGAGCACAGGGAATTGACAAAGAAGGAAAAGGTAGAGCAGGTAGGAAAACCAAAGAAATTTAATAAACCCTAAAGAATGCCCTGAAGAAATTTAATAAACAATCAGATCCTCTCAAGTACTTTCACAACAGGCACATGAATGGAATAGCTATGGTGGCAAGAATGGAGGCAAGGGGTACAACACTATGTGTCCTGTCTTCTGATCAGCCAGAGAAAGGCAGAAGACCAATCCTGAGTTTGAAGAATTTTGTGCCAAGAGGTGGTAGAAAATTATAAAATAAGACATAATACCTTCCCTTCTCTGACAACATAGCCCAGAGCCAGGGCTAAATATGAGAGAACTACAATATTATCACAAACTCATCATTCTAATATCATGAAGCCATTTAAGTAGCATGAATGGTACAACAATTTCCTGCATTAAATCAACAACTAAATCACTTAGTCCTTTGTTATCAAATGCCCTTTCAAATGTATTTCCACATATATTTATTCCCATGGCCCTGAGGAAAATTACAAGTTTTGGAGCCAGCAAACCAGGTTCAGATTTTATCTCTGTAATTTGACAAGGCTGTTTAAATTATCTTAGACACCTAATACAGATCCAGCCACACAGGTAAATACTAATGAATATTATTATCAGTTTTATTATTTATCATAGCCCTAAAGAAATTTAATAAATAATTAATTCCAAAATTGCCACTGTATACTCTAGAGGAAGAAAAAAAAACTTCAACCTTTATAAAATAAATTTTACTTTTTTTGTAAAGACATAGATTAAATGTCACTATTTACATGTTTTGTACTGACATTTCCAAAGGAGGCATATTTGGCCTGAAGGTTCCCAGAAAACAAGACCTTTACATTATTTATTTTATAGTTTTCTATTCCTTCGGTCAAATCAGGTGCGTATCAGTTGCTGCTACTTCCTCAAGGGTGGTTTATTTATCAGGCCAGCTAGACGGAGCTCAATACTGACTTAAAATTAAGGAGGAAAGTTAATGTTCTTTCCAGAGTAATACCTACATCAGTATTTCAGTCATTCACCCAGGTCATGTAAAGCTGCAGTTTAAAATTCCCAACACACCATGGCTTAGACATTTTATGACCCCAAGCATTCAGGGCAGTTGACTTATTAACCAAAAGATAGTGTTTAACCTCTTGTGGTTTTCACCAGGCAAGTGCATTCTGGCTTGTCAAATTTACCCCTCTATGCATTCGTAGGGGATGAGAAATAATTAAAAAATAAAGCGATTTTCCCAAGCTTTATTATTAACTGCTCCACCATTCTGTCAAGATGAGGATTACTTTAGTATACATATAATATATATTACTATTTATGGATAGTTTCTGCTAAATGCAAACAAAATCAGCAACAGTTGTTTTTATATGTATGTCATTTGACTGTAATGCTTTTAAGATCATGAAACGTATAGTCAAGTCACAAAATATTAGTTAAAATTCTTTGATCAGGGTTCATTTACAGAACATTTAATGGAGTAGGTTTGAACAGAGATAGATTTATAATTGGGTATTTGGAGGCTTACAAAATCTTTGGAGTTACTGAAGGAATAGTCTACTGTAAATCAATACTTTAGGCCAACTTTTCTACCGTGGACTGTGGACAAGCAGACCAACCGGAAAGATTTCTTTCATTGCTGTCATTCAGGGCCAGCCCTGAGGAGATCTGATATGTAGTGGTTACCAACTTTTTGCTGGAGCCAGAATATCATGCAGAAAAAACACTTTTATTCCTCTGCTAACTATAAAACAGAGCACATTTTCACCTCTTTGGGTAACTGGCCTTAGGGAACTTCCTGTAAGACCACACATGCAGTTAAGGCTAAGTCAACTAAGTAGTAAGAACCGGGACCCTGAGGACCCTGTTTATACAAGTTATTTATCCTTTCTCATCTGCTAGTGCCCATCCCATGTTCAGCCTTCCTTGAACAATGACATGCTCTATGCACATGATTCAATCGATCAAATAACACTTCATTCATGATGAGCAGTTTGAGTGCTATAATCCCTTTGTATTCTGTGGTTCAATATTCAATCTTTACTGAGGTTCAGTAGTAAACTAGAAACTGACTTTTCAAAGCAAAACTAGTCATCATCAGAAGAAAACACTGTCTTACTCCAAACCTTTAAGGTAGTTCTGCACCATGATTCTTCTTTGGGACTGGCCAGAGGCACCATATGATATTTTTATGAGTCACACACTCATTATCACTGAGACTGCTTTGTTATAAGGCTCAAGTGGTAGAAAAGCTTATGCCATACTTTGGACCTGCTACAGATCATTCTTTTTCATTGGGCCAGATTTAAATTTGGCAACCTTATGTGTTTCCTAGTAAATGGGTAGGGTTGTGAATTCAAGTATGATCTATGTGGCTTATCAAATCTAAAATATTTAAAGAAGCACAGTATGTACATGGTAATGTGCAGCAACTTTTCTCTCACTTTAGAGGGAAATTTTGACATGCCTCAGACCAATGGACTCCTAGATATTTCACTGATGTGTAAGCTCCTGAATATTTATGTGATTTATTGTCTATCCTCTCTCATGCTGTGTTTTTAGGCAATTGTGATTTCTCCCATTTTATGCTCATGCGATCCATCTAACATAATATCAGTATAATGGATGGTGTGATGTTCTGTAGGATATCAAAATAATACTTCTTTGGGCTATCTACTAGAGCAAAAGAATTGACCTAGCCCTGAGGTAGTCAGTGAAAATATGCTGTTCTTCCTGCCATGCTCACACTATTTTGATTATTTTTAATTACTAGGATAAGGAAAAAGCGTATTTTAAGTCCATAGCTACATATCAGGTACCAAAGATATATTAATTTGCTACTGAAAAGATAGTTATAATAAAAACTTGAATACTCCAAGGTATGTGGAATTACTTTTAATTTCTGCATGTGGTATTTTTCTATCAAATAAATCTATCGCTTGATCATTATAAGCCCTAGAATTAACTGGTAAATCACATTAGTGTTTTGGAATTCTGGGGATTAGTATTAGGTCAGATCTAGTATCTAATTATCTTCATATTTCTCTTTTCCCAGTGCATAATCATAGTGGAAAATATTGACAGGTAATACCAGGTAAGACTTGGAAAAAGACTCATGTTGTGGGGTCCCTCTCAATCAATGAGTTCCAAGTCTAGCACCTGGCCTATATCTGTGAATTAAGAAGCTATGAAGTTGGGTTTCTGCCCACTAGATCTGGAATTGTATGCCTTATATATGTTATTCAACAATGACCATTTATTACATTCCTAGGAACTGCACAACTAATCAGACTCCACCACAAATGCATGTGGGTCTGTAACACCCTGATTACCACTCAGTCTCAGCCTTATTATGGGAATTGACTCACCTATTTCTTACATTAAAGTACTCAAACCCTGTCCCTTGCTTCTAATTCAGGAGAATCCATCTATTTTGATTATAAATAATAGAAAAGAAATTTGGTCATCCTCATCTAAAGACAATACAAGAAATAGGGAAAAAAATCAATATAACATTCTGGCAGATGACAAAAATCCACCAGAAATGTTGTCAAAACTAAACTATATTCTACCAAAATTATTGAAATTTAATTATAAAAAAAGTATTCCGTGAGCATTCAGGCAAATATACTGAATCTTTTGTGAGCCAAAGAAAATAGTTTCATGTTAGATATCTTTTTATGACAAAATTCTGCATCAGAAAAAAGATATTCAAGATACATAGGAAAAAATGTATGAACTAAGGAAATTTCCATCCTCCTCAGCTGTCTAGTGTAAAGACAATTGACAATATTGAATACACAGAAAATTAGGGAATATTGTGTTCATGAACGCTTCCTGAAAAATCTACAGCACAATTTCATACATACAAAGAGTTACAGAAAAAAATCAGTAAAAGGGGTGGTAATGAATAATGAATACCCTCGACAAAGTTTCAACTAAAAAAAAAAACCTTGAAATATAAGCAGCAGAATGGTTTGTAAATGTTAAATGTTCTGATAACATAGAAATGACAGCTAACAAAACAGGCATAATGAGGGGAGAAAAGGTGGAAAGTCAAAGCATATTCTTTAAAGCTGACAAATTAAGTAGTAGAAGGTGAACCATACAGCCATATATATAAAAGAGTGCAAAGGTAAACACAGAGAAAGATAGTGTTATTGAACAAGGTTGTAAAGGGGCGCCTGGGTGGCACAGTCGGTTAAGCGTCCGACTTCAGCCAGGTCACGATCTCTCAGTCCGTGAGTTCGAGCCCCGCATCAGGCTCTGGGCTGATGGCTCAGAGCCTGGAGCCTGTTTCCGATTCTGTCCCCTCCCCCATTCATGCTCTGTCTCTCTCTGTCCCAAAAATAAAAATAAACGTTGGAAAAAAAAAATGAACAAGGTTGTAAGGTAGAAGAAATGAAGAAACAAGATGCATACCACATAGTTTTCCCCTCCATATGAAGGTAAGAGTATAAAGTTAAACCCTTGCTTTATAAATACAAATTAATTACCAGTAAAGCAACAATAAGAAAGAGACAGAAATGGTCCACATAGTGAAAAAGTACCTGAAACTAGATAAATGCCAGAGCAGGAACCAAATTTACTGTCATACCAATAAACATTCTTTGGCTTAATTCAATTAGAAGAAAAATATCTTACTTTTTAAAAACTTTTTAATGTTTATTTTTGAGAGAGACAGAGTGTGAGGGGGGAGGGGCAGAGAGAGAGGGAGACACAGAAGCAGGCTCCAGGCTCTGAGCTATCAGCATAGAGCCCGACACGGAACTTGAACCCACAAACCGTGAGATCATGACCTGAGCTGAAGTCGGAGGCTTAACCAAGTGAGCCACCCAGGTGCCCCTAAAAGAGAAACATTTTAAATTGTTTTCCAAAGCAAGATCCCATTCTATGTTGTATGAAAGAGACATATCTTAACTGATTTAGAAATATTGAAAAATACAAAAATAGGCAAAGTAAACTAGAAAAAGATAGATGAAAAATAGCAGATATCTTTCAATTTTCCACAAGATGATGGACATTCCTAAACTTTTAATGTATCCACACATTCTCTAGCAAAGCACATAAGAAACAAGAAAATAAAATACATGTCACTTACCTACCATAAATAGAGGATGGCTAGGATAACTAGATGACCAAAAACTACAATGTTCATGGAAATGAACAATAATTAGTGAAGACCAGAAGAATTCTTTCTAGAACCCACTCCAGAGCTTAAAGTCAGGTGGGCACTGTACAGACATGAGGACACTGTGCCTGGTTCCTGGACTGGTGAAAAACAGATTATATCAATTGTCACCACTTTAATTGGGAAATACTGAGCATGAACTTTAAAACTTGTGGCTACTAGGAGTTGAAAGGAAGGGGCTTAGAAATGAACGGGATCAAATATGACAGTCTTGGGAAGTCACCACCTCTGGAGAAGAAGGGGACACCTTAGAAAGGGAGATGTCTTTTGGAGATTGGATGGTGATGAGAAAGATGGATGAAGAAAGGGCTATACTAAAACAAAATATATACCAAA
Organism: Herpailurus yagouaroundi; assembly: GCF_014898765.1. Classification (NCBI taxonomy): domain Eukaryota; kingdom Metazoa; phylum Chordata; class Mammalia; order Carnivora; family Felidae; genus Herpailurus; species Herpailurus yagouaroundi. The sequence continues at coordinate 63,802,650 of NW_024412391.1, read as the reverse complement.
AAATTAAGAGACAGAAAAAAGTACTGTTTATTTAAATACTTATCACACTGTATTAAAGTAGATGGTACAAAGGTATACCATGTAAAAACAAAAATAATGAAGGGATTGTTACCTTGAAGACTGACCAGGCAGGATTAAGATTTTTAGAATAAAAGTACTAAATGAGAAGCAATAGTATACTTGTAATGCTAAAGTTTACTATTTATAAGAATTACATACAATTATGCCTACCTGTATTCCAAATAGCACAGCATAACCTTAATAAAGTAGAACCTATATGTGTAAAGCACAAGACATCAATACCCTAGTAGAAGATTTTAACATATACTTCTCAGTCTCACAACTTAGTGAAAGCAGTAATTATTGACAGACCCAAATTAATCAAGCCACATACTTTTATTAATGCAAGTACTGTGAGCATATTTTGCTTCAAAAAGTGTTTTTTTGAAACTTCAAAAAATAATAATGAATACAAATTGAAAGGGACAACATTGAATGTTTGAAGAGACTTTCACAGGCAAAGTATGGGAGGATTTGATAATTTTTTTAAAGTAATAATGTTAAGGGATTTCCACTTCAGCTGCTGGAAGCCACGCTATCCAACCAGCCTGATGGCAGGGCCCAGGCGGTGGATGGATCAGGACTGCAGGGTGGCCCAGTGAAGCTTCTTGGACTCCTGCTTTTATGTAATTTGGCCTTAATAAAAGTACCTGGGGAGTTGTCTGTTGGGGAATTGCCCTCGACAGGCCCCCTGGAAAATAACCATTGGGGAAAGAAAATAAGGTTCTGCAAGGAAATTGTGAAGCCATACATCTGGCCCATGCCACCCCCTGTAAAGACTCCTCTACCTAAAGGAAGGATAGCCCCATATATTTCCCAGCCAAGGAGGGACAAATGGATTTGAGAGGCCCACTCCGGCAACAAAGGAGTGTATCTATGGGCACAAGTTACTCCAAGGCCTAGGCCCACTTGGCTCCCCAGGAGGCATTCCAGATGATGACTGAACCTAGTCGGTTAAGGTACAGAATAGTCCATTAGTTCCTAGGTGCATTGTCTCTCTGGGAATGCATAAGGCATGGGCTCCCAAGGCCCTCTTGGCCCCCTCCTGGCACCGCAGACCGAGGCGAATACTTTTGTTCCTCAAACCACAAATGGTTCGGGGAAACAACTAAGAGGTCATGTCCCTATAACTGTTCCACTTGAGATGTTGAGAGATAGATGACCTTTCATGAAAATAGCAAAGCAAATGCTCTATGGATTATAAATGTAGATACATAATGAAAATAATGAAAGAAATTAATGCATAAGCAGAGGGCAAAAGGGGATGTTACAAGAAAATACCCATAGTATTCCTTAATGGGTGATTACACAAAGGGACATTTTTAGAATTAGGTAATGCTAGAAAACATAGATGACGCACACTACAAAGAAATTGCTAACAAATATAATGCCACATTTGCCACAATAAAGCGGCCAGTCCAACACACTGCTGTTGTCTTGTCCATTTTATTTTTGTTTTATTTTATTTTCACTTTTTTGCCAATGCCGTTCATCCTTTGGGAACCCCTGGACCTGCTGGAGCTGGACTCCGGCATCCAGCCATGACAGAGTAACTAGTTCTGAACCTACCCTTCTAATGTAAAAAATGAGAGTATTGGACAGTATATGTGTTTTAAGACACTGGACAACAGGCAGCACAGGAGACTATTATCTCCAAGAAAAGGGGATACATATGAAGTGGGAACAAATGAAGTGATCCCTATGATTGCCTTGACTTTCTACTGTAGGCATAATAGAAAAAGAAGGAACCCAAAAAAGAGCATGGAAGATATGCCAATTTGAGAAGACAGAAATGATCTGACTTTCAGAAACTTGCCCAAATACATACCACAAGAAAATGGTAGGTCCAGCTGTAAGCACTCAAACTTCAGAGTTCTTGCCCTTTACTGCTACTGTATCCTGCATATATTGCCCTCTGATATATAGGATCCAAGGCTATTAATTAGAATCTAAAATTTCAAAGCTTGGCTGAATTTTATTTTGGAACCTGATTAAGATAGTAAATTCAACCCCCCCACCCCCAAATAAATAAATAATGACCAGCCTTGGAATTCTCATGGTTACGGACACATGGTTGTTATTAGAAGCCAGTTTTGTACTACTGAACTGGAATATGCCCTATAGTGCATCAATAGCATAATTAAAGAGCTTTTATTGAAAGATGGTTTCATGTGTCATGAATAATTTTATTAAGCTTCCACAATCTGAGAATAGTGTGTTGATCAATCAAGTTTATAGCACAATGGGCTGACAGACCATATAGAGTAGGCTAATGTACTTCGAACAGCTTAGTTGGGAAATTGGCTGTGCACTTGTATGCAGGAATTCTTTCACTGTTGCTCTCTCAGGAAAAGTTCTAACATCAAACTTGGACAGGGTTCTGATACTGAAGTTGACAAAATCTACAGCAAAATTAAATGAAAGCCTAAAATAACAAGCCAGTAAAACATCAGTGAAGATTGTGGAGTAAGGACCTTCAAAAATCCTCTCATCCACGAAAGCAACAAGAACAACGGCAAAACTTGTTAGAACCAACTTTATAAGAACTCTGAGAATTGAACAAAGGCTCATAGCAATCCAGGGAGCATTTGTACAAGAAAAACGGCTGAATCTCCATAAGAACAGTGATTTTGTGGCATTTTAGGTTACTCTGTTTCCATCTTCTATTCCTTAACTCTACAATAGCCTTAAAAACCAACAACCCCCAATCACAGTGAAAACAGATCAAATTGAGTCACTGCAGAGGGTAGAATGGCATTGAAGTTCCTTCAAATCTCCAATCCCAGAGAACTGTCATTATTTGACATGTCTGGTGGTTCAAAGGAAGACCCCATTTTCAAGGCTGTCTTTTTTTTTTTTTTTTTTTTGAACTGATTCAGAGCTTGCCTATTGTTAAAGGCCTTGTACCTTGGGCTGTTTGTCAAAGAATATCACAGGCAATTCATTAACATCATGAATGCCTGGGACATTGGAAAACAGTTGGGTAAACAACAGACTGATCAAGAAACTTTAAATGGAAATCAGGAAAATGTGATGACTATACAGGGTTTTGAAAATGTCCTACATAGTCCTAGGATTTCAGAAGGCCATACATATGCATAATGCTGTGCTCATGCCAAGGGCTGTACGCGTGCTTATTAAAGTACTGAGAAGACCGTAAATTCTCACCTCAGACTCTCATTTCACTCTTACACCTCAGCTTCTGAATAAAAAGGAAATAAAGGCTAAAGTAGAATTGTAAGCTGCCTGGCTGAGTGTTAAAGGGGTGCCCAAATACACACACAGAGTCCCTTAACAAACTGTGGAGATTTATTTATTGTAGGCATTTATGGAAATTTCTGTCCAACCATTAGGTGAGTACTAGGCTAAGCAAATAGAGATGTTAGTGGTCACACATGATAAAGAATACAGATTTCACAGGATTATTTCAAACCTGTCACTAGATGACAACAACTAACATCCACAAAAATAAACTCTTGGGAGGGAGAAGATCTAAGTTACAGTGTTATCATATTAATTACTTAAGATGTCCAGGTTTGAAGACACTGGGTGGCTCAATCAGTAAAGGGTCCAACTCTTGATCTCAGCTCAGGTCTTGATCTCAAGGTCATGAGTTTATGCCCTGCATTAGACTCTGCACTGGGCATGAAGCCTACATGAATGAATGAATGCATGAATGAATGAATGAATGAATAAATAAATATCCAGGAATCATGAAACATGGAAAGTAACAAGAAAGAAAAATCCAAGCAACAAGAAAAAAAAAGCAATCAATGGAAACTATCTCTGAGGAAACCTGGACATTGGAGTTACTGGACAAAGACTTCAAAGCAGCTGTTTAAAATATCAGAGAACTAAAGGAAATCATGTAAAAAGAACTAAATGATAGAATAAGAACATTATCTCACCAAGTAGATAATATCAATAAAGAGAATTATATATATTATATTAAATATATTATATTAAATATATATTTTATATATTATATAAAATATAAATATATAAATAGATATTCATATATATTGCATTAAATATATATTTTTAAATATATATCTTATATAAATTATATATAATTCTCTTTATTGATATATATATTCTTTATTGATATTATATATATTTTATATATAATATATAATACAACTGAAAATAATTGTGCAGTTTAAAAATATAATAACTGAAATGAAAAATTCACTAGAAGGCTTAGCAGTAGAACTGAGATAGAAGATAGTTCAATTGAAATCACCCGTTCTGAGGGGCAGAAGGGAAAAAAATAATAAAGAAAAATGAACAGAATTTCAGAGAGCTAAAGAGATTCTGGGCCTAGAGGTATGAAAAGAGGCTGATGAATCAGTTTGAGAAATGTTTTGGAATGAGACACACTTGAGAAGGGGATCATTTCCTCACCAGTTTCTACCCAGAAGCCAGCCACATTCTGGCATTCTGAGAACCAGCAACCTTGGCATGAATGCTGGCATCATAATGAGAAACTTTGTTGTGGCTCCCCTCCCTAAATTGCTTCACAAGCTTCAGATAACTGGAGCAACTGGGAGATTGAGCAGGAGAGGGAGGGATGATGCTGCCATGGTTTGCAAAACACACATGTCTGGGAACCATCAGAAATCACTTATTATTATTTCATTTCTGGAAATCAATTTGATATGACCTCATGCTATAATGCACTTAAGAAGACATTGCTTTATTTAGTAGTCACATACTCATGATCTAAAACATTTGGGTTACATTTAGAGAATAATTCTACAGAAACTATTTTTTAATGTTGAGAAAATATCCGTACTGACATTGCAGATGAAACATCTCTGGTCAGCCTTACTATTTTCATTATAGTAATTAATTGGGAAGGGAATATAAGTGTTCCATGTTTTACAGGTATCTGCTACATTCTGAATAAAAATTATTTTTTTAGGAAACATAAGGAAGTATGTTTCTTTAAAGTAATGTGCCAAGAAATGTGTCCAGTGTGTGTGTGTGTGTGTGTGTGTGTGTGTGTGTGTGTGTTATGTCTCTTGGAAATGCTTCAGCCATTCACTCTAGTTTTGTTACTACCAATAACTTTTAAGGAATTTTAGCTTTCATTGTTTTTTTTTTATTACCGGAAATATTCTGCTGAAAAGAATACTTTGCAAACTGCTGCAAAACACTGCCAATTATGAATGCTCCAGAACAACAATGTGATGTTATTTTCCATGTTCCATTCAAGACCTAAACTTCAAAATATAAGTTACTGAAAACATAGAGAGGACCATGTTTTTTATGATGTGAATTTATATGACCCAAGATATCAAGTTACTAGATACTTTATAGCACACATAACAGTGTTGAAACTGTTCCCTTGAAGGAGTAGATTATACTGCTACTGCTACCAACAACAACAATAAAACCATAACAACAGTACTTAACATTCATCAAGCATGTGCTTTGTGGCAAGTACTAGGCTAAGCACTTTTCCTGAATATTCTCATTTAATCCTAATAACAATCCTATAAGGTAGGGACTGTTATTGTCCCCATTTTATAAATGTCTTAACCTAGTTATTTAGAAAACAAAATGGAAGAAAATGCTTATATTAAGTAGCACTCTATTGGGGAATTCAAGCAAGAAAGCAGGAGTTGGTGAAAAGAATAAGGGAGGAAAAAGAGGGAGAATAAATATAAGGGATATGTTAGTGAACTAGTCAGAGTTTCATGGCAAAAAAATCCTGTAGGTCATCTTCAGAGAAGCTCTGTGAAGCTGCTCTGTCTCCAAACAGTGAGAAAGAGAAGAATGTGAGAAGAAATAATCCACCTGATCCTATCTTCAGTTGATCAAAATTTGAAATATTAACTCCTGCACACATCTAGGTTTTGCATACTTGGGCACCAGCTGGATTCTGTGATATCTCACATGTAAGAGTCCACTGGAAAGCCCCACTGGGAAACAAGAGGCATGTCACATTGGCATAAGGTGAGGCATTGTTGTATATGCCCACAAGTAAAGTTCCCTAGTCTTCAAATGCATGTTAGGGATAGATATACTTAACCACTATTCAAGCTCTCACATTAATTCTCAGAAATGTGGTGTAAGGGTGACTGGTAGGAAGTACCAAGTAGAAGATTCTGAAATTGTCTCTCTGCCAGTCAAGATAGCAAATCAGAAGCAATACCAGAGTTAGCCACTTTGGTGGCTCATTGATTAAGCACTCAACTCTTGATTTTGGCCCAGGTCATGATCCCAGGGTCATGGGATTGAGTCCCTTGTTAGGCTCCATGCTGAGCATGGACCTGGCTTAAGATGCTCTTTCTCTCTCCCTCTGCCCCTCTCCCCTACTTGCTCTCTCTCTTAAAAAAAAATGTTTTAAAAAATACCAGAGTTAATGGCACCATTATGGAGCTAAAAGATGCAAGACAGTTTCCTGTTGTATTCCATTCACTTCATCAGATTGGCCACAGGGGGAAAATATGGATCATGATAGATGATAGTGGACTATAGTAACCAAGTGGTAGTCCCAATCACAAATACCTTGACATATTACTAAGATGATCTAAATAGACTCTGGCATGCGGTTTATAACTATTAATGTATTCCTCTTGATTTATATCCATAAGAAAGTTCAAAATCAATTCACTTGATACTTGTGGTATCTTGATACTTGATACTTGTGGTATCTTTTATTTGTCTCAGATATTATGAAAACTCATGCAGTTCTCTGGCTAACAGTAAACCAATGATATGGTGTACCGGGGTCCATAGTTATTGGGTATCATGTATTCTTTTTTTCTTTTTTAATTTTTTATATGTAATTTATTGTGAAATTGGTTTCCATACAACACCCAGTGCTAATCCCAACAGGTTATTCTTTTTTTAAAATGTTTATTATTTTTGAGAGAGAGAGAGAGTGAGTGTGTCCAGGGGAGGGGCAGAGAGAGGTGGGGGACAGAAGATCTGAAGTGGGCTAACAGTAGAGAGCCCAATGCGGGGATTGAAGTCACAAACCATGAGATCATGACCTGAGCCAAAATCAGATGCTTAACCAACTGAGCCATCCAGGTGCCCCCTGTATTCTTTTTTGAATGGCCATGCTGGAAGCAGTGATCTCAGCCAGGGCACTGGCACTTCCTAATCACTACACTTCACACTGAAGTTCAGGAGGTTGAATATAGACTGAATCATCTGTTCCTCCATCTGGGCTTCAGCATTCTTACCCCTACTACAGCAGAAGAGGCTAGATGTGTGAGCACAATGCCTTGAACAACACATTGCTCTAAGAAAAGGATTACTCTAAGATTCGAGGGCAGCTGGGTATCCACTTCACATTGTGATTTTGAGGAAGCATAGGTCTTGGTTTTGGGGTGTCTTTCCACCATTCTACTCTTACCACATCACACAGAGTCTATAGGTAAGCCATTTCTCTCCCCTCTCCTCCCAAGCCCCACCAAGGGTCATGGGAGCTTTCCCTTCTCTCCAATATTCTTCACAACAAAAATCTCCCTTTGCTACTTAGGAGAATGTGATATCATAGGAATGAAAGAAATAATTGTTTTAGGGAGTGAGTAATGAGGAAGCCAAATATTTCTTAGGGGTCAAGTAAGATAAAGGCAAAAATTTTCCTTATATTTATCATAAACCATGTAGCCATATCTTTGGTAAGAGCAGTTTTAAGGAAATTTTAGAAAGAGAAGACAGACGAGAGTGAGTTGAGAAGTGATGGTGAAGAAGTAAATACTGAGTTCAGCTGTGAAGCCAAAGAAAGGATTAAGAACTAGTGAATATGGAGTCAAGGGAGTATTTTATTCACTGGCAAAAGACTTCACTTTAAAATATTTATGTAATGATAATAAAAACAGGGGATGACAAATGCATGAAAGATTAGGGCCCATGAGTAGAGTGAACTATTTGCATTCTTCAATTCATCTTCACAGGGTAATAGAGCAGTAAGCGATCGCTGAAGTAAAACTTGAGTCTGACATTTTCAAGTTATTGTTTCAAACACATTATTTGGGATGTATCAACTTAGAAAAGAAATACCTTTCAGATCTATATGTTCTTAGAAGGTATTTTTTAACATGTCTACCAAAAATCAGGCATTTCAGTTTGACCATTCATACATGGGTTTTGCCTTCAGCAGCTCTGCTTTACTACAGTACCCCTTCCTTCTGCCACAGGTGATTGGTCTAGAATGGGCAAATGAGCTGAGCTAGACTAATCAGGATGGCTGTCCTAGAGATTTGGTATTGTGATTCAAAACAGTACAGTAGAAGTTGACCTTTGAAGAGAGGAAATACAACTTAGGAGCTGTGGACAAGAAGCAGAGTAACCTAGTCTGCAGAGAGAAAAGAAACAGATTCACCAGGTATCTAGTGATTGATAAGAGAAGGGACTTGTCTATGTGTCCTATTGTGTTCCTGGCATCTGGTGCTATATTTGGAATACTGTAGTAGTTTTTGTGTCATCTCTGTGTGCACCTGTGGCCACAGTGAAACCAATTCCTTTTAATTAAAAAATTTTTTTTGATCAGGGACTTCAACTTGTTAATTTAATCCAACTGAACCCTTACTTGGCCATATGTTGTGTCAGGTACTGCACGTATACAAAGATAAATGGAGAAATTTTGGCCCATACGGAGCTCACGTTTTCATGTTAGAGATAAAGAAGCAAACAAGTTATTTCAAAGATTATAAAATAGACAAACAACAACAAGCAAACAAATACATAGAGAGTATAGTGGGAATACTAAGGAAGGAGCTGTTAACTTTTCTGAAGGACTTGAAGTATGACTGATTTCTAAAGGAACAACAAAAAATTTTGGGCAGAAAAGCAGACATAGACATTCCCAGCAGAGGAAGCTCTGTGTATTTGGAAAATTAAAGGCCAATGAGACAACATGTTATTTTTTAAGAACCATAGACGGTTCAGTATAATCTAGCAGAAGGTGTTGAGGAAGAAGCATGAAGAATGGCTGGATACGTACACAAAGTCCAAATAATGAAGGACCTTCTGTTCCAGAGACTTCTATGCTTCATGTGTCCCTAGGACATTTTATATTTGTAGCTAAGGGGTCAATGAAGGTTTTAATTGGGATGAAATATAACCCTATTTTCTTTATTAAACATTTTATAGATTTATGTTAAATAAATATTACTGGAATTTTTGTCCAATGAAATATAAATCAAAAAATTAAACTTTCCCATAATTTCATGATTTCCTATTGACATTTAAAAATATACCCGTGGAAAATGGAAATAGTATAGATGTAAAAATTAAACCCTCTCATCCCCTACCACTTTCACTCACTCCCAGTACCTTCCCAAAGTTAATTGTTGTCAACAGTTTTTGTAAGTGCTCCCAGAAAATAAAACACACACACAAACCTACCCCATCGTCTATCTGTATATAAAGATATCTACATATTTACTCACCTGTTATTAACTTATCAGCTATCTGTCCACAGCTTCATCTAACCTCAAGCTATGGACCTATGCATCCATCTATGATTATTAGTAATCTGTCTGACCTGCTTAATGATGTTTTTGACTCTTGCAGAATTGTGAAGATTATATGTTACTTATTAAGATAGAGAATAATCATTTGGAATTTATTTTTGGGTAAAAATGGGTAAGGATTCAGTTTATCTTTTTCCATATGGATATCCAGTTGAACCAACACCATTTAATGAAAACACCATAATTTTCCCAGTGAATTTTAATGGCATGTTTATCTTAAATCAGGTGATTACATACATGTGATATACATATACTTCACATACATATAGTTCTGTTCCTGTATCTTCTATTCTATTCTATACTTTATATTTTCCCCCAAACTGTACTACCTTTGTAATAGTCTTGGTATCTGGTAATATAAGTCTTCTGAGTCTTCTTAGCTGGTCTTCACTGTTGTTGATGTATATATTTGGAATCAACTTGTCAAATTCCAACAAAAAAAATCTTTCTATAATTTTTATTTTCACTATATATTACATTGACTATATATTTAGAGAAGGGGATATTGATATCTTTACAATATTGACTCTTTCAATTCTTAAAATTTGCCTTGTATCCAGTGACCATGGTGAACTTTTCTTAATTAAAAAAAAAAATTTTAATGTTTATTCATTTTTGAGAAAGAGAGAGTGTGAGTGGGGGAGGGGCAGAGAGAGAGGGAGACACAGAATCTGAAGCAGGCTCTAGGCTTGAGCTGACAGCACAGAGCCTGATGTGGGGCTCAAACCCACAAACCGTGAGGTCATGACCTAAGCCGAAGTCAGAGGCACCCTATTAACTTTTCTTATTAATTCTAATAGTAGCTATATACAAATTATATTGTCTTTTAATAACTTTTATGTATGTACAAATTATATTGTCTTTTAATAATGATGGTGATGTCTTTTTAATCTTTAAGTCTTTTCTTTCTTTTTCTCTTGCCTCATTGAACTTCCTGGGACATTCAATACAATGTTTAGAAAGATGGTAAAGAAGATATTATTGTTACTTTGCCAATATTATAAAGAAAGCTATCAGTATTTTACCATTACACATGATACTTCCTGTATTTTTTGTAGATGCACATTATCACATTAAGCAAATTTTCTAAGACTTTATTTTGAAATCACTATTTTGTGGTTTAGAGAGTCATTATGGAGAGATGGTGTGTGTTCATAGATTAAAACACCCAATATTGTTAAGATGTCAGTTATTACCATTTTGGGGGCACCTGGGTGGCTCAGTTGGCTAAGTGTCCAACTTCAGCTCAGGGTATGATCTCATGGTTTGCGGTGAGTTCAAACCCTGCACAAGGCTCTAAGCTGACAGTGCAGACCCTGCCTGGGATTCTCTCTCTCTCCCTCTGTCCCCCTCCTCCAATTGCATGTGCATGCTCTCTCTCTCTCTCTCTCTCTCTCTCTCTCTCTCTCTCTTTCTCAAAATAAGTAAACTTTAAAAAATGACATTATTCCCACTTTGACATACATATTCAATGCAATTCTTTTTTAGTGTTTATTTATTTATTTTTGAGAGAGAGAGAGAGAGAGAGAGAGAGAGAGAGAGAGAGAGAGAATCCCAAGCAGGCTGCATACTGTCAGTGCAGGGCCTGATGTAGGGCTCAAACTCATGAACTGTGAGATCTTGACCTTAGCTGAAATCAAGAGTTGGACGATTAACCGACTGAGCCTTCCAGGTGCCCCAGATTCAATGCAATTCTAATCAGAATTCCAGCAAGCAATTTTGTAGATATCAACAAAATGATTCTAAAGTTTGTATGGAAGGGCAAAACACCAGACTGGCCAACACAACACTGGAGAAGAACAGAGTTGAAGGACTGACGGCAACTGACTTCAAGACTTACTGTGAAACTACATTAACCAACTTATGGTAAAGGCAAAAGAATAGATAGTAAATCAGTTGAGTAAAATTGAAATAGATATAGGCTAACACAAATATAATCCACCAGTTTCCAAAATGGGAGTAAATATTCAATGAAGAAGGGATCAACTTTTCAACAAATGGACATCAAAATATGCAAAAAATAAATAAAAGAGTCTAGACTTATACCTTACATCTGTCAAAAAAAGTTAAAATAGATAATAGATCTAAATGTAAAGTGAAAAGAAAAAAAAAACTTTTAATCATATACACATTTTAGAGGAAAGCAAGATAAAATCTATATGATCTTGGATTTGGTCATGAGTTTGTAGATATGACACCAACAGCATTATCCTTGAAAGAAAAATTGATAAATTAGGCTTTATTACAATTAAAAAATACTTTGTGAAAGAAACTTTAAACAGAATGCAAAGACAAGCCACAGACCCAGAGAAAGTATTTGTACAACATATATCTGATGAAGGACTTGAATCCAAAATACACCAAGAAGTCTAAAATTTCAGCAATTTCTTAGTGAGTCAACAAACAACCCAACTTAAAATGGGCAAAATACCTGAATGGACACTTCACCATAAAAGATATACAGATAATAAACAAATATATAAAAATACGTTCAATATCATTTGTCATTAGGAAATTACTTATTAATACAACAATGAGATGCCACTAAACTTTGAAGGTTGGCTACAGTCCAAAAGCTAATAAAACAAATTGCTGGTGAGGATGCCGAGTAAAAGAAACTCATTCAGTACTGGTGGGAATGAAGCAGTTTGACAGTTTCCCACAAAGCTAAACATGGGCTTACCATACAGGCAAGCAAATGTGCTCTTAGGTATTACCCATTTGATTTGAAAACTTATGGCCTCACAAAAACTTGTATAGAAGTGTTTTTAGCAGCTTTGTTTCATAATTTCCCTAAGCTGGAAGTAACCAAGATGTCCTTCAATAAGTAAATGAATGAACAAATTGGCATATCTACACAATGGAGTATTTTACAGAAATAAAAAAGAAATGAGCTATTATCAAGCCATGAAAAGACACAGAGAATATTAAAATGCATATTTCTAAGTGGAAAAAAAGCCAGTCTAACAAGTCTACATACTGTATGATTCCAATTATATGACATCTAGGAAAGGCAAAACTGTAGAGCCACATTAAAAATCTTCCAATGTCCAAAGATGGGATGATTTGAACAACAAAAAAGTGGCATGGAATTATAACCCAAAGTATAAAATAAATACCCGCCAAGTCCAACCTAATGTAAATAAATGATTGAATAAGTTAGTTGGGGGAGAAATGACAAATCTCCCATGCTTAAGAAATCCAAGTAATTTACATAGAGACTCTGCCCTGATGGGGTTGGAACACAACTCCCTACTCCTTAAATGTGCATTACTCATAGTTAACTTCCTTCCAAAGATTACAGTATGGAAAGGGGAGAAAAAGAGTAATTTTGCAATAGAGAAACCTAAGAAAAGCAACCTCAGCCAAGTGATCAAGTTTCATATCAACATTGATATATAATGGATATTTATATCAATGGTACACTGATATGTGATGAAATGACATTGTATTTCTGTGGTCTTCCTCCCCAAAACCCATAAGTCCAGTCTAGTCATGAGAAAACATGAGACAAATCTCTGCTGAGGGACATTCTACAAAGCCCCTGACTAGTGCTGCCCAAAGTGTTTGGGTTATCAAAGACATAAACCTTTCTGGTGTGTCTTCTTCTTTACTGCATTACCATACTTCCAAGAGACCATTTGTTTTTGAAATGAAGAACTGCTTTTAGTATTTCTTCTAGTGTCCATTTGCTGACAGTAAATCTTTTGGTTTTTGCTTTATTTGAAAACCTTTATTTTCCCTTCATTTTTGAAAGATGTTTTGCTGGACAGTATTTTCTTTAATCTTTTTGTCTTTTATCATGTTGAATATTGAGCTAATCAGTCTCATTTTTAAAAAATACTGTGTCATTTCCTCTGGCTACTCCTATGATGTTCTCTTTCTCCTTTTTTCCCCAGTGGTTTTACTATGCATGCTAAAATGTGGTTGTTTTTTAATTTGTCCTACCTTAAGTTTATATCAATGTTTGCATCTGTAGTTTGATTTTTTTTTTATTAGTTTAGGAAAATTCTCTAGTAAGTTTCCTAATGTTGCTTCTGTTCTATTTTCTCATCCCTCTCCTTCTGGAATTCTAATTATATATATGTTAATCTTATTCACCATGCCTCATGTATCTGTATGCTCTTTTCAGTATTTCCTGTATATTTTTTTCATTTTAATTTTAACTGGCTTAACTTCTACTTTGCCAGTCCTTTTTTTTTTTGCAGTCTAATATGTTTCAGAACTCCTATATTGAGTTATTTTTTCAATTCTTCAATTTTCATTATTTTTCACAAGTTTCTGTTTTCCTATGAGACACTCTATGCTTTCTTTTCTTTCCTTTTAAAAAACATTTTAATCGAGTATCTGTTAATATTGTCTGTTTTTTCCAAGGCTTTTATTTATCCTGTTTCTTGGCATGTCTACTAATTTTTTATTGAATCCCAGACACCATATCTGAAAAAATGGTTGAGACTCTCATTAGTGCTATTTTCCTTCAGAGAGTATATAATTTTCTTCTGATAGGCAGAGTACAGGTAGAGGAACTTGATTCATTCAAAGCTAGCCTATTTCAAGTTTGCCTTAATTCAAAGGACTTACCCTCTCTGGTGTCTCAAATAAATCTTAAGCGTCCCTGCTTTTTAATGCATATTCATTTCAGTTTTTATTTTCTCAGGACTTTGAAATAAATGAAAACACTACTTAGCTTTTTAGCTCCTTTTAGTAACTGCATGGTGATTTTTGTTTGTAGGAGTGTCACATTTCATACACTCAGCCTGGAAGTCAGTGAATGCTTTAACAGGAGATTGTATACAGGATGCTAGGTTTAATTACCTGTAGTTTCTTTTACTCTAGAACATTGGCCTCTCAAGTTATGACTGCCTTGGTAACCCTGTAGTCCAATTTTGCCTCTTTAGCCCAGGGAGGCGTCTCCAAACTCAAGATTTCTGCTTTCTGTTCAGGCTCCATGGCCTACAATATGAAAGAGCAAATATTCTGAGGAGAAAATAGCTATAGATATAGGGCTCAATTTACTGAGATTCCCTTCTCTTTGGAATATCAGCCCTTATGTCCTGATTGCCTTTATTGCTCATGTATTTTTTCAAGCAGCAATTCTTTTGAATTTTATCTACCTTTCATATTTTTTTACTGGGATATTTGATTTGATATCTGCTTTTCCCATCACAGCCAGAAAGCCAACAACAATACTCAAACTCAACAGATCGGCAGATGTATTAGTTATTTACATAGAAAAATTACCAACTTAAATTGAACAATAAATAGTAATATCCTCAAATTGTTTTTGTGTTTAGGGATATAGAAGGGGGTTAGCTGGATGTTTCTAGTAAGGGTATCATATGAGTTTATCGTTAAGAAATGTGATGAGCTTCAATAATCTGCAGACTTGACTGTAGCGAAGGATATATTTCTAAGTGACTGTGTGTATGACAAGTTGGTACTGACTATAGACAGGATACCTCAGTGCCTTGCCAACTGGTAGTCCCCAAAGGGCTTTTTTAGCATCCTAAAAACATAGCACCTAGCTTCCCCAAAGCAAGCAATTCCAGAGAATAAGGTGGAAGCTGCAATGTCATAAAAATGACTTAGGAGAAGTCACACATAGCCATTTGTGCAATATCCCATGGAGCTGAATAAATAGGTCAGCCCTACTAAGTGTGGAAAGTACAATACAATACAAATACCAGAAGTCAAGGACCACTGATGACTATCTCAGAGACAGTCTGGCATAGCAGAAGAAAAGGAGTCATCAAAAGAGGGAGAAGGAAAAAGAGTCAGAAATTTAGGGAAGAGTGAAAAAATTAGTGTGTCAGAAATAAAAGAAGGTATTTTTTAAGACAGTGTTATAAGCATCAAATGTCCAAATAAGACAAGAACTAAGAAGTATTCATTAGGTTAGACATTTAGGTGCTCAATGGTACATTTTGCTAGCATATTAATTTCAAGGAAGTGTGAGGAAAGAGGATATATATGGTCCAGGTAATTGTAGCATGCTTTGGTACCTGAGAGGAATAGGATTCTAGAACTAAGGCTGTGTCATTTGCAAATATTGATGAAGCCCAGACTTTGATTTGTGCAAGAAATTAAATTGGAATAATAGAAGTGAATAGATAATCCAATTGAATAGCTATTACTGGAGCATATTAATGAGAAGTTACATTAAAAACAGGCTGTACTAATATGAAATGAAGCTCAAAAATGTATCAAAACCTAATTGATATGTAGCATTACCAACAAAAATTTTGGCTCGAGAATGTGTTAGCAAGTTTCCAGCTACCAAACTGGAACACTGGGGTAGACCTAATACATTTCGGGTTGTAAAATAAAAAGATAATAGGAACAAGGATGATTAAGAGCTAGGCAGAATAGTAACAGAGATAAAGAAGTCAACAACCCAGGCCAGGATACAAAGACAAAGCCTATTTACTAAAATTGTTTTCATCATACCAGGATTGAAATCCCCAAATAATACCATTAGTGAAATGTGTTGGTCAAGAGACATTTCATCCTTATGACTTCTAGGCCTGTTAGAAGCTTTTCAAGTTGCTCTATCTTACAGTTCTTTCAGGTATGATAATGGATTTTGAACAGGAAATCTTTGATTCTATTTCAGTATAAGGTTTATAAAAATTATATAATTTTTATAAAAATTATAAAAATTATAAAAATTCACTTGTCAGCAGTTACTTTTGTTTAAAAAAATTTTTTTAACGTTTATTTATTTTTGAGACAGGGAGAGACAGAGCATGAACAGGGGAGGGTCAGAGAGAGGGAGACACAGAATCTGAAGCAGGCCCCAGGCTCTGAGCTGTCAGCACAGAGCCCGTCGCGGGGCTAGAACTCACGGACTGCGAGATCATGACCTGAGCCGAAGTCGGCCGCTTAACCGACGGAGCCACCCAGGTGCCCCAGTTACTTTTGTTTTAAATACACTCATTCGTACATACATATATACACACATACATACATACATATGAAGGAGTCACACAAAAATATTTCAGCTAGTAAAAAGTTCATTAAAGTCACTAGGACAAATAAAGATGCAAAAACATTATACCATAATAGCCAGTCCCAGCCCACAAGAGGTAGAGGACACAAGAAATAAATATATTGTCAACATTATTCAGTTGATCCCCCTAAAATTTTGACAATTCTGAAACTTTAGTTCTATATTTCTTTTCATCCACTATCAGTGTCCATAATCAATTTCTCGTCTTCTTTCTTATTGGATTTATTCCTAGCTATGATCTCTGTTTTGGATATATTCTCTTTGCACCTCCAGATTCATTCCCCACCCTTGTCTACCCAACACTGTGCTCCTGGAGTCTGACCAGTATGGTTTCAACAGTTCTCTTACCTGCTGGCTTCTATTTAGATTTGGCTAGAGGAAATTAACAACAAGAGATCAGTAATTGGGAGGGAAGTGATTTTGAATATTTGCTTCATTAACATCCTCTCTATCTCATGTCCCTGCAAGTTGGCCGTGGCCATTATTAAAAGTCACACAGTTCCCTTCAGTCAGCCCTCGTCAGGTTTTAGAAACTCCCCATTCCCTTTGCCATTTCAAGCTTAGAGAGCAGGAACAGCTCACAGTTGGTGCTGGTGTGGGAAATTTATCTAATACTGTTTCCTATACCTTCATGCAATTCTGTAAATGAAACTTTATTACATTTACCCAGTTTGATCATGTCAACTGATTCCTTCCAAGATCCTGAAATAGCATCTGTTGTTGGTTCTTCCAGGATATAAATTTATTATCTTTGATATCTTTAAAAAATCCTTATTTTAAAAATAATACCCATGACTTTGCTTATGCTGTTGCTTCTATCTGACCCTCACTATATTTCTTTTTCTTCAGCTCCTAGCCATTTTTCAACTCTTAGATGAAATGCCATCTCTTCCTAAGATCCTCACTGCAAGGTAACTCAAATGCACAATCCTGGCTAATAGCTGTTTTTGTAGTATAATTGTCAATTGCTCTCATTTCATTCTTAAAAATGTGCAAGCTCAGATGATAAATTATATAGTCACCTTATCTATGAATCCTTCAACCAGAAGTAATATCTTCCGATTCTGATCTCTATATAATTCTATTTGCATTCCTTATACAGAGCATTCTGTTTATTGTTATCATGGTCCTTTATGTTTATCTCCAATCCTTTCATGACCTATATACTCCTTGAAAGCAACAACCATGTGTCTTACTTCCCTGCCCCTCTTAATCCCTAGCACACTGGAAACTATATATAGAGAGAAACTATATATATATATATATATATATATACACACATATATATATATATACACACACACACACACATACATACATATATATGTATATATATATTGTATGTATATATGTATATGTATATATATGTATATATATTTAAATTATATATATAAACTATGTATTTATATTGCATACATGTAAACTATGTAAACATGTAAAAGCTATATGTAGAAACTGTATATATATATGTGTGTGTGTGTGTATATATATATATATATATACACACACACACATAATGTGTGTGCGTGTGTGTGTGTGTGTACACATATCCACGTGCATATAACTACAGAGAGAGAAAGAGAATGAATGGCAGGGTTCTGCTATGTATCTCTTTCACAATGTAAAACTTTCCAAATTAATGATAATCCTTGAATTAAAGTTAGGTGATACTGAAATTTTAAGAGGGAAAAAGTTGATCAGGCAAATATTTACCTGACTTTGAGCATTGTTACCCTTCTCAGAGAAGCCGTGAGCAGCTGAATGCCAGGCTCAGGAAGGTAACCAGTAGCATGACACAACAAATAGGTAAGAACAATATAAGCTGAAGGTTTTGCTCCAAAACACGTGTGGCTTGGAAACTCTCCAAAAATTGGGGTACCTTGAGAGGGCTAATTTCACACAAATAGGTCACAATAATCTATACAAAAATTTAAACTCTTTAGGTTCAGTTTTGCAAGGCTGGGAACATGTAGATTACTTTTTAAAAATCTTCCCAATGATATGGCATACATCTTGATGACAAGGAACATACCTAATTCATCTTTGTTTCTCTAATATCATTTACCCTACTATCAATATATTGCTGAACTGATAATTGTGGCTTCAAACATAGATCTTTTATCTTAGAGTAAAAGTATAATCATATATATATATATATATATATATATGTAATTTCATATGTATACAAATATAAACAATTTTAAGTGCTAAATTACATCTCCATTTAAGGGGCTCTTGGGTGGCTCAGTTGGTTGAAGCATCTGACTCTTGATTTCGGCTCAGGTCACATATCATGGTTTCTGAATTTGAGCCCTACATTGGGCTCTGTGCTGACAGTGTGGAGCCTGCTTGGGATTCTCTCCCTCTCTCTCTCTCTCTCTCTCTCACTCGCTCCCTCTTTTCGCCTGTCCCCTTCTCTCTCTCAAAATAAATAAATTTGTGAAAAATTAAAAAAAAATAAAATTTGTGTACTCATTTAATTGTAAGAAACACAGTACAGTGCCAAATTAATGTTATAGAAAAGAATGCTATTTAAGATCCATATACATCACACTATGCTACAAATAATACATAGCAATTCAAATCAAGCCTGTTCTCTGGCTTTGCTTAAGCTGACAATACCCAGCATGAAACTGGGTATAAAATTTGGAAAAGGTAGAAAGAGCCCACCTCTTTTGTCAGTGGTTTGATTTGCCCACCATGCATCTTCCACATTCGCTATACAGAAGTATCCTCCACTTTACACCAATTTCACATATTATTAAGAAATCAAATGTGTACTCTTGAGGTTTCCCCTAGCTCAATATTCAGAATATTCACCAGCCTTAGAATTGTAAGAGATCAGTGTGTTCATTGAGACCTTCTCTTCTCATCAGTGGCTATCCGTGTGGTGACATGAGAGAAACAACTGTGTAGCCTTTGATTATATTACCTGCCCAGGCTGTACTTCTGAGCTATTATCAATAAGGTCACTTATAGCTTGAACACACTAGAGAATGTATGACCGAAGAGGAGCTAAACCAAAAGAGTAACAGCTGTGTCGCTCGATGCCAAGAGGGTGGGGATGCTTTGCTGCATCAGACTGAGCTTCTAGGCCTCCAAGTTTTACATTATTTCTTCTCTCTTTGCTGTTTCTTCCTATTGGCAGAAAACGTTAGGTTAACTGAAATGACCCCACAGTCCTCTCTTCCTCCCCTCTGGGGTGACATATCTTGGCAGGTAGCTATTACTTTACCATACACATATTCCTATATATGGAGAGACGAGAGGGGGAGTCAGAAAATAAATAAAAGTGGTCTTGTGATAATCTATGGTTACTAATAATAGTTCAGAAATCTGAACATTTCTATCAGCCACAACCCAACAATGCATGTTAGGGATGAGAGGATACAGAATATAATTTAATTTATCCACACTGGATGTAGAACTAAATAAGAACATTTTCCCCGATTCACTGTGGAGCTTCTAACTTTAGTTTAAGAGGCAAATTTTTCCCAAATAAGTCTGAAAACCACATCACTGTGGTTCTCTCCATAGTTCTTTTATTTGAAGTACCCGTGATATTTTAGACTAGGTAACCTCACAAATACTACAGATTTACAATACAATAGAATATCAAACTGTTTTCTGCCCTGCCACATTTTCAGCGGTTCCATAGTGAACATAAAATTACATCAAAGCATAGAATCGTACAGAGAGTGAGCAGTAGGTTCCATTTTACCATTTTAAAAATAAATTCTAACTGTTCTTTTGTAACCATAAAAGCTGATAGCGTAGTTTGCTGGCTTACAGATAGAAATGTCATATTTTATGTTAGAAGAAATGTTAGGCATCGTTTCGAAGAGGGTTCTTCACTGACAGCTCGTGAACCAGATGATCTGTTTTGGAGGAATGGCTCTGCAGTAACTCTGCCCTTCATATTATCTTTGGCATTAGTCATATATACATGTACGTGTATTCTTTTACTTCCTCAAATTCCTTTTAGAAGACATTAGAATATTAACTATTCAAATAAATAATCATGTGCTCTTCTCTCAGCAACAATTATTTCAGTATCACGGAAGAATCCAACTGGTCAGCTTTACCAAAATGCTTCTTTTAGCTTCATTCTGGAGTATGTGGCTTTAAATCTACACCTCTACTGTGACCAACTTGAGATAGGTTTGTTTTCTTCTACATGATCATTCAGTAGCAAAATTTGTAATTCAGCTACCTTTAGGAGCTACTCAAAGCAATGGGATCTAATCTGATCACATAAGTATGTTTTAGGAAAGTTGTCTCAAGAACAGAGAAATAGAGAAACACCCTGCTGTGATTGGAGTGCAGTTAGACCTTCAAAGTTGGAAGCTATCAGCAAGGGTTGTCTCTTGAAGGAAGTCTAACATGCGATTAGCTATTGCAGTTCAAGTGGAAAGCAGATAATTGGCATATTGGAATTTGTTTTGAATTTGGCCTCAAGAAGTCTGTGGTCAAATACTTAATACTGTTTTTTATGTGCTTGATTTTAGAAACCATCACACCATGAACATACTTGAAAACACCAAAAGCCTCGACTAATTTAATATTCCTTAGGAATTAATACAAATAATAATATATCAAGTATTTAATATGTGCTGTCAACTTTGCATGGATTATTTCATCCAATATTAAGATATTCCTACAAAGAGGGGCGCCTGGATAGCTCAGTTGGTTAAGTGACTGACTTCGGCTCAGGTCATGATCTCATGTTCGCGAGTCTGAGCCCTTCCTTGGGCTCTGTGCTTACAGCGCAGAGCCTGGAGCCTGCTTTGGATTCTGTGTCTCCCTCTCTCTCTGTCCCTCGCCCGCTTGCCTTCTGTCTCTCTCTCTCTCAAAATAAATAAACATTGAAAAATTAAAAAAAAAAGATATTCCTATAAAGAAAAGTACTACACCATCCCCATTTTATGGAAGAATACTAGAGGTTCTTTAAACTCTCTTAAGTTTTATAACTTGCTAATGGTCACAGCTACAATGTGGTGGAGTCAGGATTTTGCCTAAGCGGTTTGACTCCACCACCTTACAATCTTAGACATAAGACAATTACCCCAGTACTGTGTACTGTGATTAAGAACTGCAGAGTTCAATATGGATTGAGCTCTGATTCTGTCAGTTTCTAAGGGAGTGATTTCAGGGAAACTAACCTTTCAGAGTTTCTTCATCTGCAAAATGAGGTAGTAATATCTATTTCATAGGTTTATTATAAGAGTTAAGCAAAAATAACATAAAGGGAGCCAGTAAAAGACTTTCTTTTCCATTTATAGAAAGGGAGGGGTTACTTAAATTTCACACATCTTTTAAAATAAAACCATAGAGGGGTGCCTGGGTGGCTCAGTTGGTTGGGCGTCCAACTTCGGCTCAGGTCATGATCTCGCAGTCTGTGAGTTCGAGCCCTGTGTGGGGCTCTGTGCTGACAGTGCAGAGCCTGGAGCCTGCTTCAGATTCTCTCTCTCTCTCTCTCTCTCTCTGTCCCTCCCCTGCTTTCTCTCTCTCTCTCTTTCTCTGTCTCTCAAATAAACATTTAAAAAATTTAAAATAAAACCATAGAACTCAAAACAGGGAGCAAGTAAAACTACCCACAGCTATTCCTACAGCACAGCTGGGAGATAGGTGATAATACAATCTTAAGTTGCCCTTAGGTAGGGAACGAAACAGCTGAAACCAGCAGAGTTGTCTCAGGATCACATAAAAGCAGAGTCAGGTAAGAAATGAGCAGAAGAGAGAACAACAGGAGTGATGGGATACAGACCACACACTAAGGCTCAAGCCCAGAGGAAGTGGTTTCCATCCTGACTTGAGAAATGCTAAAAACAGGTCCAAGTTTGATTAGAATCCTTGGCTACTTGGCTACTAGACAGTGAACATTAAGAGGTTGGAAAGCGCGTAGTCCAAAAGCAACAATCTTGAGAAGGCGTGGTTCTGGTGACGAAGGAACACCTGAAAAAAAGAGGTGTCACCTGGAGGCATGATGATAAGAGGAAAAGGAAGTGGCAGAAAGAGGGCTCTAAGGAAATGAAATATTTTCCAAAAAATTAAATAACAATAGAAAAAAGACCCCACATGCCCTTTATTACAGAAACTGCATTTTACTGTGGAAACAGAAGTTAAAGCTAGTGAAGTTAGAATTTGGTAAATTTCAGGAGGAAATTCAGGAAACCTTGCAAATACTCCTTCCATCCCCTTAGGATCACCTGCTGTTGCCTTTTCAAATTCATCAGACATGCTCATGAACAGAATAAAGAATCCAGAATCCATTGAAAGACATCATAAGAAGAAAACAGGAAATAAGTATCAACATTTTTCATCAAATGAAACATACACAAACACTTGAGGCAGATAATATAACGTAGCACAACATTCAACTATGAATTAAACAATCAAGTTGGAAGTATGAAAGAACACCATGAATTAAAGATGATAAACTGAATAGGAATCTTAAAAACAATGGGAACTTCTAGTTTTGACCTTCATATAAGAACTTAGAAGTCATCACTCCTGTCCTTACAATAAGTAAAAGCTGAACAGACTGAAACTTGATGATTTTTCTTGGTCTCGTTAGAGAAATGGGGTTACAAGACTCATAGCCTCCCTGAAATCTAGAGAGACAAATGAATCCAGAGTCATAATTGAAGTGAGGAAAGCCAGTTCCTCCAAATATTAAAATATACTCTACAGTTAAATCAATATGAATATCCCATTTCTGATATGATAGAGCAAACTGATAACAGAGTATCTAGTAAATAAATACTAAACTGTGAACAGATACAAAATAAACAACTACCTGCGGCTCTAGAAAGTGAACAAAAGCAGGTAGATTTTGGAGTGTAGTTAAAATATGGAGAGAAATTGCCATTATCTTATTTTAAGAGAATGTGAGATCTAAAATGTGAGAGTCTCATTTTATGACTGGCCTGAGAATGAGCCACAGCTGAAAAGCAAAGTAGGCAAAGTAACTCATAAAATTTCCTCCATCTTTATAAGATAAGGAACCAGGAGACAGAACTCAGGCAACAATAGATCTCAGGAAGAAAGGAAGGAAGGAAGGCAGAAAATCCTGCAGTGTAGAGAAACTGAGCCAGAAAACTCACATTCTGGGTGTAGACTGTTTAAAATTTTGTCTTTCCTTTGAATCATACATATGTAAGCAGTGCAGTTAGGGCTCACAGTGAGTTAGGGCTCAAGTCTCATGACTTGAGACTTGAAAATGCTCCCTACTGAGGCACCTGGGTGGCTCAGTTGGTTAAGCATGAAACTTCAGCTCAGGTCATGATCTCATGGTTCCTAAGTTCAAGTCCCGCCATCAGGCTCTGTGTTGACAGCTCAGAGCCTGGAGCCTGCTTTGGATTCTGTGTCTTCTTGTCTCTTGCCCCTCCTCCTCTTGTTCATGTGCTCTCTCTAAAATAAACATTAAAAAGTTTTTTTAAACAGAAAATGCTCCCTACCTAAGTCAAGTCAGAGACTGTAGTTTGAACCTATGTAAATTATTTGCCTGCTAAAATAAAAACACCAACACTTTTTGGAGCAATGTAACAGAATTTAGGGGCTCCACAGTTAACATTCACAATGTTTAAGATACTGTCCAAGTTTATAATCCTTGACACACAATTTTGCTAATAGGAGAAGATGATTAATAGAGTGCAAATTTGAGGTTACCTAGATGTAGGAGTTTTCAGTCAAGAACTTTGAAGTTGCTATGACAGCCATGCTCCATGAGGTAAAAGAAAATATTCTTAATGAATGGAAGTATAGGATATTTCAGCAAAAAATAGAAAACATAAAAGAGAGGCAAAGGGATATTTTACAAATGTAAAATATATACTTGAGATAAGCAATTCATAAAATGAGCTTATTTGGAAGATGGAGATGAAAAAAGAAATAGTCTCCAAATTTGAATATAGATCAATAAAAATTATCCAATTTAAAGTAGAAAAAAGTATGAGAAAAAAAATTAACAGTACTAAGGGATGCATGTAAAAAGTAATTTTAGTCCCAGTAGGAGAGGAAAATTGGGCCAGACAAAATAATAATATAATGGCTGAAATTTTTCCAAATTTGGTGAAAAACATACATTTGTAGATAGAAACTTAGCAAACCCTAAACAGAAAAAAATGCAAAGAAAATCATGCTTAAGCACATCTCAAATTACTGCAAATCTAAGAAAAAGAGGTAAAAATGAAAATAGAAGACATGATATAGGTATTTGAGTGACCATAGATTTCTCAGTAGAAAACACTAAAGGTGGTGGACAGTAGAACAACATCTTTAAAGTGATGAGAGAGGAAATAATGATCACCTCAAATTCTATATCCTTCAAGAATGAAAATTAAGTAGGTTTTTCCAGATAAAGGCAAACCAAGAGAATTTATTGCAAGGAAATGATAAAGTAAATTTTTCAGTCTAAAAAGAAATTATAGGGGCCCTTGGGTGGCTCAGTCAGTTAAGCATCTGACTTTGGCTCAGGTCATGATCTCACAGTTCATGGGTTTGAGCCCTGCATGAGGCTCTTGGTTCTGGGGTTGAGCTCCCACATAGGGCTCTGTGCTGACAGGGCAGAGCCTGCTTCAGGTACTCTGTCTCTCCCTCCCTCTTTGTCCCTTTCCCACTTGCACTCTCTCTCTCAAACACAAATAAGTAAACATTAAAAAAAGAAATGACATCATATGGAAAGTCAAATATTCCAGACATAATGAAGAGCATTTGACATGGAAATATCATGTTAAATATAGAAGACTATGTATTTCTCTTAATTTATTTATAAGATATGTGACTATGTAAAACAAAAATAAAACATTTTCAAGTGAGGTTTGTAATATATGTAGATACAAAAAATGTAAGTAGATACAATGTGGAAACTATCATAAGGGATGATGTCAGAGAGAAAGAGAATAAATGAACTAATACAATTTCAAAGGTTTTAAATTTTGTGTTAAATGCTAACAAATTAACTCTGTGTAGAATGTAAAAAGTTAAGTATGTACTATAATCTGAGCAACTACCAAAAATAGCACAGAAAGGTATAGCTGAAATAAAGATAACTGAAATGAAATTCTAAAAACTGTATCAAAATTTAAAAGTGGACAAGATAGGAGAAACAGAAAACAACAAAGCAGAGATAACAAACTGAAAAAACAAAACAAAACAAAATGGTCATTCTATACCCAACCATATAAATAATTCGATTAAAAACTAATGGGCTAAACATTCCAATTAAGAGTATTATTGGAATAAAGAATGATAATTTGGACAATACTAACAACCACCATGACTTACTGATATTTATAGAGTCTTATATTCAGCAATAGCAGAATACATATTCTTTTCAGATATAGGTAGACATGCATCAAGCTAGACAATATGCTGGGCTTTGAAACAAACCTCAATAAATTTAGAAAGATTAAAATCATAGAGTATGTTCTCTGAAAATATTGAAATTAAATTAGAACTCAATAACAATATGATACCTAAGAAAACTACAAATATTTGAAATTAACCATTTCAATATTTTTAACTGAATGATAATGGAAATGCAACATACCAAAATGTATGGGATGCAACTAAAATAGCAAATATACCTGCTAAACATATGTTTAATTTCTAATAATTGAAAATGTTCAGTTTACAAAATACCAGCAATAGAAGAATGGAAGATAGCTCTTAGATTTCATAATAATGGATTTTGACTTCTAAATCTATTGTCAAGATATAGGCAGTAACACTGCCAACATTTAAATGAAGTTTCTCTTGTAAAGTTTCCCAGAGTTCACAGTCCATAAATTTGCTTTTTCCCTGTAGCCAGGGTCTTTGATCCCCAAAGGCTGCTTGGAAAATAGTTGTAGGAATGAGATCCATAACTACAAAAAATTCTGTGATCAATGGACATGCCCACTCTGCTTTCTGAGTCTTTAAATAGGCAAATTAAGGGAAAGGGGTTGATTGAAATAGAGACACCACTTTGTTCAATCACTGACAGCCTCCCTGCGTTCCTGGCTCTTTTGATCCCTGCGCAAACCATATCAAATTCTGAGTTTTTGTCCTTCCGTTTTCATGGTTATGGCAATATTCACCTTCCCAGTTGAAACACTTCTAGATTTTTAAATTATCACTCCAAGTTTTACTGCCTCTAATTCTTACAAATAAACTTAGTCATGACCTATTTGGTTAATGACATTACTCCAATTCCATTTTAATACTGCTATAATAACACACCATTTCAATACATGCCTTGGGAAAAACTCCTCCCAGGAGAAAGGGAATGCTTACTTCCCAGTTTACTACATCCTACAAGCAGTAGGACAGAATGTTTTGATATCAATGGGAAGCAATAAACACTCTCTACTTGACACTTGAAATGAAAAAAAAAAATTAGGCAGGAGCATCAACCTGTATTTATATCCTTGCAGAACTCACTGATCTTCCTCAGTGAAAGAACCCAACTTAATTCTTCCAAGGGTTAAATGGTCTGAATACAAACTTTATTTATGCCACTGAAAAATGATCTTAACCTTCTTTAGCCTTTCTATATGCTTGAGCACAGAACCCAGGCCCTTGCTTACCTATCCATACTCTTTCTTTATCCTCCTGCACACGTTTTCACTGTGTTCCAGACATATTTCATAGTTTTCCCTCAACTTAACTTCAATAACTCTTACTTACCCTTCAGATCTGAGCTTAAGGATCACATCTGGGAAACTTTCTCTTCTGTCTGTCACGTGAGTCCATATCACCATCTACCTTGACCATCATAGCATATCATTTTTGCTTACTGATTTGTTTGTATCCTACAACTACTTTGTACCTGTTATGTGTGAAACCTTAATTTTTTTAAGTTTATTTATTGTGAGAGAGAGACAGAGAGAGAGCATGCTTGAGCAGGGAAGGCTCAGAGAGGGAGGGAGGGAGAGAGAGAATCCCAAGCAGGTTCCACACTGTCAGGGCAGAACCTAATGTGGGGCTCGAACCCATAAACCTTGAGATCATGACCTGAGCTAAACTAAGAGTCAGATGCTTAACTGACTGAGCCATCCAGGTGCCCCCAAACCTTAATTATTTTAAGTTAGTTCCTAGATAGGATAGATAGATGGATGAGTGAATGAATAACTCTGCCTATACCAGAGAGTCTCCTGATTGGTCTTTGCCTCTGACTGTACTTTTGCGTCTAGAATATTTCATAAAAGGATAATGATTAGTTAGAATATACTAGATCAATGCTTCCTAAACTTTTTTTTTTTTAATTTTTTTTAACGTTTATTTATTTTTGGGACAGAGAGAGACAGAGCATGAACGGGGGAGGGGCAGAGAGAGAGGGAGACACAGAATCGGAAACAGGCTCCAGGCTCTGAGCCATCAGCCCAGAGCCTGACGCGGGGCTCGAACTCACGGACCGCGAGATCGTGACCTGGCTGAAGTCGGACGCCTAACCGACTGCACCACCCAGGCGCCCCCTTCCTAAACTTTTATATGAACATAAATCTCCTTGGGATTCAGTAGGTGTAGGATGAGGCCTGAGAATCTGCATTTCTAACAAACCCCTAGGTAATATAAATCCTTTGAGTCTGTGGGCTCACTTTGAATAACAGAGTTCTAGACTGCAGGATTAACAACAACACAATGAAACCTTAGTCGTTTAACCCAACAAAATTTTCTTTCTTCTCATATAAACTTAACAAGAGACATTCTCTAGAACACCTCTCCTTTATTTAGTAACTCAGGGTTCCAGATTGCTTCCATTTTGTGGCTTTTCTTTAGAGACGGAGTTTCCAAAGTTGTCATCAAAAAATGAGATAGCTAGAGAGTCAAGCAGCTTTTTGCTAACTGAACTCAGAAGAATCCCATTTACAGTCCATTGGCCCAAGCTTGTGACATGGACCCACTTAATAGAAGAGAGTAGGAGGTGCCAAGAAATAAGAATAGAGCTGGAATAAGTAAATGTCCACGAGTGTCATCTAAAGCAGTGGTTCCCATTCTTGGATCCACAAAAGAATTACTCAAAGAGATATTAAAAACTATCAATCGTCAGGCTCTACCTCTAACCAAATTCTTACTTAATTAGCTTGAGATACGATCCAAGAATTGCTATTTTATAAACATTTCCCTGGTGAGTGAGTCTAATGTGTAGTCAGGGATTGAAAACCACTGATTTAGCAAGTATAGTCAGCCTAAGCTCTTCTACAGAATTTCTGCCTGGCAAGTACAAATGGAACAAGGCACAAAATGGGGCAAGAAAACTTACGGCATCTTTCTTTTTTTTAATTTTTTAAATGTTCATTATTATTTTTGAGAGAGACAGAGACAGAGACAGAGAGCAAGAAGGGAAAGAGCAGAGAGAGAGGGAGACACTGAATCCGAAGCAGACTCCAGGCTCTGAGCTGTCAGCACAGAGCCCAATGCGGGCTCAAACCCACGAACTGTGAGATCATGACTTGACCCAAAGTCAGACGCTCAACCGACTGAGCCACCCAGGTACCACTGGGGCATCTTGCTGAAGATCCAGGGGTGACTGCAGATGTCTGTACTTCCTTCAGAATTGGAGCAAGTAGGATATATGCTCTTCCTATTTAATATATCTTCATCCTATTTAAAGTTGAGGGTAGCCAGGTCTGGTCAAATTTTTTTCATTTTAAACTAATCCAAAACATCTTCAACTTTCCAGTTTTTGTGACCTATACCAGTTAATTAGAGAAAACCAACTTCATGATATCTTAGGGACAGGGGAAAAATGTCTATGAATAGATACTTAGTTTTTAGGAAAAAAAATAATTTTTTAGGAAAAAAATTCTATTTCTTGAGTTTTCAGGTATGCATGTTTTGAGATGCTTATATAAAGGAAGAGTCAACCTATGTATTATTAGAAATTGAATCAAATTACACCCTTTTAATGGAAATTTGTAGTATTCTCCTAAATAGAGAAAAGCAAAAATATCTGCCTAACATTTCTGGAAAAACATGAGGTCAATTGACATTAGTTTGGAGAAGAAACACCAAGAGACTATGGATATTTCACTAACAGAATTGGAATATCATCAGGGACTGCAAATGTCTGTAATACTAAAATGTTAAATTAATCTAGTCCAAGAGAAAGTTTAATAATCTAATTAATTCATGGAGTTACGGTATGTCTTTGGTAACTACCAACAATGTTTACACCAATTGAATTGCTTTATTGCCAATTAATTGCCAATTCCTGGTATTCTTCCATAACTTCCCATGAGGGAAGAAAATCAAAAAATAAAAAAGTAAGCTCAAATTGTGATATTGGAAGTTTTTCACATCACAGTTTTATCAATCCCTTCAGTGGAGCTCACGCTGACCTAAATAGACAGGAGATGTGCATGTATTTTGGAGTTCTTCCTCCGTATCATCAACTTACCAGTGTATACAAAATGTATTGGTAAGCTTCGTTATTTTCCATAATTTTATCTTCTATATCACTTATTCATTCCTCTGCTCCTTCAATCCTTGTGGTAATTACATCCAGTTGGTTTCACATCTTGGGTATGGCATTTTTTATTTTGGCCTGACTAGTTTTTAGGTCTTTTATCTCTGTGGTAAGGGACTCCCTGGTGTCATCTATGCTTTTCTCAAGCCCAGCTAGTATCCTTATGATTGCTGTTTTACATTCTGGATCAGGCATATTACTTTAATCTGTTTGATTAGATCCCTGGCTGTGAACTTTTCTTGTTCTTTCTTTTGGGACAAATTCCTCCATCTTGGCATTTTGTCTACATCTCTGTCTTCTTCTTTGTGTTAGGAAGGCCTGTTATGTATACTGCTCCTGAGTGTAATGGCTATATTAAGAAGAAGTCATATACCCTCCAGGGCCTGGCACTTCAGGAAGTGTTTCTGGTGTGTGCTGTATGCACTCTGCTGCTGTGTTTTGGCTGCTCTTTCCCTCAAGTCAGTCCTCTGAAAAACTTCTTTCCTGCACTGGGGAACGTTTGGACACTGACTGGAATGTGGCAAGTTTTAACTAAGTGTGCTCTGGTCTGCTTGTTAAAAGAGGCCTGATCCTAGATAAAGAATATATATATATATATATGTATATATACACACACACACATGCATGCATGTATACACACACACACACACACACACACACACACACACACACACGGTGGAATATTATTTGGCCATCAAAAAGAATGAAATCTTGCCATTTGCAACAACATGGATTGAGCTAGAGCGTATTATGCTAAGTGAAATAAAGACAGAGAAAGACAAATACCGTATGATTTCATTCCTATGTGGAATTTAAGAAACCAAACAGATGAACATAGGGGGAAGAAAAAAGACAGAGAGAGAGAGAGAAAGAGAGAGAGAGAGAAGCAAACTGTAAGAGACTCTTAACTATAGAGACAAACTGGGAGTTGCTGGAGGGGAGGTGGGTAGAGGAATGAGCTACATGGATGATGAGTATTAAGGAGGTCACTTGTGATGAACACTGGGTGTTATATGTAAGTGATGAATCATTAAATTCTACTCCTGAAACTAATATCACACTATATGTCAACTAAGAATTTAAATAAAAACTTGAAATACTAACAGAAAAGCAAAAATGTATTGGTAAGGACCTGCAAAAATTCCATTGTTATAAGCCTAAGTATCCATCAACAGATGAATGGATTAAAAAATGTGAGGGGCGTCTGGGAGGCTCAGTCAGTTAAGCATCTGACTTTGGCTCAGGTCATGATCTTGCAGTTTGTGAGTTTAAGCCCTTCGCCAGGCTCTGTGTTGACAGCTCAGAGCCTGGATCCTGCTTCAGATTCTGTTTCTCCCTCTCTCTCTGCCCCTCCCATGCTAGCACTCTATCTCTCTTTCTCAAAAATAAATGCACATTAAAAATAAATAAATAAATAAATAAATAAATAAATAAATAAATAAAATGTGAAAAAAGACCATAATGGAATATTATTTAGTCTTTACAAAGAAGGAATCCCTGCCATTTGTGACAAAAATGGGTGAACTCAGAGAATGTTTTGCTAAGCGAAATAAGCCAGACACAGAAAGGAAAATACTGCATGATCTCACTCATATGTGGAACCTGAAAAAGGAGAACTCAAAAATAGAGAAGATAGTAGTGGTTGCCAGAGGGTAAAGGGTGGGGAAATAGGAAGATGTTGGTCAAAGGGTAAAATTTTACTTGTACAGGTTGAAAGAGTTCTTGAGATATAATGTACAGCATGGTGACTATAGTTAATAATACTGCATTGTATACTTGAACTTTGCTAAGAGTACATCTTAACAGATTTAAATTAATACACACAAAAAGTAACCATGTGAGGAGATGGATATGTTAATTAGTTTGTGGTGATAATTTCACAATGTATACATATATCAAAACATCATATTATACACCTGAAATAGATACAATTTTTATTTGTCAATTATACCTCATAAAACTGGGAAACCATTCAATTCTTATATCACTGGCTTCCTATATTTTCTCAAGTAAATCTTGCTATGGTTAGTCTGCCCTCACAGTTTTTTAAAAGTGCTATTTATTTGTAGATCAATCCTTAAAAAGATCACTTTTAAAGTTAGTTTTGAAGGACAAAGTGGATTTCCCTCAGATATAAATGTATGTTACTTACATGTACTTATTCTAGGACTTTGAACAGAAAGAGTCCTTCCAGAAATAATTGTTATTGTGTCAATTGATAAAACAGATAATTGCCTCCATCACCGAACCAAATACATCATAGAACAGACCCTAAATCCTTTCTTGGTGACAGGTCTGACTGTAAAAGACATTCCCCAGGCTTAAGGGTTTTAAAATTCTTAAGGGTTTTAAAATTCTCATCTGAAAATATGCCTACAGCTGGAAAGTTCATCTAAAATGAAAAGCTAGCTTTTTTTAAATTTTATTTTTTCAACCAGTACCTATTGGAACCTACCATATGCTGGGCTTATGGTGATAGATATTAAAAACAGTCAAACAAAAAAAAACCCAGATGTGGTCTCTGATACAATATGTATGTTATCACAAATTGATATTAGTATATGAATTTTTAAAATGCAACCTAAATGCACTTTGCTCTTATGTATACTTCACGCATTACAGCACACTATGACAAATATATGCTTTGCCTCTGGCAACTATTCCTTAAAATATTTTGTATAAACTTAGAAGCAGTGCTTTTCTAAATGTTTTAGGTTGTCAGTACTAACAACTTCATGCTGCCACATATGATAAAGTTGGATTATTGAAGTATAGCAACAATCTTACCTTGAAGTTAGGATTTTGCGTGTCCACCACCAGGGCTCAGGCATTTCTGAGCCTATCTGGAGAAATGGTACAACAGCCCAATGGTCAGTGATGTTTATTTTCTTTGAAAAGGTTGTCCTGCAACAAAGCAGTAATCACCAGAGGAGAAGATGATTATGAATATTGCATAGAGTCTACCACTTCGACTTGTCTCTCAGTCCAGCTCCCTACTACCTCCATGCATGAGTCTTATGGAGAATAAGGAAGCTATTAATATGAATGAACAAATCCTCCCCAATTCCATAAAACATTTAGGGTACAAGCAGAATTCTCCTACTTTGATGAGTTTGATAAAACTATAGCAGAGAGCATGGGTGGCAACATGAGAAGTCATGATACTTGGAAAGGATGATATGTCAAACGGAGTCCTGGCATAGTCCAGAAATAACCCTAGTGCAGCAATGATCAGGAACAGAGACAAGTGCCTAGAAGAGTAACACTGACCCTCACTATAACTGTGGAGCCCAGCAATGCACTGACTATGCTTATTCATAAGCACACATGAGACATTCTCAGCCTATTATATAAATACAGGGGAACTGGGAGGGAGGCTTTGCAAAAAGTTAGTCATTTTATGCATGTGAGAATAGCCAAACCCAGACTTTGTAAACTCTTTTCTGTTACCAAGTTTCTATTCTAGAGATTATAGGATATGTGTGCATATGAGAAGAGCAAGAAAGTAAAATTGGAGTTATCACTTTGAATTTGGATCTATTCTTAGTCACCACCTATTAGAATCCAGAAATTTTTTAGTGTTGATATGCAAAGTTTTCTGCATTTATAAAAAAAATGAATCTGGAACATATTTTATCACACATAATCATTATTTTGCTACCTCATAATTAAGTATAAATGATAACTAGTTCACAAAAATGACAGTGATTAGCATTAATTTTATGCAGACAAACCAATTAAAAAATATCCTTAGTTCATTCTGCCACTTTTCCTGTATGCATAATAAGTATCAATATCAAAAATTTTAATCACTATCATATTCTTCCATAGGCAGGCACATACCGACATTTAACCTGATGCCCAGACAAGTTTCTGAACCTTACTGTCAACATCAGCAAGGACTGTATGCTATATGCTTAGTTGCTGAAGAGTGCTGGTTAGGTAGTTTTACAGTAATCCCAAATGTCATTTTTGTGTGAAGAGTTAGGCACAGATAATAAGAGGAGAGATTAAGGTGGATAGTGGCAAGTGGAAGAGAGGAACAAGATGCAAATGTATCACTCCACACTTCTGGGGTGTAAATAAGGAGGAAAATTAGAACTGAGAGAACAGAGGAAGACTATATGGAAGAGACTTGGTCAAGACTAGACTTCCTGTTAACTCTTTTGGTACCAAATCTCCAATAGATACCCTAAGACAATTCAGTCAGTTATGAGAGGTTTGAAAAGTTCTTCCATGTGTGAAGATGTCATATGCTTTATTTGTGTAGTTAAAATTAAGTCTTGGGGCACCTGGGTGGCTCAGTTGGTTGAGCATCTTACTCTTGGTTTTGGCTCAGGTCGTAATTTCACAGTTCATGGGTTTGAGCCCCGTGTCAGGCTCTGTGCTGCCAGTGTGGAGATTGCTTGGGATTCTCTCTCTCTCTCTCTCTCTCTCTCTCTCTCTCTCTCTCTCTGTCTGTCTCTCTCTGTCTCTCTCTCTGCCCCTCTCTGCTTGTGCGCTCTCTCTCCCTCTCAAAATAAATAAATAAACATTAAAAAAATAATAAAATTAAATTAAGTCTTGGCTGAGTAACAACGTATCAGTATAGATAAGAGTCTGCTATCAAGTAATAATTGTGATTTTATTCACAATAATTTCTATGCGTTTGTGCCAGAACCCTGAAATTATATGTACCAGAATATCAAATAAATGTGGTTCTACTTCTGGTAATGGCAGATTTTGTCATTTGTGCTAGTCCTTCCCAAAGACTGAGAACAATTTAGAAAACTGGTCAAATTATTAAAAAGCATCCTATTTGAAGATATCAGAGGGCTGCTAAGGCAAGAAAGAATTATGGAGCAAATATCAGGGCAAAGAAGGAAATCCAGAGAGGTGAACTTGGCACTGAGGAACACTTTTCCCAAAGGAGCATCATTTGATTGTAGTAGAAATGCAAAGAAGGCAGAGAAACTGAGAAGTACTTTCAACAGAACTTACTAAGCTAAGAAAAAAATATGGAATTCAGGATCACTGAATTAAGGAGGAAGCTTAAACCTCCAGATTTAGATGGGTACCTAGAGTCCTCTAGCCTGGAAATAAGAGTGAAAGCAAAATAACACCTTCCTCTTCAAGTGGAGAAGCTAGCTACGAATCATATGTAATTGTTAAGGAATTCTAGGATAGCTAGTGTTTGTAAATATCTGTCAAAATAACATATCTGGGCGAAATGTAATGTCGTATCAAGTTCCAAATTATCTTAAAAATTTTTCATTTGTATCTGGCACCCAGTAAAAACTAACCCACCATATAAGAATGTAATTTTTGAAAATACCAGATAAATAAAAGACGATAGAAACAAAATCAGAAGAGATACAGATAAGAGTTATCAGGCACCATCCAAAGAAACTATGCCTAATATATTAAGTAAATAAAACACAAAATTGAGAATTTATATATAAAATTGGAAACTCTAGAAAAGAACCACATGGCAATTCTAAAACTGAAAAATTTCAAACATAAAATTAAGAACTTGATAGAAATGTAATAGTATATTAGACACAGCTAGAGATAAAGAAATTGCAATATATGTGCAAAGAGAACATTGTATGCAATTGATTGCAATCTATATTTTTACTAATACTCCTTTACCTTTTTAAGTAATAGTCCAGCAATGGTCCCTTTCTCATTTGAGCAATGTTATTCTCAGTGATACCCTCAGTGCCTCAGTATTTTTGCATTAGCTTCCATCAGTATTCTGTAGCCATCTCTTCAGCCTCTCCTCTTTCAACAACTATTCCAAGAATATTCTTTCTCAGTACCACGGCCACAGTGTCAATACATCTCTATCCTGCTTTAGTTACTCAGTTGCTAGTTGTTTAACTGTAACTAAAAAAAGGGGGGGGGGGTTGGTGGTAGTGTTCTAGGTGACATATATACCTTCTCTTTTTGACCCTAACAATCAACATCACCAACAAAAATAAATATATATTGCATATTCCAGACACTGTTGTAGGTGCTGGGAGATGGGTGCATAAGTGAAAACAAAAGGGAAACAAGCAAACAAATACTAAAAAATTTCAGTCCTTGGAATCTGTTCAGACTAACCTTATAGCACAGCATATGCTGAATTTTTTAAATGCCCTCTTATACTGGGAAAGAATGAGCATTCTGTGAGATATTCTTTACATTCTTTAATGTTTAAAATTTAATGTTTTTACTAATTTTTTGTCTACTCAATCAATCTCTGATAAAGTGTGCAAATTTGGACCATCATTATTGTGCATAGGTCTCTCTTTTTACTTTTGGTAAATTTTGCTTTACAATTAATGAGGCTATATAAGGTAGGTGCATGAAAAGTTGGAGTTACTTTATCTTCTTTGAGAATTATTTTATTTTTTTAATTAATAAAAATTTATTTTATTGTGATACACCATATTTTATCTCTGGTTATACTTTTTGCCTTAAAGTTTTTTTTTTTTTTGTTTGATGTTTGATACAGCAGCACGAACTTGTTTTTGGTTAATATTTGTGTGAAATAGTTTCTCTGCAACATTTTTTTTTTCAACGTTTATTTATTTTTGGGACAGAGAGAGACAGAGCATGAACAGGGGAGGGGCAGAGAGAGAGGGAGACACAGAATCGGAAACAGGCTCCAGGCTCTGAGCCATCAGCCCAGAGCCTGACGCGGGGCTCGAACTCACGGACCGCGAGATCGTGACCTGGCTGAGGTCGGATGCTTAACCGACTGCGCCACCCAGGCGCCCCCTCTCTGCAGCATTTTTTGACTCCAGATCTCCCACATGGCTGCAATCAATGTGTTGGTTGCAGCTTCAGTCATCCAA
Organism: Herpailurus yagouaroundi; assembly: GCF_014898765.1. Lineage (NCBI taxonomy): Eukaryota > Metazoa > Chordata > Mammalia > Carnivora > Felidae > Herpailurus > Herpailurus yagouaroundi. The sequence goes on along the minus strand of NW_024412391.1, from coordinate 63,765,807 downwards.
GGTTCTACTAGGGGAGTAACCTTCTGAGAGTTCTTCGCAGACTGCTGGCCAGAGACATTAGTTCCTTGCCATATGGGTTTTTCCATTAGGGCAGCTTGAAATATGGCATCTGAGCTGTCCTCTCATGCCCTCTTGCTTGATTGTTCTGGGGGAAGTCACCTGCTGTGCTGTGAGCTTTCCCAGAGGAATGAAGCCTTCTAACTGCCACTTGAGTGAGCTGGGAAATAAGCCTTATGATGACTGTCATCCTGGCCAGCACCTTGATTGCAGCCTTCTGAGAAATCCTGAGTCAGAGGCACCCAGCCAAGCTGTGCCAGGATTCTTGACATAATAATGTTTGTTGTTTTAGGCTGCTAAATTTTAGGAGTAATTTGTACTATGCAGAAATAGATAATTAATGCAACTACCAAACGTTAAGAAGATATTCCAACTTGTAGAAACCACATAAGTTCTTTCCTTATAGGAACAATCTTATTTAAATTGATACCATTTGTTTTCCCCACAATTTTATTGATATATAATTGACATACAATACTGCATAAGTTTAAGGTATATAGCATAATGACATATGTATATATTTTGAAATGATTTAATTACCATCTATCACCTCATATAGTTAGAAAAATATTTTTTTCCTTGTGGTGAGAACTTTTAGAATTTGCTCTCTCTTTTCTTTTTTTCTTAATTTTTTAAAATTTATTTTTGAGAGAGAGCATGAGAATGTGAGTGGGGGAGGGGCAGAGAGAGAGGCACACACACACACACACACACACACACACACACACGCACGCACGCACAAATTCTGAAGCAGGCTCCAGTCCAGGCTCTCAGCTGTCAGTACAGAGCCCAATGCAGGGCTCAGACCTGTAAACCGTGAGATCATGACCTGAGCCAAAGTCGGATAATTAATCAACTGAGCCACCCAGGCGCCACTGCTCTCCCTTCTTAAATATACCATACAGCATTGTTAACTACTGTCATCATACTGTACATTACATCTTTAGAACTTATTTATCTTATAACTGTCAATTTGTACCTTTTGACCACCTTCATCAAATTCCCCAACCCATGCTTCTTTTTTTAACTGGTTAAAATCAATATGGAAATTTATCATATGGCTACATAGATATCACACAGATCTCAAGGACTATAGCTGGGCCTAATAAGTGACTGGAGCAAAAAGTATACTCTTTTATTAATCAAGATGACCCTTTTCATTTTTACATCATAGTTTTTCTGTTTCAGTCTGTAGTATTCTTTCTCTGCACGAATATAGATAGATAATTTTTTGTCTCTCTCATTAATATGTGTCTACTTTGGTAGATCTTTCTGGATACAGTTATGTGTAATAACAAGTTCTAATTTTTGGCATATTTGTAGTTGTATGCCAATACATTTATTAACTTATATTTAAAAAGTTAATCCATTTCAACTACAATTGTCCCATTTGGTTTAGTTTAAAATCCAAAATCAAGTGCTAAAAAGAGATCAGAGTCCCTGTGTCCCAGTACAGATTCCCCAGAGATGGCATCTGTGTGCTTCAGGGTGATTATCTTCATCCCTTCTCCCATATGGATTTCAACTAAACTGAGAAATAGGCACAAAAGTCAGAGTGATCAAAATACCTATTCTGTTTCTGGTAAAGTTAATTTGCATGAGAAGGAACAGCGTTTTCTTCTAAGACAGCTGGTCCTCCAAGCTTTCCAGTGATATATAAAGTTATTAATTGACAGTGACTGTGCATGAAATAAGAAGGAATTGGAAGTTGCCCAAAACCATCATTTGCACTGACCAGTAGGAGCATAGTGGATGGGAATGCCTTACCCTATAGGCCTTTTGAGAGCTGAAGAATCATCAGCTAGTCTGGCATGGGACTCAAAGATCTGCTTTTTTACAAGTACTGGGTGACTTTAAGAAACAGCCAAAAAGAAGAGCAACTATAGAGAAGCAAGGAAATTGCACAGAGGGAGAGAAAGGAAAACAAAATACACAATGTGGGTGACAGGGAATAACAGTAAATTTCGATAGGTATAAAGAAGTATGTGTACATTTGATCTCATTTTGAGATACAAAACTATTATATCTTTCAGGAGTTTGTGAACTATTTCAAAATGCTTTCTTATCAAATTGTACAATATTTTCATTATCAGCAGTTTTTTCCTGTAAAGAGCCAGATAGTCAATATTTTAGACTTCATAAGCCATACAGCATCTTTTACAACCAGTCAATTCTGCCATTGTGGAAAAATAGGCATTGATGATATGTAACTGAATTGTATGATTGTGTTTCAATAAAACTTTATTTACAAAAACTGGCACCAGATGGTGGTATTTGGCCCATGAGCTGTAGTTTGCCAATCTCTCATATAGTTGATTAGCATGTATTATCTACTATTTGAGGAAGACATGAAAGTTAATTGGATTTCTAAACATTACATAGAAATTCAACAGGAAAATTAAAATCTTGGTTAAATTTTAATGCAGATTTTTAAAAAACCTAAATTGTAAAAGAAATTGATAAATAAAAATTCGGAATTAGAGTCTCTTTGGTAAGTTCCAGAGATCTAACATACAGTAATGTGATTCCAGTTAACAATACTGAATTGTATACTTGAAATTTGTTAAGAGGGTAGATCTTAAGTGTTCTCAACATAAAGAAGAAAAGAAAAAAATGGCAACTATATGATGGATATGCTAAATAGTTTTATTTTATAATGTATATGTATATCAAATCATCAAGTTGTATGCCTTAATATATATATAATTTAATTACCATTTATACCTCAACACAGCTTGGGGGGGTGTGTGAAGTCTATTTGGTAAGTAGACTATGCTGAGTAAACAATAGTTAAAAATAATAAACTACTCATGGTCCTTGAAAGAAAAGGTATTTCATCTGAACAACTTTATAGTAGTTACTAAGATTATAGCATAATGCTAAGGAAATCATAATAGAGGAAAAATCATATTTTTAACTTGCATGTAAAGAATATTAATTGGAAATCTTCACATATGGGAAGTGTCTTATTAAAATATGGAGAGGACATCTCTATCCCTTTCATTGACTAAAACGTGGCTTACGTCTTAGGAAAGGATTTCTGATATTGCAGGTTCAGATATATGATCAGTGCCCAAATGTCAAGGGTTAAGAGATGTCCAATGAAATGTGGTTAGTGAAATGTCATGTGGCAGGAATTCCAATCATGAAATGCTACAAAATGAAGGGTCATGGCAACCTACGGTGTGAAAGAAAATGTCAGTAATGGAATGGAACAGTAAATAACACTATCCTGCTTGTCATCTAAATGGACACTTGGCAATTCATTTCATCTTCACTTGATCACTTTACTTTCTCTCTGTGATCTATGCACATTGAGTGCCTGCCCCCTTTTGCTCACTCACTCTCTCTCTCCCCAACATACATTTTAAGCAGGCACTGTTTAAACACTCTTAAAAGATAAAAATGGTATAAAAGAGAAACCCCATGGGGCTCAAAGGTAGCTATTATTTCTCACAATACTCAAACAAAATATAGTGAGCTGACGATATTACACTGTGATAGAAACTTGTTCTTGAGCCAGTTAGATTTTGGGAAATTACTCATAGTTTTACAGTCTTATACTCTTATCAAGATAAAATCAATCTGAGCTCTGCTTTCCTCAGAGGAAAAGTGTTCTCTCCAGCACACTTTATGTGCAGTACTGTATAGTGTTTGCCCCTATGGAATTGTGCTACACACAAATACTGCAGCCAAACACACCAAATTTGCCAGGAATTAAGACAGTTTGTGTGAGGTTGGTAGTAGCTTTGGAAGTAGATATTACTCTGGAGGTTGGTAGACTATTACTTTGGTTACCAGCCAAGTAACCAATCTCTGAGTACTCTCATTCTTGTATAGTGTCCCCTATAAATCTGGGCTGGCCCTGAAATATGTTTTAACCAATAAAATGCAGCAGGAGTGACATTGTGTCAGTTCCTGGCTGAAGCCTTAGGGAAACCCAGAAAATTTTGCTTATGTACTTTACATGTTTGCATTTTGGGTAGAGCCAGCTGCCATGTAAGAAGTCCAGCTACCTTGAGAACACTATGCACATGGCCGAATTGACCATATGAAGAGTACACATGGCTGAGAAATGAAGTGTCCAGGCAATAGCAAAAACAGAGGCCCCAGGCATATGACCCCAGTGGAATCGATGTAGCCAGCCCCCAGTCACTTGAGCCACACCAGATGGCCCTGTGTGCTGCAAAGATGAGCTGAGCCAGTTCCACCATCCTCTGTCCAAAGTCTTGTCCCACAGAATTGTGAGCAAATAAAAGGTGGTTGTTTTAAGCCACTGAGTTTTGGGATAGTTACGCAGAAACAATATATAACTGAAGTCGGAGAAGAGAGGCAATCATAGGCAAAGCCAGGAAAAAATAAAGACCCTGGTAACCAACAATGTTCTTGAGGAAAATCCGGGGAATGTCATTACATACAACCAAATATACTCTGCCATAGGCGCCCTCAGACAAATTATGTACCATTACACCAGATAGTCTTTCAATAATGAAAGGAGATAATATGGTCTCATCAAACAACAAGGGGACATATACTGTTTAGTTTTGGGGATATAGGTCCTGGGGGCAGAGAACAGAAACATTCCTTCTGCAGGTTACTTTTAATAGAAGGATCAAGAAAGAGAGCAGAATTTGTTAAGGTTTGCATTTCTATATTTACATTGGTAAAGAAAAATTTTGATATAGGCAAGGTGTTATGACCATCCTGTAGAAACAAAATGGACACTCACTCAAAATTTGGTTTGGCTGTTGAGACTGAAGACACCACAGGTTTTCTGAGGAGAGCAGGGCAGGATTCTCAAGCTGGTTCAAAAATGGCTTCAAAGAGTATAGAAAGGAAGCTAGTTTGAGATTTTCATGGTGGAGAGAAGGAGTGGGGCAGGAGTAAAGTTTCCCTTACAGAAAAGGGTATGCCTGGTTTGAATTTTCTATCAGTGCCAAAGAGAGGAGCATCTGGCCTTTCTTATTAGTTTGTCCAGACATAAGACAAAGGAGACAAAACAGTGGTGAGGCTCAAAAGCTTTCAGAAGTCAAACATCCAAAAATGGAGTCAAACTCTTTGTTATAATCCATTAATGTTTGATGACTAAAATGTGCCACAATGGCATACAGTTCATTTCATTGAATTTGAACTTATTTAAGTAGGCCATTATAGCATTCCATGAGGCCTATTATATGACTGGCAAGGGAAAAAAAACAGGTCCTTGAATGTCTTCTTCAAGAGCCCAGTAAAATGAGCGCCTTGGTCACTGTCAATAACATCTGGAACTCTGAAGAGGATAAGGAGTGTCTTGGTGAGGCTATAGATTTTAGATTTAGTGTGTATAGAAACCTATGTGACCTTGATCTATGTTTTGGATGTTTTTGAGGCAAGAAATTACCAGAGTTCTTTACCCTTAAGGGGGCAATAATGGAGAGGGAATTGTTGCTGCCACTGAGTGGATCAGACATCCAGATGATTTGTAGTGGTTCAAGAGACTAAAATTGTGCAGATAGGGCTGATGGTTGGCCAAGGCATCACATGCTAAGATGCCTGACATCCGCTGTTTCAGTGCCTAAAGTTCAACCAATTATGCTGACCCATGTGTCCTGTCCTTTATCAAAGGCATTCTGGTTTAGGGATGGAAAGCAGCTGCTCTCCAGGGATTTTCATCATTTGTGATTGTTGTAAATAATTTCATCCATGAAGTTTACAAACTTGTTTTGCTGTTCATTTAGCTGATCCCAAGGGGCTTAGGTAGCCAGAGGTGCTTGGAGAAGGGGTTGTCTTCTTTCATATTCTGGCATATAACAGGAGACTAAGGACAGAGGATGTAATCCCTCCTGTAGGAAGGATATGTCAGAGGGCCTAGGTTTGTCTCTGTACTGTAGCAAGGGACCTCGGCAGTCATGCTGAGTTTGATCATGCTTCTATGATCAAGACTAGATAGGCAGCTGGGTATGAAAGTCACATGTCCAGTGTGTGGTCAAAAAATGCCACTAAAATGGCATACAGCATTGGGTAGGTAGGGGCGGTTTTTTTGCATCAGAAACCTGTGGGCAACTTATAATCGTTATAGGTGGTGAAGAGACTCCAAAAGACATGAAAAGAAGTTACAAAAGCCTCTACAACAAAGGAGTGTCTGAAGATACTAACAGGAAAGACTGTTGTACACATTTTGAACAGATTCTAGAGAATTTTTTATAAACTATAGTAGCAAAATATTTACTAGTTGCTGTTTGTATAGAGTCAGAAATTTCAAGAATATTGATATGGAAACCTTAATACATGAGACCAAGGCATCAAGGTTGCAGTAATATACTGTGTGGGTGCCATTTATTTTGTATAAGTGTAAGAAGAGGGCATATTAGACTATTAAGTGGAGAAGAAGTGGGAATAATTACTTCCACTCTAAGTAGGACTTTTACAATGTGGTTCAATCTTTGAAGGCCCCAGTTCTAATTTGAGCTTTATTAACTGTTTTAACTAGCGAGAAAGACCGTGTAATCCTATTTTGTCAAGCTACTTTGTAAGCGCAAAGACTTAATTTAATTTTTAATTTACTATTCATTAGGTCAAGGCAATTATTGCTCATCATAGGATATTTTTGGGCAATAGGTGCTGTGAATATGGGGAATTTAGGCAAGACAGTAGTTCCAATGTTTAAAATGAGACATGTGTCCTCTACTTTATGTTCAGTAACTCCCCTAAGATCATGGGGTGGAGGGGTGCTTTGTTTCAGTTTAGTGGGATTCTCCAGTGTAACTATAATTTGAGCCCCCATGTTGATTAAGGCCATAAAGGTTTGCCAATTTGTGCATTTTAGCAGATATAAAAGTTAATTAGCAACCTATACTGTAGGGACACAAAAACCAATCAGCACCTTTTTTTTCCCTCCCTTTTCTGTGTAAATTACTTTAGTAACTTTTGGGTTTCCAATTGGGTCAGATTTTTTCATTTATTCCTTTTGTGTGTTTCATTCCTCTGGATCCAGATTTCTTTCCTCTCTCCCTTTTCCTTCCCTTCCTGCCTCTCTCTGTTCTTTCTTTCTTCCTGCTTTCTTTCTTGTTTGTGTGTGTGTGTGTATGGAGGGGGGAGGGTTACTGGGTATACTTGAGTGGGTTCCTCTCTACCCTGCTCATATTATAGGCTTCTTCCTCCAGAGAGCCTCAAATCAGTATCATCAGGGTTAGGGACTTCATCTCTGGCAATGGTTGAATTAATCCTTGATTGTGCTACAGGAATGCCATGGATGTTTTTCCCTATATCTCTGATGATAAGTATCTGGTTTTGGCAACAGAGATGTGAGTACAACAGCACCAGCACCAGCAAAGGCATTTTGTAGTGTCCCAGTGAGCCCTCTGCCTTTAGGAGGGTGGAATTCAGCAATTCAAATTTTCAAATAATTGCTGCTATTCAAATAGTGATCATTTTTCCTCCATTGAGTTACCACCCAATGTGCCCATGTATCACACAGGGTGTAATTTTTTCCCTTGAACTCTGTGTGAATGAGGGCATACATGTGGATGAAACACTTCAGGTCACAATTGGTCACAGAGCAGGAGTCATTCTCTGAACTTAGTGTCAGTCACAGTTTTTCCTGGAATTGGGACACATGATTTAATATAAGGCATACAGATGGGTTCGAGCTGAGACCCATGACCCAGGGCTGCTTGAATAAGGGCCTGAATCCCATACTTCTTTTCCTAAAAGCCAATTAATTATTAAAACTTCTGACTTAGGTTGGTGAAATCTATAGCAGGCGCCCAGTAGAGCTCAGAAAATACAGCACAAAGCAGCACAGCTCAAAACGCAGGCTAGCCAGCAAGCGGCAGCTCGAAGTTCATGCTAGCCATCAGACAGTAGCGCCTGTTTGTTAGTAAGCCAGAGAAAGAGAAGAAAGACCCCTAGTGATGGTGCTCATTGTCTAGGGATTCCATTCCCAGAGTCTGCCGTGACATTCTGCAGAGACAGGGATCATACACAGGAACTGAATGGGACCTCCAACCAAAATTTGGTCAAGTCTGAAGACTCCAGGCACACACCAACAAGGTCTGAAAAAGGTTTATTATTTACATAATGGGGCTTTCTGGGGAGAGGAGAGCAGACTTCCCAAGCAGGTCCAAAAATGGCCTGAGAGAACAGAGAAAAGAGACTGGTTTGGGGTTTTGATAATAATTAAGGGACAGTGGGAAGGGGCTTTTGTGGTTTGACTCTCAAAGAAAGAAAAACCTAAGCTTTCTTATCAGCATGCCAAGATGGGGGGGGCAGAAAAAAAAGAGGAGAGGCGGGTGTAAAAACTCTCAGCAGTCAAACATCGAAAATAGAGTCAGACTTTATCACCAAGGGATTTCTGGATACAACTGTTCACAGTGGAGTGAACTGCCAATGAAAATTGACTGTACGAGCTTAGGGGAGTTAAGACGACATGCTGTGGTAGGTGGTGGATCACTGGAGCACCCCTAGGCATCTATAATACTTTCCAAAGGGGAACAGAAGGATGAGGGCAAAGCTTTAAAATGACACCTTGCCCTGAAAAGTGAGCCTTTTATTTTTCTGATATTGTGGGATTTTAGCAAGTCAACTTTAAAAGATAATAACTTACATAATCAGCATTCACCACTGTATTCCATATGGAGAAATACATGTTACCTAGTACAGCCTGTGACAGGGGGTAGGTACTGTGCAAACATTGGCTAAATAAATATATGAATTTTATGGAGTTTTAGACTTTAAAAACTACTCCCTCATACTTTATCTCGTTTGATATTTAAATGCCTTCTCTGAGAAAGACACTATTATCTACATTTTACAGGCAAGGGAGCTGAAGTTCAAGAAAGATAATGCCTTTGCTCAAATTCAGGCAGTGAAAGAGCTAAGGTTCAAGCCCTATTATTTCTAAAGACTTGTGTTTCTTACCAAAGCACACTGTCCCTGCTAGAGATAGAGATAGGAGATCTCTATTTGGAGATAAATGAATTTCTCTCTCAGAGTACTTTCTGGTTCTTTCATCTTTCTGATCTTCAAAACTCTACTTCATAATTTAAAAGTCTGTTTCAATGAATGGTGAAAAAGAATCTGTTGGACACATTTAATTCTAATAACACTTAATTACAGTGATTCACATATGCTGTTCAAATACTTCGTCTGGAGGGGCGCCTGGGTGGCTCAGTCGGTTAAGCATCCGACTTCAGCTCAGGTCATGATCTCGCGGTCCGTGAGTTCAAGCCCCGCATCGGGCTCTGTGCTGACAGCTCAGAGCCTGGAGCCTGTTTCAAACTCTGTGTCTCCCTCTCTTTCTGACCCTCCCCCATTCATGCTGTCTCTCCCTGTCTCAAAAATAAATAAACGTTAAAAAAAATTAAAAAAAAAAACAAAAAAACAAATACTTCGTCTGGAATAATTCTCATTTCTTCCACTAAAGTCCAGATTCAGATACTCTAAGTGATTCACTTATTATACTTGATATCCTGAAATATTTTGAATATTTTTTGAAGATTCAAATAAAAAGAAACAATCAGATCTCTTTCCAAAGCCGTACTTCATTTCCTCCTAAATCAATGTAAAATTGTGTTCAGGAGATGAGTTCTAATTGACTATAACCCAAAGTGGAATTTGTTTTAAAGTCCTTATCACTCTGATTGCTCAATCTGTAATCAGCTTTCAAGTTCAGAAGCTACATGAAGTGTGTTCCTTAAGTGGGTGGGTCACATGAAAACTCACAACATGACAAATATTTTTTTTTTTCAACGTTTATTTATTTTTGGGACAGAGAGAGACAGAGCATGAACGGGGGAGGGGCAGAGTGAGAGGGAGACACAGAATCGGAAACAGGCTCCAGGCTCTGAGCCATCAGCCCAGAGCCTGACGCGGGGCTCGAACTCACGGACCGTGAGATGGTGACCTGGCTGAAGTTGGACGCTTAACCGACGACAAATATTTTTTTAAGGAACAAAGCTTATCACAAGTGGTAGAAAGCTGAATTTATATTTATTGTCAATTTAGTCCTCTCAAGGAGACCATTTTCAAAACAATGCAGTGCAAAATTCCACCCACACTTTAATTCCTGAAGCATCTAACAATTGAATCCCTGCCATTGTTATTCCATCTATTAATGTCCTAGATGTCTATCTCAGATAACATTTCCAGATGTCCTGAAAGCATTTCTCTCTTGGATGGAAAGCACTGTCACTGACCAAATTTGCTCCTCTTAATGCCTCTCTTTCCTTAGATTCCTGATAGACTTGTCCATCAGATCGTAGTTCATACAAGGGCAGAACTATCTGAATCCCAAGGTAAAAACTGTTTAGATTCTCATCCTGAAACCCGGAAAGAAGTGTGGGTGATGAGCTTCCATATATACATTTTTACTTCAAAGAAATGTGATTTACCTATTACAAAGGCATTGTTTTTTTGTAGTTAGCCTCCCTGCTAATTCCTAGAAGGTACATTTCTGAGATCTAAAGAGATGTAGTGACATCACTATCCATGAACCCCTCTGTTAGTCTGTGATAACAAACACAAGGCATTCCTTTTACTTATTTCGTTGAGTGGGGCAGGGAGTGATTTTTCACAGTACTTACTATACTTTATTATGACAATTCAATTCCCTGTCATCTTCCTCAACAAAATAGTAGGATTCATGTATACACTTTAGGTCTTATAGTACTAGCACTGGACTTTAGTAAATATTTGTTGAGCTAAATTCTAAAATAAAAATGATATTTCCCCCCTCTATTGTACCTTCTCTGTGGAGCCTTGAGCAATTCAAAATATATGGGCAGATATTTTTCCTGTGTCAACACCTTCCATTTGAAGGAGGATTGATTTGTGTAATAGTAAATTGTACTGTGAATTTTTATTCCATATGTTATTGTTTGTGTCCTGAGTTAATATTAAAGTTTCAAAGGGAAAAATATATTTTTAGACTCACATTAACAATAGTGTCATTACATCCTGTTTCGAATGCTGAGTGCTTCTATTTAATGTGACCAATTAGCACTCAAATAATGGTGTAATCATCTTTATTCTTGTTGTTCTAGGATATGGTGCTTTGGAAAATAAAAACTCTTCAGCAGGAGTGATAAATACATCCCCCATATGACACTACTAGTTCCTAAACCTGCATCATAAGTCTCTCTTTTCTCAGAACTCCAGAACTTTTGCCTAGACATAAATAAGCAATCTTTGTTCTCAAATAATGCTTAAGACACATCTTATAAAATCCATTATGAGTTTGGCCAAGTTTTGGTCCTGTAATCACTCAAGAAAGAATAGTTTCATTGAAATCACCTAGGATTGTGATGAGTTCCTAAGTCATTGTAGATCCTCAGTTCTATCCCCTGCTGTTGGAACAGCTTCAGCCCCTATGTCAGCAACAACTCGGTTTGTCACATGATCTAATGCATCCCTGTGGTTAGTTAGCAAGAGACACGTGTTTCAGTATAGGTAGAAGTGGAACATGATTTTCCCAGTCCTTTAATTCCCTGATGAACAGGATTTACTCACAGTTTTATCTTCTCTCACTTGGAATTCATATATTAACATCCTAAGAGGATCCTTGCTACCAGTCCCAACTCTTCCCTCTTAAATATTTTAATCACTGAGCATGAATAATATAGGAATGCCATTCCCAAGCATTCAGCCATTTCCTACAGAGTAAATAAAATTTTCTTAATAAATAGAAGCATTTTATGGTTTCACCCCATCTCACCACTTTTCACCTAACACTTTAAACCCTAAGAATACCAAAATGCTTCCAGTAACCCTACAGAAATTTCACGATTCAAAGAACACTGTCTTGGGTGCACTTCCTACCTTACTTCATCTGGCTTTCAGTCCTTCCTTCATCTCTGCCAACAGTTCCTTCAGGAAGCCCAAGGTGCAAGTAGGAACCTTTCCATTGTGTTCCCTGAAAACCTCAACATACTTCTAATCTATCAATCAAAATGTATTTATTGGGTGCCTATTATAACCTAATTAGGCATTATAATATACTATAATTTTAAACAGTATCTTCTCTGCAACTGTTGCCTGGAAATACTTCAAAGACAGGAGTCATATATAATGTGCCTTTGGCCTCCTCTGCACATAGTACAAACGGTTCATAATAGAGGCTAAGTAATTACTGGTTAAACTGAAGTGAAACAGAATTTAAAAGGGAAATCTAAAGTTATTGTCCTGAATACCTTATTTTAGAAGGACAAAGCTAATAGTTGTGATTCACATATGGCTGTCCTAAGGGAGGGGGAGAGCAAATCAACTGGCCATTGCTAGATTCAAAACCAGGGGTTCGTGGGTTGCTCAGTCAATTAAGCATCTGACTCTTGGTTTTGGCTCATGTCATGAACTCATGATTCCTGAGTTCGAGCCCTACATTGGGCTCTGTGCTGCCAGCACAGAACCTGTTTGGGATTGTCTGTCTCCCTCTCTCTTTGCCCCTCCCCCCACTCACGCTGTCTTTGTCTCTCTTAAAATAAATAAATAAACTTAAAAAACCCTCAAAACCAATCCTTTACACAATTAGGGGAGATCAACTCTAATATAAATTTCTATACAGCATTATTATTATTGTTATTATTATTATTATTTTATTATTTTAGAGAGAGAGAGCATCAGCAGGAGAGGGGCAGAGGGAGAGAGATCTTAAGCAGAATCCACACTCATCACAGGGCCTGACACGGGCTAGATCTCACAACCGCAAGATCATGACTGGAGCCGAAATCAAGAATTGGACGCTCAACCAACTGAGCCACCCAGGTGCCCCTGTATGCAACATTATTGAAAACAATTTTTATTTGGACTGGAATAACTTTATAGTATACCGTAATTAGAATAAAATTCAGGAGCAGCAGTTTCTTATTCACAGGTGATTTTCATTAGCAGAACACTAAAATATAGATCTGTCTTCAGTGTCCTCTTGTTGCAATGTTTATCAAAGGTAAATTATATATATACAGTAAGGTTTACAGTCATGTATATCTTCCTCCAAGTTTCACAGTTTATAATTTCCATGATGATTCTTTGGAACAATGTGGACCAGCATAAACCAGAAGTAGAATAAAATTGGTTAAATTAGCAGACCACAGCTGAGCCAGGAAGACAAAATTAAGGGTCAAGTTTGAGGGAGAAGCATTAGATACAAATTTTATTCAGAGTCATGGTGATCTGCACACACCATAAAAGCTTCTTGGACCACTCATTCAGACAGAAATGATCCAACACTTTGTAGACACCAAAAGACAGAGTTGTTCTAACAAATTTTCATGTTGACAGTGAGGGTTTTTTGCTCGTTTTTTTTTTTTTAATCCGTAACTCTAGGGTTGCCTGTTTGATTCTATTAGATGAAACACTGATTATTAATATAAAGTCGTGCATCTAGAAAGTTGAGAAATTGGCCTGTGCTCTTAGTGTCTGTTTTATGTGGGAGCATTGCATTTTTTTAATTGACCTGGAAAGCTGGGTAAAAATTTTGTCAATATGGTCAAATAGGGAGTGCCTAGACTTTGATCCTTTTGAACCATGAATCCCTTCTTCCCCCTCCAGTTACCTCTCAACTCAATTTAGGGGGTCCAAACCTTCCTTTTCGAGCAATTCTCCCACATTTCTATCATAAAGATCTATTCCTCTCTATCAAAGGTTACTTCCAGGAATATTTGCAGTTCATCATCATCTTTTCTACTAATAGTTTTTCTTTTCAGTATCAAATTAATATATAGAATTATTCTTAACCAAATTTCACCCAAATCATTGGATTAGCTAATGCCTCTGTAAAATGGTCAGATTGCTCTTCCTGCACACTGAATTTATGGCTAGTAGCTTATTCTCCCCTAAGTATAAACACGTCTGCTTATACCAGGTAAGCTGGATGCTTACCACAACTCAGGTGTTTCTGCCTCTAAATCTGTTCATGCCAGTTTTCTTTGCAGTGGGAGCTTCCAAAGTTTGCTGTCATCATTTTCCCCCACCCTGCATGAACATGCCACTCCTCCCTCTCAGAAGAGGGTCTGCTTCTGCTCCCCTTGAATCTGGGCTGGCTCTGTGACTTGCTTTGACCAACAAAATGTGGCAGGAGTGTTGCTGTGCTAGTTCCAGGTTTGGGCTTTAAGGGAATTGGTACCTGCTTATTCTGTCTTAAAAATCAGCCATCACATAAGAAGTTTGATTACTGTGAGACCACCATGCTATAAGGAAACCCAAGATAGCCCTGTGGAGAAGCCACACGGAAAGAGATGTCCAGTCACCTCCTAGCTATTTTAGCTACCCAGCTGAGGCAGTAGACATGCCAATCCTAGAAAATACCACATAGGATGGAAGAACCATCCACCTGAGCCCTGTTCAGATTGCAGAATTGTAAAAAACAAAAAATCACACTGTCGTTTTACGTCTCTACGTTTTTGTTATACGCCATAGATAGCTTAAGCACTTGTAGTAATCACGTAATTTAGTCAAATAAGTAAACCCATGAGGCTTGAAGGTTGGATGAATGAGAATTGTTTCTATTAAAAATAAAACGAAAGCTTTGGAAAGTCTTAAAAAAGCTTTCAAAAAATAGCTGAAAGAAGAGAAATGTCGCTATCAAAATAAGGATTGGGGGAGAAAACAAAAACCTAGGAATATTCTGCATTCAGATTGCTTTAAAACATCTTGATGTATATTTTTTATAGTTCTCATTTGCTTTGCTTTGTTCTTGCTTGCTTATCCTTGAGTGTGAAATGTTCTACCAGCCAGAATTACCTGCAACCACAGTGGCTATGTTAATTGAATTGGCCCCCACTGTCCACTTCATTGCAGTAGAATATCTTTCTCTGATCTGTTAGCTAAGGAAGCAGGCTTAAGAGTCCAATATGCTAACCACTTTTCTGTACTTATTAGCTACCCAACTAATAGAACTCCAATATAGTCTGATAAAATTTGCATCTTTGCTGCCAACCTGTGTTTTATACATAGAAGAGAGTGTCTGAGGCAATCTCTAGTGCTTGGTCCAGATGAACACTCATAAATGACACCCGCTAAAGGGGGCATCCTAGAAAACAAGGTTCCCATCTGTCTATTTATGTGTTAGCTGAGTTTAAGATTTGTAACCATAGAGAAAATAGAGGGAGAAAATAGGACATAATTACGACTGCCTAATGAAATAATACCTATAAAATAATGAGAAAAAAAAAACCCTTCTGGTTAGTGAAATCTCATCATCCTTGAGCTAGAGACATATGTGGAAGTTGAGCAAGTATCCCCTCCCAGATCCCTCTGCTGACACAGAACCAAGGCATACAAAAACTGTGCTTCTCTGCCGAAACCTTTTGACTTCTCGAGTGTTGTAAATTTCTTCCAGTCTCTAGCATATAGCTAGATAACATTCTTAGCTTCTAAGTGCTATTGTATAGGTTTTATCGTTATAGATATTTAACAGGAATTTGGAAAGGCAGAGTCATTTTAATTTGAAAATCATTTGAATGTCTTTGAAAGAATTGTTTCCCAAACAGAGCAATTTGATTCTTCTCTTTCTCAACTCTACACCAGCTATTGAATTCAGGCATTTTTCTCACTTGGAAGGCGGTAGAGAAATGTGACTGTATTACTTACCAATATTATATTTACCATATTTGAACATTTTATATTCCATTATGAGAATATTGTCTTCAACCATGTGGCAGAAACAGTAATGCACACCTAGTAGCCCATTTGTTTCTCCATATTTCCCACCCCTCTGCAGTTATGGGGCCATGTGATTAGTTCTGGCCAATGAAAATAAAATACAAGTAGAAGTGTGATAGTTCATTTCTAGACTGAAGAATTAAAAAGCCATGTGTGATTCTCTGGTTTCTTATTCCTCTGCCAGGATAACTGACAAAGCCTTAAGTTACAGACGATTCACCTATAAGACAGAACCTTAGATCAGCCTGTGTCCCTAGTTGAGTAGATGAAAGAGAGCTCCTCGTCTATGCATGCAGAAGATATAGCATGAGCAATTCATAAACTTTTGCTGAACTTATCTAAAATTTTGGAACTGTTTTGTCACTGCAGCACAACCTAGTGTACCGTAATAATACAATATGATACGGTAACAAAAATAAATAATCAGTTAATAAATTCATCCAATGTGTAGTGGGCATCCACTAGTGCCAAGTACTATTACAAGACACTAGGGTTAGGTTTGTGCAAAAATACACAGTGTATGTCCTCCGTGAGCTTATAGTCTAATGAGGAAAATGGAAAATAAACCTTCAACAAGGAGCATTGGCAAGCCCACATTATATGCTGCAACTATACCAGGCACTTGGCAGAAAAATATGAATGAGGAATTTTTTAGTGTGATACAGTATAGTTCAGTGTAATAGCATCATGATTATAGATTATTAAAATATAATATGGCAAGCATTTCAAGAAAGCCCGTATAAAATATTGGGCAGTAGAGACAAAAAAGCAAATAATTATCCTGAGATGTCATGGAAGGCTTCTCAGAGGAGGTGACATTTGTTTGGATCGTGAAAAGTGAGTAAAACGTCACCTACTGGAGAGGTTGATGAGGTAGTCATTAACACTGTTCAACAAAATTACCTCACTTTCTTTCTTCCATTGGTAGGATTGCACTTCTAATCCCCTTTCAATTTAAAAATAGCCAAGTGCTTTCCTTTGGCCAGCGAAATGTCAATAGAATGGGTGATTGACACTTTGAGGCAAAAAAAAATTTAAGAGCCAATGCGTTATTTGCCATGGTCCGTTCTCACTTCTGATCATGGGAGTGCAGTCTGAGATTAAGTTTCCAGCAGCCTTGTGTCAGAGGGACTATGATAAGATGAGCTCCCAGCAATCCACATTGCATAAGTAAAAATAAATTTTTATTGTGTTGAGACACTGATAAGTGAAGAGTCATATGTTATTGCAGCATAACTACTTCTGACTGATAACAGTATATTCCTGTTAAGAGAATAGCTAGCGCAAAAAGATCTAGAGATATGAAAGATTATTGTGCGTTTCTGAAACAATGAATTCAGCAAGGCTTAAGTTCAAGGTATGCGGTGAAAAAAGGTTGAAATAAAATGAGGTAAGACAGATATGTAAGTGATGAATCCCTAAATTCTCCTGAAACCAATATCATGCTATATGTTAACTAACTAGAATTTAAATAAAAACTTGAAAGAAAACAAACACGCAAAAAAGATGAGGTAAGAAAGGGTAAGGTGTGAGTGGTCTTCTATTGCTGTTAAAGGACTACTTTATTCTTGAAGCAAGAAAAATAATTCTGGAATAGAATAGTGATAGTGATAGTCAAGGTATGAGCACATGTCTACCTTCACTCATGTCTGTCTAACACTGTGCTAGAGAATCCTTTGTAAAAAGCCCTTAGAGAAAGATTTTAAATAATAAGTTGTCCTGTTGAGGCAATTAGGTGTGCTGATGAAGTCACGCTGACAACTTCTTGTTTCGTATCATGTAAAGCAGGATGTTGTCAAAGCCTTGAATCTATTGTCTGTCATTGCTACCATATTTTATTTGGAGAATGTTAATATCTCCTAAAAAGTAAAGCTGAGAATCTTTTTTTGTTGTTGTTAGATTTGCTTGAGAGATGGAGTAACATGCCGATTGTCTGTGGCGGTGGGGAAATGAAACTGTCACATCAATTACAAAAGCTGCTAAGTTGCCAGCAGGAAAAGCATTGATTCTCAGTGAGCTCAGATCTGTAATTTCAGATACCTTTGTCATCTCATTGAATGGAAAACTTTGAAAAGAAAATCACTTCTTCCATTCATAACAATACCCATCATTGGAGTCTTTGAAGGAACTGATAAGATGAAAATTTATTTTTGAAATGCCCTCAGTTGTTGTTAATTTTTACTTATAATTTAATTTTCATTTTTCCTTTCTTTGAGGTATCAGTTTATCAGCTCTCTAGATTCCTAGCAGGACTCAATCTGACCACACAGTAGTTTGCAAGTTTATTTCAATATGCAACTAAATAAGAGTGATTCAGAATTGTGTACATTAGTATCTCAAAAAAAATTTTTTTTAAAAAAGCATTTCTTTCTATTAGCAGTTTAAATTCTGGCCATAGTGTGTTTCTTCCCTCCTGTTGCCTCCATGTCTGGTCTCTTCACAAAATAGAAATCAAGATATTTAGAAAATTTAGAAAGTCTTTGCTCTCTACGAACCAGATCAAATTGTTCTAAAGTAGTCCAAGGAGACTTTTGGGGAGGGATGGCTGGTGGAGATGACAGAAGGAAAAATGAGAGACACTATGGCAGGCAGGGATTGGCTGCTGTTATTTATCAAACATCTTTATGTGTCCTGCCTGATACATTTATCCATTCCCAGCATCTCCCCCTTCTACCACTAATGACCAGGTTTCAAGGGTTCTGATGACAATCTGAAAAGTTTAGGAGTTGCATATTTTGTTTAGGGATTGTGACAGAATCATCATCTTCTTCTCCTTCTCCTTCTCCTTCTCCTTCTCCTTCTCCTTCTCCTTCTCCTTCTCCTTCTCCTTCTCCT
>NW_024412391.1:63626726-63747269 GCF_014898765.1 Herpailurus yagouaroundi | reverse complement strand
CTCCTTCTCCTTCTCCTTCTCCTTCTCCTTCTCCTTCTCCTTCTCCTCCTTCTTCTTCCTGAACACAGAGGGAAGGCTGTATTTCTGAGTCTCCCCTGAAGTTAGATTATGGCAACATGACTGGATTCTGGGTAATGAGTTGTGGGTAGAGCTGTTGTATTGATTTTGAAGCCTGCCCTAAAAATCTCCTGTGTGCTTTTCCATACTCTTCCTTCTGTGGTTACCATGGAGGCCATGTTTTTAAGATGGCAGTGTTATACAATGGAAGGAGCATAGATTCCTGAGACATTCTTGAAGGAGTACTAGCTAACGTGTAGCCAATGGCAACTTGAGAAAAATTTTTATCAAGCCACTGAGATTTGGTAGTTGCTTTTCACAGTGGCTGGTATACTTCTTATTCTAATACAAGATACTTTTGGAAATGAGAAAAGGTATCCTAATATGTTCAAAGTTTAGAATAATATGGGAGAAACAATAGAAATCCCTTCAAGTAGGGCTTCTAGACTCCAAAATGATACTTAAAAATGTTAGTACTGACATCATGACTTGCATAAACTATAACTCTCACATGGGTTGAACCAATATTTAAGAATCCTTTCTAGAGAACTGTGGTCATCACTTTCCATCTTAGCTTAGGAATAGAGGCAAAGCTGTAGCATGTTTATTACATAAAAGTAATATACAAATCCAACGAGTCAAAGAATAAGTTATAGCAAGTGAAAGAAAAACTCCATAAAAGGAATCGTGACTTTTACTGACTCGTACTAAAGAAATATTTTTGCAGAGTTGACTTAATTCAAGGAATGAAGTGAAGAAATCAGTTCTGCTTTTAAATTCATTACAACCAAGTAGCAATTTTGCATCACTAAATGTAGGTTCATTGAAATGGAAATGGTTTGTAGTATTTTACTTCTCAGTTTCAGATAGATTTTCATGCATTCCCAACATCTCATATATTTACTCACCTAGGAAGTCTGTCTTTTTAGCCTTTTGTGTATAACTTAGGTGCTGAGGGGCTTGACAGTTGATTTGAGCAGCATGTTGGTATGACACATGCACAATTTTGAGCTGGTTGCATTGGTTTGTGTGTAGCCTTTTGATGAAAAGAAAAACAACCTCCTCATAATGCTGTATCAGTTCAATAAAAAAAAATCCCATTAGGCTGCTAAACATCACTTTTTTGACCTTTTTGCTTCTGTAAGCTATAATTAGAGTTTTGAAAATTTCTTCCTTAAAAGCCAAGTTTTAGCACAGAGACGAATGGGTAGTGATTCATTATTGGAAAATGTAGTATTTTTGGCATTTCATTTCCCAAACTATTTCACGTGTGGCCCACATGACAGACATATTTTAAAAGCCATTAGTTACTTTCTTTAACTTTAAAATCTTAAGTGGGTCTACGTATTCGCACATTGAGTCACTCTTCTAGAATGGAAATGAACAATTTTTAAAATTAAGTTACCAAGCTAAGAAAGCTTATCAGTTGTGGCTCTTGCATCTTTCAGTCTCATATACTTATAAGTAAGGCCTGTGCCATAGAAAAAGCCCTAGTCTACAAAACTGAAGCCTGACTTTTCTTCTAGCTCCCCACTTAGTGTGAGCTTGACAAGGTCTTTCATAATGATAAGTAACATTTGGATGATACTTGAAAAGCCTCAAAGTATTTGTGCATATATTTCACCCTATGTATGAATCAGTTAGAATCATAATTTTAGTTTACTAGAGATTCATCAGAACCATCTAATTTTAGAGGAGACAAGGTACTATCCCTACTCAAGTAAAATGTCATGTCACCATGAACTTATGTGACAGATCATGCTCATAAGCTATAGTATCTTTCTATAAACAGGATAATACTACCCATAATATAAGGAACCACCTAGTTATAAAGTCAAAGATCTCTTTTATTAAATTTTGCTACATTCAGTTGTTATGTTAAATGAGAACTCTGGCTAATTTCATAATTTGTTGTATCAGGTTTTTTTCTTCTTACTATTTATGAGTAATTTATTAAGGCAAACCATGAAAGCCAAGCTTGTCTCACAGAAATTTATGGTAATAAATTCAACCCTTGGAAATATTTGATTACCAAAGAGATAAAACCTGGTCATACCTTTCTTAAAGTTCAATTTCACAAATAAAATCTAGAGAAATACACTGAAGAAGATTCAGACTTGATTGCCTTATGGTCTGTAGAATATAAATTCCCTAAGAATAAAGACCTTTCTGTCTTTTTTTTTTACTACTTTATCCTTAGTGCTTAAAATATAATAGATGCTCAGTAAATATTTGTTGAATGAAACAAATTATCTTTCTTCTGTTGGGTTCCTATCACTGATTTCAAAGAAATAGAAAATTGGTGAGTATAGGATGTGAAGGGAGATGAATGAGGAAAATGAGCATATTATAGTGCAGCATGGGAGAGGGTGGGAGATGAATGACCATGTATCCATGTCTTTCCTCCAATATTTTGCTTTAAAATTTCTTAATGTTTATTCATTTTTGAGAGAAAGAGACAGACAGATTATGAGCAGGGGAGGGGCAGAGAAAGAGGGAGACAGAATCTAAAGCAGGCTCCAGGCTCCCAGCTGTCAACACAGAGGTCGACACCACAAATCATGAGATTATGACCTGAGTCCAAGCGGGACATTTAACTGACTGAGCCACCCAGACACCCCACTGAGCCACCCAGCTGCCTATTTTAACTACCTGTCAGTGAAGATATAAACAGATGAAGTTTAGTCTCGCTCACCATGAGTTTGATATAAATAAGGGACAATTGCAAATCTGAAATTCTTTACATCCCAACAGTGATAGGATGGATGGACATTTTGATCCAATTTTGCTCGTTTGTAAAAGTGAAAATTATTTATTTGAAAATACACAAGACATCGAAGATGGAACATTCTGCTTGTCACTATAATCTTATTTCTTTCCTATGATTGGAAGAGGAATTCATTTGAATTTCCTCTCCCTTCCCCCTTTGCCCTCTTCCTAGAGAAACCTCTAATCCATAGCATGAAACAACTAATGAAACAATAGAAGGGGTGGTTAGGAAGAATCTGAATTTAGAAATTAAGAGAACAGGCTCAGGAACTCTGGTTTTGAATATAACCTTTGTCTTATAAGAGCTGTAAGATTTCTAGAAAAATGAATTCACTTTTGTAAGCCTGAATTTCATCTGTAAAAGTAGATAATAATGGTCCACAACTCACAGGATTAAATGACCTAGGAAAAGAAATGCTCTTAGCCCAGCAAGAATAAATAATAGTTATCATTATTTTAACAGTAAACAGAATTCTCAAATCTTGAATTATAAGAGAAAGCTTTATATTAATTGCAAGTGCTAACTAATTAAAATGCATTCAGTACTATCTGTAGGTTGAGATGGTTACTATTGGGGTCTGTTTTATACAAATACCCAAGTATCAGCAGAGTAATGAGCCTAAAGTAGGATTTAGTCCTCTGCACAAACTGTAAAATGGCAGGCTAGGGAGTGATGCAACAGTTTGCAGAAGAGCAAGAATATCTTCACTACCAATTGAGCAATTAATGTTTCCATATGAATGTCAGTCTGAGGGCAAATGTTTGTGCTCTTGACATAGCTGGAAAACAAGGGTAACAGCACAGCAGGACACTGAAGTAGCAATAGGAGGTAGTTCTCCTTTAAGTTCAGACACATTACAGTTAATTGATTGGCAAAAGCAGATTCTTTCTATCCAAAATAAAAGAAGAAATTAAGCCAAAATGACTGTATGTAAACTTTTTGAGGTTCACACAATCCATCCAATCAACTCCAGCTCGTAAAGAAGGGACCAAATTGTTTTCTGTGTTTTATCGTATGTCTGAAGAGTAAAATTTCTTCTCTAGAAAACAGTTGTATCTTTTTTTGTTGTTATCAATACTTCATAAATACTTCAGTATACTTTTGCCCATCACAAATTGTGCTAATTCATTTCATACTTGAAATAATGCCTACATATCTTAAAACCAATCCCAAATGGAGAAATAATAAGTCTTGCAGGTAATTTTTAGAAATCATATGATTTAAATTATTCTAATTCAATTTGTATTTTGGCATTGGCTACATCTAAGTTGACTTGGACATTTAGGTTTGTTTTTGTTTTTGTTTTTGTTTTTTGGTTTGATTTGGTTTGGTTTTGGTTTCTCTTTTACTTTTTGCTAGCCACCATCTGATCCCCCTTCCTGGGTTTGCAAACTCCCAAAATGAAAATTCCAGATACTTACTTTTTCAGAATCTCAGCAGCTGGTAGCCTCAGCTCAGGCACATGAAATGATAGTGAAGTAGAAAATACATATTTATCTTCTAAGATCATGAAAGACCATTGATGCAATCCAGACATTTCCTTAGTGAGATAGTATATAAAATACCAATATTATTTGACCTATGTCTATATGTCTCTGTTACCTTGAGTCAGATTTTAAAACTCATGGTGAAATAATTCCCATTATAGTCAAGAATAAGAAGTTTATATTCTGTGACTGCTATTACTCATCAATGTTTAGGAGAAATTTACAGCTGTGATATAGGTATAAAAATTTTCTATATTAAAAAATAAGAAAGTTGTTAAATTAGTGATCTAACTTACACTTCAAGAAACTGAAAGAAGGGGCACCTGGGTGGCTCAATCAGTTAAGTGTCCGACTTTGGCTCAGCTCATGATCTCACAGTTCATGTGTTTGGGCCCCACATCTGGCTTTGTGCAGACAGTGTGGAGCCTGCTTTAGATTCTCTGTCTCCCTCTCTGTCTCTCTGCCCTCCCTCACTCCTACTGTCTCTCAAAAATAAACATTAAAAAAAATTTAACAACAACAACAAAAAACTAAAGGAAAAAAGAAAAAAAAGCAAACTGAATCCAAAGCAAACAAAAGGAAGAAAATAATAAAAATCAGAGTGGAATTGAATGACATAAAAAATACAAAAACAATAGAGAAAAATCAATGAAACCATAAGTTAGTTCTTTGAAAAGATCAACAGAATTGACAAAACCCTAGCTAACAAATTTGTATGCTAACAAATTATATAACTCAAATGAAATAGAAAAATTTCTAGAGATTCCTAGAAAGAAAAATGAAATGGAAAAATCAAATAAGACAAACTATGGAGGAGCACCTGGCTGGCTCAGTCTATGGAGCACATGACTCTTGATCTCAGGGTTGTAAGTTCGAGTCCCATATTGGGTGTAGAGATTACCTAAAAACAAAATCTTAAAAAAAGAGAGAGAAAGTATGGAAACTGACTGGAGAAGAAATAGAGTATCTGAAAAGACCTATAACAAGTGAAGTGACTGAATTAGTAATTTAAAAACTTCACTTAAAGAAAAGCCTAGATATACAAGACTTTACTGGAGAATTCCATTGAACAGTTAAAGAAAATTTAATACCATTCTTTCATAATTATTCAAAAAAAATGAAAGAGAAAGGAAAACTTACCAACTCTTTCTTTGAGGCCAGTATTACTCTGATACCAAAACCAGACAAAGTCAGTATGAAAAGAAAAACTCTAAACTAATGTCTCTTAAGAATCTTGAGGGGCGCCTGGGTGGCGCAGTCGGTTAAGCGTCCGACTTCAGCCAGGTCACGATCTGGCGGTCCGGGAGTTCGAGCCCCACGTCAGGCTCTGGGCTGATGGCTCAGAGCCTGGGGCCTGTTTCTGATTCTGTGTCTCCCTCTCTCTCTGCCCCTCCCCCGTTCATGCTCTGTCTCTCTCTGTCCCCAAAATAAATAAACGTTGAAAAAAAATTAAAAAAAAAAAAAGAATCTTAATGCAAAAATCAACAACAAATTCAACAGCACATGAAAAGAATTATACACCATGTCCAGGTGAGATTTACATATGAAAATCAATTAATGCAATTCACCACATTAATAAAATAAAGGACAGAAATCACATGGCAATAATCTGAATATATGTAGAAAAAGCATTTAGTAAAACTATCTCATAGTAAAATCACTCAACACATTAGGAATAGAAGGGGTATGAGGGGGACTGTTAATGAGCGTTGGATTTGTTTTTGGGGTGATGAAAATGTTCTAAAATTAGGGTGTGGTGATGGTTTCACAATTTTGAAAATATACTAAAAACTACTGAATTATGTACTTAAATGAGTGAATTTTATGGCATGTAAATTATATTTCAATAAAGCTGTTAAATATCCATGTCTAAGTAGCAATCTATGTCTAAATAGCAATCATTAGGTAAATATAATGTAATAAAAAGGTTTCCATATACAAAAGATGTAAGAATAAGCTGTAGCAAAAATGGACAAAATCTATATGAAGAAAGATTTAAATGGCTACTGAGAGACATAAAAAAGATAATCCTTTTGTATAATAAAATCCAGTATTATGAATTTGTTATTTTGCCCAAATTAACATTTGAGGCTACCAATAGAAAATACTAACATGGCATGTAGGCAAGAAGTTAATTTGATTCTCAGATTTATTTTAAAATTTAAAATGTGGCCAAAATATCAGAAAAAAAAGTATAAGACAGAATTAACCTACTAGCTCTCAAACGATATCATAGAACTATAACAGTACCATTGTTTATATGGAACATATTAGGTTCCAAATAACCTCAAAAGTCTCAAAAACATATGGAACTTTGGTTTCTACATTGGTTTACTGAGCAAGCTGAAATCAGAATGAGAAAGCAGGAGGGAAATTTATTTTTATCCTATTACTGTCTTTAACTCATTCCATCAGATTTTTCTCCCACTCCTGAATTTATTTATTCAGTATTTTATAAATATATACTGTGGCTCCACCATGAGCCAAACACATTCCTAAGTTCTGGGTGATAGCACTGAACAAAACAGGCAAAATAACCTCCATTCCTAAGATTTATATTCTACTTTAGGGACACAGACACTAAACAAAACAAATAATCAAGTTTATAGAAGGTTAAACGTGGTAAGTATAGTGGAATAAGATAAAAGAAATGAAGAGGATAGGGAGAGCTAAAATAGAAAGGTTTTAAATATGTGGTCTAAAAAAGGATATTTAAACAGAGACTTGAAGAAAGTATAAAGATAAGCCCTGTGGATATCTGGGGAAGCTTCTCCCAGGCACAGCAACCAGCAAGTGCAGAGCCTGAGATGGAGGTTTGCCGGAGGCATTTGAAACTAGAACAAACTGGGGGAAGAGGGATTGATAGGAGATGAGGTCAGAGAAACAACAATAATCCACTGAAGCATAAGGGCTCCAGCTCACACAAACACCCCTCATCTCCTATATCCTACCTTATATAGCACATAGCTGCTTTCTCTGGGGTCACCTGGCCCCGACAAATAGATGTCTTTCAAAAGAGCTCTAGCCCAGTTGCCTTCTATGGCATTCACTTGGTTCATGAGAAAACTCAGGACCTCCGCCCTGTCGAACTCAGGTAATACAGACTTCACCTACTCTTGTCACCTACTGTCTTGTCACCTAGTTTTGCTCCTACTCTCTTGTCACCACCAGCTGCAGCCAGCTTTTCATGTGTGCTGTGTTCAAGTCAAGAGTCCAGCACCTTTACCATTCCTCACACTCTCCATGGACTTAGGTCAAAATCTCCCAAGAGCCATCACACCACACTTTATTCTGCTCTCCTGACAACACAAAGGTCCATGAAATTCTGTAACTTGGCAAGTAGCCGAACAGGTATAAGATTTCCATTTCCCCTGCTGGCTGACATTCTGCTCTTTATGAGTGGCTCTCTTTCTCAAAGAGGACACTAGAAACACAAACAATTTTGACAGTTCAGTTCAAAGAAACCCTTGTTGAACAAGTCCCTGATCACTCATGACCTTACTCTTATTATGATCTTGGGATGATGATGAGCTAAGGATTGCAGAGTTGGTCTGAGAACAACTATTACAAAGACTTGCATAGGTGGCTTAACATGGGTGGCTGTTATTTGAATATGGAGATATGTGCCCTGCACCATTTGCAGATATAACTTCTCAGCTGAGACTGGGTAGAATTTTATGTAACGTCCTATTACAGTTAGCAAAGGCAGCAATTTAAATCAGTGGTTAAAAGATAGGTTATTTAATAAATGGTATAAAGACATCTGGCTAGTTCTCTCTCTCTCCCTTTCTCTCCTGCTCCCCCCAAACACACACACATACACACACACACACACACACACACACACACACACGTACACACACACGCATTTCTAAGATACCCAAAGATTTACATGTTAAAAAATGAAACAGCAAAGTACTAGAAAATGGATACATGTTACAACATGGAGGAACCTCAAAAACAGTGTACTAAGCAAAAGAAACCAACCATAAAATACCACATGTTGCTGGATTCCATTTATATGAAAAATCCAGACAAGGAAAATCTGTGGAGACAGAAAGGTGAGTAGTGGTTGACAAAACTACAGGGAGTAGTGTCTACAAATAGGCATAAGGTTTCTTTTTGGGGTGATACAAATGTTCCAAAATTAGGTTGTTAGGATGGTTGTCCAACTCTGTAAATTTTTAAAAAGTCATTGAATTATACACATAAAATAAATAGATTTTTGGTATATACTTCCATAAAGCAGTTTTTTAGAAGTATTAGAAAAAAACTTGAAGAAGTATGCCTTCCTAAGTATGACACAGCACCAGAAGTTATTTTTAAAAGTTACAGATTTAACTACACAATAATCTAAAATTCTTCTTTGACAAAAATTATAAAATGTCAAAAGATAAATGAAAAACTGGAAAAGAGAATCCAGTCAGGATTCAGGGCAAGAAACAGAAACTGTTTGAGGAATATTAAGAAGAAAGCAATTTGGTGAAGTAAAGTATGTATTTACAATGGCATTTGAAGGTGAAGGAATGACGGGGTGCCTGGGTGGCTCCGTCAGTTAAGCTTTCGGCTCTTGATTTCGGCTCTAGGTCATGATCTCTCAGTGTGAAAGTGAAATAGAGCCCCATGATGGGCTCTACACTAACAGCATGGAGCTTTCTTGGGATTCTCTGTCTCCACCCCCACCCTTGTCCCTTCTGTGCTATCACTGTCTCTCACTCTCACTCAAAAATAAATAAATAAAAATTTAAAAAAAGAAGGTGGAGGAATGAGCCGGAGGCTGGAATCATCAGCAGTCATCCCAAGAACACTGTTTCATTGTCCCACCAGAGATAGTTTTACCTCCAAAACTACCACTGTGAACAACCAAGAGCACACCACTGTAGCTGGAACTCAGGGATCAGGGAGATAGGGTCAGGAAGCTGCAACAACTATTTCTTAAAGAAACAAAGCTGGCACACTGACACTGGAACATGAAGTTTACCTGTTAATCCTAGCACAAGTGCCTCTCACCACCCACAAAATTGGCAAATAGGCCTGGAAATATGGGATTCCACTGTGTCTGCCACCAAAACAGCCCCTTTTCATTGAGAAGGTAAGGAATAGACAATACTGTGTATAAACCTCACATTTCCATAATTTTACTTAAAAGCAAAATCCAGTCAAAATGTCAGGAGAATGAACACAGATTCACTGTTAACTGTTTCCCCCAAATCTCATCAAACACTGCAATACCAATTTACTATAGAAGCACGGCTATAAGGCGCTCTGGAAACATAGCTATTAGTTTTCTAATAGTTGCAGAAAAGAAGGCATCCTAGAGAGAGGGGGAATAGAAGTAAGTAAACCAGTCCACATTATCACTTGTAAACACGTATAACAACCAGTGGCTCAGCCTTCAGTGTGTAAAGAGATCTTATGAGTCAATAAACAAAAGATGAAAATAAATACAAAGTTCCCAAGAAAACAGATAGAGATCTTTTATAAACATGTAAAACAGCACTCAGGATCACTCATAATAAATAAATGCAAATTAAAAATATAGCATTCTACCTCTCAGATTTTAAAATATCAACATAATTGAATTGAGGAGAGGTTATGGAAAAAACTATCTCTGGAGGGCAATTGGTGATATCTATTAGAATTCAAAGTGCACTTATGC
Source organism: Herpailurus yagouaroundi (assembly GCF_014898765.1). Taxonomy (NCBI): domain Eukaryota; kingdom Metazoa; phylum Chordata; class Mammalia; order Carnivora; family Felidae; genus Herpailurus; species Herpailurus yagouaroundi. Next base: position 63,737,296 of record NW_024412391.1, on the reverse strand, counting down.
CATGGTCATCAATTCTAGGAATTATTACTGGGTACATATAAGTGTGTTTGCAAAGACGTATGTGCAAGGCTATTTACTGAAGTACTATTTATAATATCAAATAATGAAAACAAACCTAACATCCATAAAATGAAGTATAGTAAGTCCTAACATGGAATGCCTGGAAAATATATTGTTAAATTAAAGAAGCAAGAAAGCAGAATGGTATGTGTAGCTAGTCATCATTCACACACATAGAAAATGGACAGATAATTATATATATGCTTGTATAGGAAGAAAATATTTTTTAATAAAAGTTATTGTTGGGGCGCCTGGGTGGCGCAGTCGGTTAAGCGTCCGACTTCGGCCAGGTTGTGATCTCGCGGTCCGTGAGTTCGAGCCCCGCGTCAGGCTCTGGGCTGATGGCTCAGAGCCTGGAGCCTGTTTCCGATTCTGTGTCTCCCTCTCTCTCTGCCCCTCCCCCGTTCATGCTCTGTCTCTCTCTGTCCCAAAAAAAATAAATAAACGTTGAAAAAAAATTAAAAAAAAAAAGTTATTGCCTCTACGTAAAGCATCTATAGGCCTGTATATAAGGGGTGGGACAGAACTTATTAATTGTATCATATGATATTTGAATTGTTTCCATGTGCATTTATTATATGTGCAAAAATGCAGAAAATTTAAAATATAAGACACAGGTACCCATAATATTAGTGCAAAAAAGGAAAGCTATAGCACATTATAAATTTCTCATTATATGTTTTTTTTAGTGAACTCCTGTCAGCCACGCCAAAATATTATGAGATTGACAGTTACTTTTGCTTATGCCTCCTGGTACTGATACACAGTTTGTAGAAGTATTGTCTGTTAAATAAAACACTAAGATAAAAGATTGTATTCTTGGGATCATTTGGGATCACTTAACAATTTTTTTAAACTACAAAGGTAATTTATAGGCTCATTTGCTAAAAACTCTAGAGGTACTGCTAGATTCACCTGAGTTTGATCAGAATTCTTTTTCCTTTCTCTGCTGTTTTCTTGACTCTTCTAGTTTTCTATTACCTTCTCTATTATCTTTATTCTCAAGTCTCCATTCCTTAAATTAGCTAACAGGCTTCATTCAGCTCCAGGTAATACCATCCAGAAGACAAAAGAATTTGCTGTGCTCAACCTGTAGGCACAAGTCCTGGACTTTAAGATGAGTGGGCTAACATAAGTCATACATCCCTCCTTGAGCCAATCACTGTAGCAAAAAGATGACGTTCTACTGATTAACTTCAGGCAATCAGTGCTCATCCATAGATTTTCAAAATGGTGTCAACCTAACCAAAAGCACATTCCTGTTTTTATAATCCAAATACACAATAAATACTGAGTAAATACTTTGTTGTTGTGAGGGAAGGGTAGGAAAGGAGCCACAATATTCACTAATGTATTATTTATTTATTTTTAGGTTGCTTCCAGTGAAACACTTTTTTTGGAAGATGTAGGATTTTAATACAGGTGGTGTGCTTATTTTCCATTAGTGGAAATTTATGTAGTCACCTTCTTTCTTTCCAACCTAGGGCAGAACACCAAGTCAAAGCCTGAGAGTTAGAGGGAAAAGGGTTTTCTCACCTGGACTATAATAATGGTAATAATACCTACCTCACAGATCTGCTCTAGGAATAAACCAATACATATAAAATGTTAGACTAGTTTCTAGTATATTACAACTACTGAAAAATAGCTACCAATATCTTTTTATTTTTATTTATTTATTTTTTTAATGTTTATTTTTGAGAGAGACAGAGACAGAATGCAAGCGGGTTAGGGGAAGAGAGAGAGAGACACACAGAATCCAAAGCAGGCTCCAGGCTCTGAGCTGTCAGCACAGATCGCGATGCGGGACTTGTACTCACGAACTGCAAGATCATGACCTGAGCCGAAGTCAGAAGCTCAACCGACTGAGCCACCCAGGTGCCCCAGCTACCAATATCTTTTTAAACATGATTATTCATCCACAAACATGGCAGAAATGTTAGGCTTGTCTGACTTACCTAACAAAGATTTTCAAGTAGCCTTGACAAAGATGCTTCAACAAGCAATTACAAACACACTTGAAAGAAATGAAAGAATTAGAAACTTTCAGCAAAAAAGCCTAAGATTTAAAAAATACCCAAATAAATATTTTAGAACTAAAAAAAAATACAAAAGCTGAAGTAAAAATTTAATGGATGTATTTAACAGCAGAATTGGTAGAGACAAAGGAAAGAATCAGTTAACTGGAAGATGAATGAATACAAATCAATCAATGTTAACAACAGAGAGACAGTAAATTGAAAAATAAAAGTAAACAGAGCCTGTGGGATTATAAGAAAAACTGTAACATGTCATCAGAGTGTAGGAAGGAGAGAAGAGAGAGGTCAAGATTTAAAAAGTACAGGAGAGATAATGGCTGAAAACTTCCCAAATTCAGCAAGAGAAATAAATCTACAGAATTAAGAATCTGAGAATATTACCAACAGGATAAATTCAAGGAATTCCATGCCAAGATACATTACAATTATACATCTGAAAACTAAAGACAAAGAAAAAATGTTGAAAGCAGCAAGAAAAACATTTCCCATAGGGGAAAGACAATTGGAATAGCAGCAAATTTCTCACCAGAAAATGGAAGCCAGAAAAAAGTAGCACAGTATTTTTCAAGTGCTAAAAGGAAAAGACAATAAATTTATAATCCTATACCTAGTGAAAATATCCTTCAATAGTGGAGGGGAAATCAGGACATGTTTAATTTTTTTTTAAATTGTTTAACGTTTGTTCATTTTTGAGAGACACCAGGGTGTGCGGGGGAGGGACAGAGAGAGAGGGAGACAAAGAATGTGAAGCAGGCTCCAGGCTCTGAGCTGCCAGCACAAAGCCCTACTCGGGGCTCGAATTCACCAACCCTGAGATCATGACCTGTGCCAAAGTTGGATGCTTAACCAACTGAGCCACCCAAGTGCCCCTAATTTTTTTTTTAATGTTTATTTATTTTTGAGAGAGAGAGAGAGAGAGACAGAGCGCAAGCAGGGGAGGAGCACAGAGAGGGGGAGACACAGAATCCGAAGCAGCTCCAGGCTCTGAGCTGTCAGCACAGAGCCTGATACAGGGCTCAAATTCACCGACCATGAGATCATGACCTGAGCTGAAGAAGGGCGCTTAATTGACTGAGCCACCCTGGCACCCCCAGTACATCTTTAGATGAGATTAAAGTATAAAAATTTGTTACAAGTAAATCTACCCTAAATTAATGGCTAAAGGAAGTGATCTATACAGAAATAGAATAATAAATGAGGGAAGCCTATAAAATCAGAAAGGAAGAAACAAATGATAAGCAATATGATTAAATGCAATAGGCTTTTCCTCTCCTCTTGACTTTCTTTTTTTTTTTTTTTAATTTTTTTTTTCAACGTTTATTTATTTTTGGGACAGAGAGAGACAGAGCATGAACGGGGGAGGAGCAGAGAGAGAGGGAGACACAGAATCGGAAACAGGCTCCAGGCTCTGAGCCATCAGCCCAGAGCCCGACGCGGGGCTCGAACTCCCAGACCGCGAGATCGTGACCTGGCTGAAGTCGGACGCTTAACCGACTGCGCCACCCAGGCGCCCCCTCTTGACTTTCTTAAAGTATGTTTGATATGAACCAAAATTATAACACTGCACGATGTGGTTCTAAGTAAAATAGATTTTTTTTAACGTTTATTTTTGAAACAGAGAGAGACAGAGCATGAACGGGGGAGGGTCAGAGAGAGAGGGAGACACAGAATCCGAAGCAGGCTCCAGGCTCTGAGCAGTCAGCACAGAGCCCGACACGGGGCTCGAACTCATGGACCGCGAGATCGTGACCTGAGCCGAAGTCGGATGCTTAACTGACTGAGCCACCCAGGCGCCCCTGAATTTTTAAGATCGTTATATTATAAATGAGTGAAGGTTAAGGTATAAAAAGGTTTTTTGTACTTCAATCAAACTGGTAAAATGATGACACCATTATACTGGGATAAATGATATATACATAATGTAATATCCAGAGCAACCACTCAACACCATACAAAGAGAGAATTTCAAAAATACTCTCTTCAAAGGAGATTCTAAAAAATGTTAAAGTAACTCTTAAAGAAGCATTAAAAAAACAAAAAAGTAGAACAAACAAAACAAAAATTTAAATGGCAGACTGAAGCCCTAATATATAAATACATGACATTTTAAAAGTTGAAATACACCAGTTAAAAGACAGATTGTCAGAGTGGATTATACACATTGCTAGTTGGAATGTAAAATGGTCACTCTGCCAAAATAGTTTGACAATTCCTTTATAAACTAAGTATGTAATTTTCAAAAGACCAAGAATATTCACTCCTGGGCTATGAATGCTTATAGTAGTTTTCTTTAGAACAGCCCAAAATTGGTGACTTTCTAGAAACCATCAAGATGTCCTTGAATGGGTGAATGGTTAAACAGTGGTACATCAATAATGTGGAATACTACAGGGCAATAAAAAAGGGAGAATGCTATTGATACATTCAAAACCCCGAATGAATCCTCAGAAAAAATATGCTGAGATTATAAAATCCAGTTCCAAAAGGTACATACAGCATGATTTCATATATGTATAGCATTCTTAAATGAGGAAGATAGAGAATATTAGTGGTTGCCAATGGTTGAAGGAGTAGGGGTGGAGCTTTAACAAGACAACATGTAAGTGGTACCCTGGTTGTAATATAGTACTATAGTTTTACAAAATATTACCACTTTTGGATTTTTGCAAATCTGATAGATGAGAAGTGCATATCTCAGAACAATTTAAATTCTTATTTCTTTTATTATATATAGAGCTGGCAAGTTTATCATATGCCTGAGAATTAAAAAATATTTTTTTCTTGTATGCTCTACTCCTATTCCTTGCCCATTTTCTTAGAGAGGTTCTGGTCTTTTTTCCCTTTGATTTGTGGATTTCATGGTATATGACATAAATGGAAACATCTTTTAAAAAAATTTTTATGTGTCCTTTGATTTTTCTTTCTTTTTTTGTTGTTTACAATGAGAAAAATTTTGAGTGTAGTCAAATTTATTAATCATTTCTTGTTCTATATATTGAGTAATTATTAGAAAATATTTTCTATACTTGTTACAAAAGAATTAATCTACGCTTGTTACAAAAGAATTAATCTACGCTTTCTTCTTGTTTATGTGTGGTCTTCATTTTATTATAGTTAGAACTGATCTATTGTGGAATTTATTGTAGTGTGAAAGTGAGGTACCAATATGATTTTATCTTTTCTTAAATGGCCAACCAGTTATACCAACAACAATTGCAGGCAGTCTCATTATCCATGGTTCAAATATGTATGGATTTCACCACAGTTCAGTTAAATAACACTTTTCCTCAATAACATAGTTCAAATTTCATTTATCACATTATATTAGCAGTGGATGATTATATACAGTACAAACTTTGCTGCAAACTCTTCATTTTGCAAATGACTATGTAAATAACAGATGCACATCGTGATTAGTGACAAATCACGCTCCTTCTTTCAGAGGCTATTGGTAATAAGGTCACTGTATATCTATTATTCTGCTTATGGACAGACAGTAAAGCATGTAGTTGTGTTGCCTTCTTATCTCCCAGTGATCAATCCATGTGGCACTTTACAAAAATAGACAATCAAGAGAGAGTTGCTCAACAAGGATAAAAGTATGCTAAAGAAATAAAAATGATAATGCTACAAGTAAATTTGAATCAAACATAAATGCATTTATAGCAAAAACAGTTGACTGGGAATGGTAACACTTCTGCTCTCTGAGAGACTGTATATGCAGCCACATGTTCCTGGTGGTGGACATGAGGAACGAAGTTGTGATGAAAACATGAAGATGTCTCTGAGGAAGTCATGCTAGCGAAAGAAGACAAAATATCATACTAGAACTCTCAAGGATTTCTCATAACATAGAAAGTGTAAAGGATAAAATTGTGGAAGCTGATCCAAGTTTAGAAAGAAGTAGCTCAAGTTTCCAAGACCTAAAAAAGGCACAATCTCTGTTTCATAAATCATATGACAACAAGAAGAAGACAAACACTTTTAAAACTGCTCTTGGGGAGCCTGGATGGCTCAGTTGGTTAAGTGTCCGGCTTTGACTCAGGTCACAGTTTGTGGGTTCAAGCCCCATGTCGGGGTCTGTTCTGACAGCTCAGAGCCTGGAGCCTGTTTCAGATTCTGTGTCTCCCCCCACCCCCTCTGCCATTCTCCTGCTTGTGCTATCTCTCAAAAATAAACAAATAAACATTTTTTAAAAAGTTCTTGATAAATTTTTATAAAGAAATAAAAAATTTTAATTCTTTTTTAAAGAAATATTTATTTATTTGGGGTGAGAGGGAGAGGGCAGAGAAAGGGAAAGAGAGAATCCCAAATAGGCTTCAGGCTGTCAGTGTGGAGCCCAGTGGGGGCTCAGTCTCATGACACTGAGATCATAACCTGAGCTGAAATCAGGAGTCAGGCACTTAACTGACTGAGCCACCCAGGTGCCCTAAAATACTTTCATTCTCAATGTCTCTAATGTATTTTTAATTTTATTTATTTATTTTGAGAGAGAGAGAGAGAGAGAGAGAGAGAGAGAAGGGGAGGGGCAGAGAGAGAGGGGGACAGAGGATCTGAGGTGGGCTGTGTGCAGTCAGCAGAAAGCCTGATCTGGGCCTCAAACTCAGGAACTGTGAAATCATGACCTGAGCAGAAGTAGATCGCTTAACTGACCGAGCTACCCAGGCGTGCCCCTAAATGTCTCTAATGTTTTTTTTTTAATGTTTATTTATTATTGAGAGAGAGACAGACAGAGCATGAGCATGGGAGGGGCAGAAAGAGGGGGAGATACAGAATCTGAAGCAGGTTCCAGGCTCTGAGCTGTCAGCACAGAGCTTGACGCGGAGCTTGAACTCATAAACCGCGAGATCATGACCAGAGCCGAAGTTGGATGCTTTATGGACTGAGCCACCCAAACGCCCCTCTAATGTTTTAAATTAGAGTGTACTAATAAACATTACTCTTACCATTTTTAAATTTTCCTATACATTTATAATCTACATTGAAGGAAGTTATGGTGCTTTGACAAGAATGTTAAAAGACCATAGAACAATTATAATTTTCTCATTAACTATTAAGATTGTTTTACATGATGTCAGCTTGCATAGTCATTTTCTATGTTCTTATACCATCATGCAAAGTGAGATCCACCTGTAATTTCCCTGTATTTTCCCCAGGGATTTGGGAAGCCCCCTTATATCATACACTACATTTCTGCATGTACTTGGGTCTATTATTGGAATTCCTATTCTATTCCATTTGATCTGTCTCTTCATGCATCAACACACATTTTAAATTATAGAGGCAAGCTCATTGGTGTTGTTAATTTCTTTCCCAAGGTTTTCTGGCTTTTATAAGCAATCCTGCTTCAGAATATAGAAACATTTTTACTTCTTCCTTTCAGTCCACATGTCTTTTAATTCCTCTCCTTGCCTTATTATAATGGCTAGGACTTTCAGTACAATTTTTCATCATCAAATTGATGAGAGTAAGCATTATTGCCTTGTTCAGTATTAGAGAGAAGAAATTCAGTATTTGAATGTTAAGTATGATGTTAGCTGTAGGGATCTCCTCCACCCTTCATGCATGCTCTTTATCAGATTAAGGAAATTTCCATCTTTACTGAGGTTGCTGAGAATTTGTATTATGAATTTCTATTTTCTTGACTATTCTTTCTGGTTTTTTTTTCCATATCAATTTAATCTATCTAGTTCAAAACATTTTTGGAATTTTATTATAATCGTGTTACTTTATAAATTAACTGAGAACTGATACTTTTATGATGTTAAGTCTTTCTGTTCAAAAACTTAATGATTCAGTCTTTATTCAAGTACAGTTTGTAATTTTAGTAATGTTTTAAAAGTTTTGTTAAGGTATTTTTATATTATGGCTTTACCTAGTTATTTTAACTATTTTTCTTCCTATTCTGAATGGGGCCTTTCTTATATTTCTAACAGATTATTTTTTATATACATGGAGACCCTATCAATTTCTTCATATTAATTTTAAACTCTTCTACTTTGCTAAATTCTTGTACATTTTAACACTTTTTTTTCTCATAGACTCTTCTGGATTTTCCAGAAATCCAATCCTATCTTATTACCTACTAATAATACTAGTTTTACCTTTTGCTTTTTGCTTTTTGCCCTGTAATTGTTTTTTTCTTTTCTTTTTTTTCCCCCTAACTGCATTAACTAATATTTTCAATATGGTGTCTACCAGTGGTGCTGATAGTAGATGTCCTTGTATTAGTCTTTAATTTTGTTGGGAGGTCTCTAGTGTCTCTCCATAAAGTAAAATGCTGGATTTTGGATTGTGATATAAAATTTGTTGAAAATGTCATCTGATGCAGCTGCTCTCGAAAACAGTGTGGAGGTTCCTAAAAAAATTAAAACTAGATCTACCCTATGACCCAGCAAGAGCACTGCTAGGAATTTACGCAAGGGATACAGGAGTGCTGATGCATAGGAGCACTTGTACCCCAATGTTTATAGCAGGACTCTCAACAATAGCCAAATTATGGAAAGAGCCTAAATGTCCATCAACTGATGAATGGATAAAGAAGTTGTGGTTTATATACGCAATGGAATACTACTTGGCAATGAGAAAGAATGAAATATGGCCTTTTGTAGCAACATGGATGGAACTGGAGAGTGTGATGCTAAGTGAAATAAGTCATACAGAGAAAGACAGATATCATATGTTTTCACTCTTATGTGGATCCTGAGACACTTAACAGAAGTCGGTGGGGGAGGGGAAGAAAAAAAAAAAGAGGTTAGAGAGGGAGGGAGCCAAAACATAAGAGACTCTTAAAAACTGAGAACAAATTGAGGGTTGATGGGGTGTGGGAAGGAGGGGAAGGATGGGTGATGGGTACTGAGGATAGCGCCTGTTGGGATGAGCACTGGGTGTTGTATGGTAACCAATTTGACAATAAATTTCATATTAAAAAAAAACACTTCTGGTGGTGTTAAGTATCATCTGATAGTTAAAACAAATCAATAAAAAAATGTCATCTGAGTTCTTTTTTCTTTTATGATTAATCAGTTTGGTTTTAAGGTGAGTTTCAGGGAGGCTTTTTATTTTTTTAAAAAAATTTTTTTTCAACGTTTTTATTTATTTATGGGACAGAGAGAGACAGAGCATGAACGGGGGAGGGGCAGAGAGAGGGAGACACAGAATCGGAAACAGGCTCCAGGCTCCGAGCCATCAGCCCAGAGCCTGACGCGGGGCTCGAACTCACGGACCGTGAGATCGTGACCTGGCTGAAGTCGGACGCTTAACCAACTGCGCCACCCAGGCGCCACCCAGGCGCCCCTCAGGGAGGCTTTTTAAACCACTGCTACCATGATGATATCACAGAAAGTTCCTCAACGTTTACATTTTATTTAGTAAGAGAACAGAGAAAGAGAGAAACAGAGAGCAGGAGAGACCAGACAGAGATGTATTTCCTCTGTGACTAGAGACAAATGACTCTAGTGAGGAGATTGCTTGCCTGAAGGAGACAGAAATCTTGTTCAATCTATTAATAGAAGATAAACCACTAGAGTGCTGTTAATGTGTGCAGCAAGTTAGCTCTGGAAGATGCAACATGACAGGAAAATCCCTATAAGCAAATATGAAGTACATCACTGGGAAATTGACCAAGAGCTAATAGTAAAAATTCTGTCTGTAGATCACTCTAAGAGCTCATTTGATGCACTAGGTAGCCTCGGGATTAAATTGACCACATGTGAAAGAATTCAAGTCCTTTATCTTTGGAGTCATACTCCAGGCTCAATTGAGGCTCAGTGATAAGTAAGTAAGTTATTTTAAATCAATTAAAAAGCATTCAGTGAGATTAATTTTTCATTTCTTCAAACTCCGTACCTGTTCACTCCAGACAATTTTGACTTCTTACATGTTAGTACTTCAACTTAGTGGAAATACTTTCTTATCAGAACTAAAATTCCTAGTTCTAATGCTCTTTCGTTGGGAACATTTTCAGAGGATACATAACTTATGCAATACTATACTAACCATCAAAACTCCAACTTTTAAAAGGATGGCAAATATCTCAAAGGCAAGTGTAAGAAATAAACCTCCAGAAAATACTATAGTTAGTGGGAAGAAGAGATTGAGGAAGAAATACATTTGTTTTCAAAACAAAAGGGTTACTTACTATTCAGATAGACATTTGCATTTTTTCATTAATTCCTACTGAGTTAATAAACCCAAAAAACCAAGATGTTGAATCACAGAAAAAAATTATTTTGGCTTCAGCACCCACCCAGGTCATTCTGAGATTCCAACTCCCACCCCCTGTCTACCTCCCCTCCAGCAATCCTCAGTTTGTTCTCTATAGTTAAAAGTCTGTTTTACGGTTTTCAGATCTTTTTTTTCCCTATGTATCCATATGGTTTCTTTCTTAAATTCTCCGTATGAGTGAAATTACCTGGTATTTGTCTTTACAAAAGACAAGATTTCATTCTTTTCTCTTTTTTTTTTTTTTGGCTGAATACTATTAATACTATTCATATATATATGTGAATATACATGTATCACGTCTTCTTTATCCATTCATCAATTAATGGACACTTGGACTGCTTCCATAATTTGGGTATTGTAAATAATGCTGCTATAAACATAGAGGTGTATGTTTTGTATTCTTTGGGTAAATACCCAGTGATGCAATTGCTTCATCATAGGGTAGATCTATTGTTAACTTTTTGAGGAACCTCTGTGCTGTTTTCCAGAGTGGTTGCGCCTGTTTGCATTCCTACCAACAGTGCAATAGTGCACGTCCTTACCAACAACCTGTTGTTTCTTGTGTTTTTGATTTTAGCCATTCTGACAGGTGTGAAGGGATATCTTATTGTAATTTTGATTTGCGTTTCCCTGATCATAAGTGATGATGAACATCTCTTCATGTATCTGTTGACCAACTGTAGGTCTTCCTTGGAAAAAATGTCTGTTCATGTCTGCTGCTCAGTTTTAAATTGGATTATTTGGGTTTTGGGTGTTGAGTTTTACAAGTTCCTCATATATTTTGGCTACTAACCCTCTGTCAGATATGTCATTTGCAAATATCTTCTCCCATTCGTAGGTTGCCCTTTAGTTTTGTTGATTGTTTTCTTTTCTGTTGTATTTTTATTTGTTGTAGTCCCAATAGTTTATTTTTGCTTTTGTTTCCCTTGCCCCAGGAGACATATCTAGAAAAAAGTTGCTACAGCCAATGTCAAAGAAGTTACTGCCTGTGTTCTCTTCTGGAATTTTTATGGTTTAGGATTTCACATTTAGGTTTTTAATCCCTTTTGAATTTACTTTAGTGTATGGTTAAGAAAGTGGTCCAGTGTCATTTTCTTTGTATGTTGCTGTCCAGTTTTCCTGAAAGAAAGAAATATAAACGTATCACTAAAGGAAATCAGCAAACCATAAAAGCAAGGACAAAAAAGGATCAGAGAAAATCTTTAGAAACAACCACAAACAAATAACAAAATGACAATAAATACATATCTATCAATGATTCCTTTGAATGTAAATGGACTAAACATTTCAATCAAAAGATATAGGGTGTCAGAATGGATTAAAAAAAAAACAAGACCCATCTATAGGCTGCCTACAAGAGACTCATTTTAAACCCAAAGACACCTGTAGATTGCAAGTGAGGGGATGGAAAAATGTCATGCAAATGGATATCAAAAGAAAGCTGGAGTAACAATACTTATATCAGACAAAATAGACTTACTACAAAAACTACAACAGAAGACAGAGGGGTGCTATGTAATAATAAAGGGCACAAGCCAACAAGAAGATACAATTGTAAATACTTGTACGCCCAACATGGAAGGACTAAAATACACAAAGCAGGTAAAAACAAACATAAAAGAAGTAATTTATAATAATACAATAATAGGGGCCTTTAACACCCCACTTACATCAGTGGACAAATCATCCAAACAGAAAATCAACAAGGAAACAGTGTGAAGGAAACTGATCCCACTGGATCAGATGGATCTAACAGATACATTCACAATATTCCATCCTAAAACAGAAGAATACACATTCTTTTTCAAGTGCACACAGAACATCCTCCAGAATAGATAACATATTAGGCCACAAAACAAGTCTCAACATAAGAAGATCAAAGTGATACCATGCATTTTTTCTGACCACAATGCTATGAAACTAGATGTTAGCCACAAGAAAAAATCTGCAAAGACCCCATGGTCTCCAAGACTACATGGAGGTTAAATAACATGCTACTAAACAATGAATGGGTCAACCAAGAAATAAAAGAAGAGATTAAAAAGTACATAGAAACAAATATTCAAAAATTTAAAATCTTATTAAGTAGTCACCTTTGCAAGAAAATGTTTTTTTTTCTCATTGTGCTCTTATTTTTTTTTATTTTTAAAAATTTTTAAAATTTTATTTAATTCCAGTATGGTTAACATATATTGTGCCTATCTATAATAGATTCCTACTTTGGATTGAGACAGTAGAAAATATAACCATGTGTTTGTAAAACATATACACATACAACGGCAACAACAAAGAAACAGTCTCTTCTTTGAGCCTGAGTGGCTCAGTCAGGTAAGCATCTGATTTCAGCTCAGGACATGATCTCACAGTTCGTGGGTTCAAGCCCTGCATTGGGCTCTGTGCTGACACCTCAGAGCTTGGAGCCTGCTTCAGATTCTGTGTCTCCCTCTCTCCCTGCTCCTCTCCTGCTTATGCTCTCTCTCTCTCAAAAATAAATAAGTAAACCTTAAAAAAAAACAGTCTCTCATATATGCAGTTCTCAAAATTGTTAGATAAATATTCTGAGGCTCTAAGTATATGATGTTATTATCATCTGGTATAGAAAATTAATAATTTTCTAAACTGTATTATTTCAAGAAGAGTACAGTTTTGTGTCTACATCATTCTACACTATTTGATAGGAAGAAAAATAGTTTGTGTTAGGATTTTTAAAAATCTACATATCAAGTTTGGAGCCTTTTTTTTTTGGAAGTATTCCATTAAATAAAATAGAAACCCCTGAGATATGGGGAATAATGAATGTGGGAGTGGGGAAGGAGGCTCCTAGGAGTTGCCAATGAGTATTACTCATCAAGAGGACTCTCCTAATTTGAAAGTTGCCAAAAGAAATCTATTGGAAGAATATCTCCACCCATGTGCTTAGAATTTTAAACAGAGGGTTAGTGTGAGGAAATGTGAAAGGGGTCTCCCAGATAAAATGGAAAATAGAGGAACACCTTTAGGAAAATCATGGAAAGATAGTGCAATGAGAGATGGAACATAAATCTCTTCCTTTCTCTACAGACCTATGGGATTATGACAAAGGAGTTCCATGTAGGATTTCATTTGAGAAAAAGGAATATCAGCTACTATGATTGAGAAAACATTGGATTATATAGAATTCATGGTCTCTTTCAATTATAAAATATGTAAGAGTAGAATGTTTATTGTAATAATATTCATTGTAGTGAAAAATGTGCCCTGGGCAAAACTTCATGGGAGAGAGAGAGAGAGAGAGAGATCGATCAGGAAAATGGGAACACATCAATACTTATCTCCTAGGCTTTTCAAAAAGTTAGACACACATGTCCTCTTCAACAGCTCTTGTCAAGCCTCAGTTTCTCTGCCTGGTGGGTATCTGGCTTTGTTTATGGCCCATCAGTTGGCCAATGGGAAACTACCCTCTAAGACTAGCTGCTCCCCTATTCATATAATCAAGTCTGTATCATTGTGCAAATCTTTCAGGAACATTGTTTCAGCAACAAATCTGCAGGAAGCTGAGAAGTTAGGGAAACAAATAGAGTAATAATACCATAATTTTTTAAAGCCCACAGAAAAAGGAAAAGACTAACCAAGAAAATACTGTGATGGTTTTCTTGGAGACTGAAGGGAAGTCTGACATTCTGATGTTCTAACCCAGATAAAGCAACAAGTAGTTAATAGTTGTCAGTTGAAGGGAAAAACCCAACAACAGTGTTATCTATTTTAATGGACACCTTCCGTTTCCTTTTTTCACCCAGGCATGGTTCCTGTCTTTTACAGGAGGAAGTTTGGTCATCCGTGGACTAATACATCATGAAATTCTGCCTGTCAGACTTTATGTGGAAATAGGGTCTGCCAAGTTGGCTTGTGGTTTTATGCTTACATAGAATCTTCTGCAGAAACTCATTCTTTGCTCTATCAAAGACAAATTCTAACAGGCATTGTTGTCCTGTCAAACCTTTTATTCCCCTCACGACGGTTTAACAGATACCTCTAAACTCAAATTTGAAGACTCAAAATTTATCATCTATTTTTTCTACTCTCTTGTATCCCTGCCCCACAGGTATTCAGGTTCCTTTATGAGGGAGGTATTCTGATTCTAGATTTTCTAGGATCCTGTGTCTAAGATCCTATGTCTTTCTCTTGATTCACCTTCTCATAGGCATTTTAAAGTTGCTGTGCTTTCTATCTCTGTGTTCAAACATCTTTTCTTGCCCTTTTCCTTTACAACCCTGAATATGATATCCTAAGTGGCGTCCTTCTAATAGTAGTGAATTCTTTGTAAAATATTAATGTTTTCATCCTTCCAGATTGTGAACTCCTTCTGTCCTAGAATATTGACACTAATTATGTGAATGATAGCGCATTCAGGTAGGAAAATATCTTTAAAATATACAACTCTCAAAAAGTCACTCAAAGTATTCACCAAATGCTGTGATGGATCTTACTAAGATTATACCTGAGTTTTACTGATAGGAATCCATTGTGGTGGATTAACTTTCTTCTAAGTTATCTCTAATAACTTAGTGTTTCTGACCAAACTAAAGGAGTTATCTGGCAAATATTCAGCTTATATAGAGACTATAAAAATTTTAATTTGAGTGACTTCCTTCCCCAAATGCACTCTTGTCCAAAATTAGCCAATTTAGTTGTCCTCATAATTTAATTTTTCATTCAAAGTGCAGGAGTTTTATTTACTAGTATAAAAATCTAGTTGATGTATTTTTGTTTTATTTTTTCTGGAGTTTAGGCTTCTATATATTTGCTAAGGTACCATTATAGGAATGGCATCAGGAAAGGTATTAAGCCAAGTGAAAGATTTCCAGATTGCCACGGACAAGATGTATTACCTATGTACATACACAGGCAGATGGGCTTGGCCTAATGTCCCCAAATCCACTCTATAAAGAGGGGTTATTGCATTACTTAGTCGCCCTCAATTCTCATCAAAGACTCACTAGTAACAGTTGTTGGCATAAAAAATCACCCAAAGCAAAAAGTCCATCCTGTAAGTGTGACTTCATCAGGGATTTACATATATAGCAACAAAGTCAGAACTTACTTCTTATTTACTCACATTCATTTAGTTCATTTCATCCAAGTAGTTCAAAGTGATTAAACAGTTAGAAAATTGCTAGAAGTCAAATCTCCGTTAAGAAATTAATTTTGAAATATAAGGATAAGTTTGATATGTTTGCTAGGAAAGTAATTTATAGTATTTACAAGTTAATTGATCTTAAGTGTGTTGTATATATTATCACTTCAAAGGTAAATTGAGAATAAATAAAACTTGATACCTAGCTACTTCAACTGTTCATCTTCGGATAATTTCTTCTCTAGTCTCTGACTGAAAAATAATTTATTTGCATATTTCCTCACAGTCTGTTGATTAAGGGACCTAATACTCCCACAAAGTAATTTACTTAACATGAGCAATT
This sequence comes from Herpailurus yagouaroundi, assembly GCF_014898765.1. Classification (NCBI taxonomy): domain Eukaryota; kingdom Metazoa; phylum Chordata; class Mammalia; order Carnivora; family Felidae; genus Herpailurus; species Herpailurus yagouaroundi. Next base: position 63,721,515 of record NW_024412391.1, on the reverse strand, counting down.
ATGTACATCTCAAGCATTCCCATTCACAATACGTGTTCTGGGACTTCCAAAAAGATGACTTAATTTCATGTTAATTAGATTGAAATTAAAAATCCCAGCAGAAACATAAGGTCGTGTTCCCAACATTTACCTCATTTCCCTTCTCTGAGTAAATATATGGGAAGATTTACCATTCTTCTACATGCAGCAAGGAAACTTTTAAGCAAACTAATCTTTGGTAGCTAGGATTTTGTGTGAAAAATATTAGACTGTTTTGGTGGACTCAGTAACGTTTTAATCATTCCTGAGGCTTAATGTGGATATAACTCTGTTGTGTGTGTGTGTGTGTGTGTGTGTGTACACTTGTGACTTATTGCTTCATCAAAAAATACAAAAGATCCTTATGTTGCTTTGTAGGAAGTTAGGTGAGAAGCAGCTGTGCTGGCTTCCAGCAGAGGATAATGATCCCTGGAGATTTTTTTAAATGGACTCCCTTCTGATATTATGTAACAATTTGTGTCTCTTTTCTTGGTATGCCATGTCATTTGCACTGTAATTATGCCTTACAGGTTATTTAGTTGGACTGTTTGGTTTGTATACAATAGGCTGTTGTATGGTTTTCTTACTGACGTTTTGTTTTGGGTGTTTGGTAATTTTTTTGTAGGATTTGTATTATGTTGATCTAAGTTGACTCATACTTAACAAAATTCCTTAGGATAACATAATGACCTCCTTGATGCATTTTGTATTATTCTTATTTTATTTGGAGTCAGTGGCCCTTGAGAATAAATGAACACAATGCTTTTAGGTTTTCTCCATTTCTTTGCATTATCCTTAGCCTTGAGTTCATCCCAAATTTTACATTTGACTTGGTCTTTAAAATATTTTGCATTTTTGGTTAGGAAGACTATGAAGGCTGGATGATGAACCACTTCTTATATCCAGATTCACAGAATTCCAACTGACCTGGACTTTGGTACCAAAAGGGTGCCTAACAGGATGATTTTTACATCTCCAGATATTTTTTTAACCTCTGGATTGACTCACCATAACCATCTATAATGAACTAATTGGCCAGAATCAAGTATAGTTACTGGATTAAACACAGAGGCTTTGGGGGATATGATATAAAGGCATAACTCTATGGGTATATCTTAGGGTCATGAGTAAATTTACCAGATTTGCCATTATGGCCATTACAGAAATCCCAACATTAGATCTCTGATGAGTTCCCTGTGCTCTGAATATATTCAAAGAAAAGTTATTTACTCCTTTGAGATGTTCTGGAGACTTTCTTGCACTTTACCAAAAGGTAACCATAATAGTTATTACAGTTTTGTTGTTTCATTTCTGTGACTGCCATACTTTACTTTCCTAATACTGCCAGAAAAGCAGTTGGACTTATATTTCTTGCCTTTATGAGCTTGGTTTTAAAGCAGAATCAAGGAAGGAAATACAGGAAAAATTTCCTCCTGTCCAGTAAGTCCTTCTCATCCAAAAATAAATAAATAATGCTGCTACTCTCTCTTTGACATGCTGTATAAATCAACTCTAGGAAATTATATTTTCATCTTGTACATGAAGTTATGAAGCAAAAACCGGGCCTCTTTTAAGGAAAAGGAGCCAATTATATGCAAGGATGTGCTTGAAAATAAGCAGCAATCATGGCGAGTTTTTTGTTTGCATGTTGCAATCTAATCCTTCTTGCTTTCAATAAACTTAGAGAGTTTATTGGCATCCGCGTAATTTACTCTGGAGATAATGATATAACAAGCAAACCATTTTATTTTCTCTAGCTTAGCCAAGAGAACATAATCAACAAAAAGATTTTATGTAACCGTGGAGTCTGAGGATACGATTTCTTTTTTTTTCCCAAAGATGTTCCAAATCCAAGGTGTCAAGAGAGAAAAACTCCATTACTTCAAATTAGTTATTTCCCCAAAGTTAAATAAGTGGTGATGGTTGATCTAAGAATATACAAGATGGTGTATTCCAAAGATTAATCATTTTTGTCAGTTTAGCTATTTTTAGAAATGAAGATATCAGATTTGTTTGTTAGAAATGACTGGCACAATATTAAAGACCAGTTAATTTTATTAAATCTTATTATAATAATTCTTAATTTCACCAGAGACTCTCATGGACTCATTAAGAAATTATCTCACATGTATTATTAAACGCAATAATTATTCATCATAAAGTCCCTAACCATTAGCTGTAAATGCATTTTTTCTTCCTGGAATGTTGAAAACTGGATGGTATTAACAAGTGAAAAATATACACCGTATTTTATTTCTGAGAAGTAGTCTCTCCTTTGGTATTTCTTTCTTAGTGTCTAGTCATATTAAATTTGCAGCCAAATGAATTCAAATAGTTGAAAATACTTGAACATCACACAAGCAAAGTATAAGTAAAGATAGTATATATGATATGACACGATGGTTTGTCAGTGGAACCTTTTTAAAGGCTATTAGAAAATGTGAGGAATAAAAGAAATACTTTATTTTCTAAGTTCACATGGATTTATATATATATACTGTGGAAGCAGATATGATGGCATGATTTTAAAGTCAAACGTACCATTTACTTACATGCATCTGGGACTAGACCTTTCCAATACTTTACTGCTACTGTAGCTGTGTAAACTGGCTTCAGTGACTAAAACAGTCTGAATCAATACAGTTAAATATCCTTCACTTTGTTTACTTATCTATCCATAAGCTCCCTCATTCATTTGGCATACACTTATTTTTTTAATGTTAATTTACTTTGAGAAAGAGAGAGAGAGAGAGAGCGAGATTGCGCGTGCACACGTGAGCAGGGGAAGGGCAGAGACAGGGAGAGAATCACAAGCAGGCTCCACACTGTCAGCACAGAGCCTGAGAAGGGGCTCAATCTCACCACCGTGAAATCATGACCTGAGCCAAAATCAAAAGCAGGATGCTCAAGCAACTGAGCCACCCAGGTGCCCCAATACACCTATTGAATATGCACCATATACCATATATTGTATTAGGCACTGGAGATACAAAGATAAATAAGACACAAACCTTGCCCTTCAGAAGCTCATAGAGTCCCAGAAGAAAAGTGATACGTTAAGAGTATAACAAAAGCAACAATGGAAGCATGTATATAAATCAGCAATTTTACAGGATAGAAGTTGATTTGCTCTATATAGAAAAACCAGCAAATAATTCCTGGAAGAAGCAGTACCTGAGTTGGACTTTGAAGCACCATTAAGGGGCACTGAGACCCAAATGGGTCTTGAAAGACTTATAAGAGTTTAGACACACAAAAAAGCAAGATGAATTATTTATGAAAAATACACAGAGTCATGGAAATAAATTGGTTTATTCAAGGAGCAAGGAAAAACTAAGACGAAAATGGTGGTAAGTATAGAACGCTGGGAAACACCACTATTTCAGGAAAGAGGACAGAGCTAAGCAGATGAAGTCAGAGAGATAGCAGGAAACCTGGATAGAGCTGTGTTTCCAAATTCAAGGGAAGAGAAAATTTCAGAAAGAAGTAGACAGTCTATCAATGCTGAGGAAATGGCAAATGAGATAAAAGCTTTAAAAATGTACGGCAATTAGATCAGTGGCACTTTACCAAAAGCAGTTTCAGGAGAGTGAAGAGGGTAAAATTACCAACTATTTTTCCTGTTCTTGAGGAAAGCTGAAGATAAAGATAAAACTTTCACCAATAGAAAGCTCCCATTGTCCTTAGGGATGTAAAATATAAATGCATTTGTCGTAAGAGTTAGCCCTGTGCTACTGTGGAGTGAGCATGATGTGGTGCTAATTAGGGAAAGGATAAGTTTTGATGGAGGCTGGAAGAGGAATAAGGAAAGAAATCAAGCCTGGGGCTCTCTACAGGTAAGGAACCCCAAGCCAGGGGAAGTGGTATCTGAAAACCCACAGGGACTCTGGGAATTGCATGAAGGAGTAAAGATATAAACTTTATAATTTCACTTGACAGGAATGAAGGGTAAGTACAAGCTTCATAAATGAAAGTACTTGGGGATTACCTATTTAGAGAGTGACATCCTATCACCTCCAAATAGGGAGAATCACTTTCTACCAAGGCAGATCCATGAAAGCTGTAATAGCTGACATGACAGGAAGGGAAAAATTTGGGAAAACAATGCTGAGGATATTTAGATGCATTGAAATAATTAATACTCTGTGTGATTTACTTTTACCTCAATGCCTTACGAATTAAATACATTTGGTAAAATGTCACCATATGATATCATTTATAACTCTGTCACGCCATCAATTCTCTTCTCTAGATATTGGCAGGAATTAGTGACCTTATTAGTGATGTGTCTTTACTTAAACTTCTAAAAGTGCTTCTGAGAAGATAGATATTATTAAGGAAACCTGATATTCTTGTATTCTTATTCTTGTATTCTAACTCATCCTTACTGAAGCCCTTGCATTATTTGACTTACCCCTGAAAATAATGTGTGCTTGCAGGTTCTTTTCCATGATTTAAAATTCCCAACAGGGGCGCCTGGGTGGCGCAGTCGGTTAAGCGTCCGACTTCAGCCAGGTCACGATCTCACGGTCCGGGAGTTCGAGCCCCGCGTCGGGCTCTGGGCTGATGGCTCAGAGCCTGGAGCCCGTTTCCGATTCTGTGTCTCCCTCTCTCTCTGACCCTCCCCCGTTCATGCTCTGTCTCTCTCTGTCCCAAAAATAAATAAACGTTGAAAAAAAAATTTTAAAAATAAATAAATAAATAAAATTCCCAACAAAAATTATATATTTATCTATTACAAGGCCACATGAGGTACTGTACATCAAATGTGAGCTTTGGATTAAAAATATTTCTTAAAACACAAGTTCATGGGAAGAAAAACTAATGGGGAAAAGGGTGCTTCCTTGGTGGAATTTAAGAAAACAGCATTTGGTGCTGTTTAAAATTCATGCTGACAAAAATCAATAGCTAAACAGACTCAAAAGTTCAAACCAACAGGAAAGATGATTTAAGCCACATCTATCTAGATTTAGGACATTTGGCAATTTAGCATCTGTGTTCCCAATAAAGGTCAATAAAATTCCTTTTCCAAACTGAAAAGCAGGATAAAGAAAGAGAATCTTAACTAAACTATGGTCTCAGGCTCATGTTTCCAAGAAATAAGGAAGTATAATGATTAAAATTCCTTAAAGTCAAATGAAATATATTTGACAAGGGAAAATGCAGTGGCTCAATCACTTTTCCTCAATCTGCAAATGGAAATGAAATAATGTGGAGTATATAAATTGAAAAAAAGTAGGCTGAAATACTTTGAGAAGGTCATAGATTTAATTGTCTGAAGTATGCATTTCTCAAATTATTCGTCATTATTCCTTGTTCTTCCACTGACAAGTGGGACAGAGAGATACAAATATAACGATATATTAATATGTTCTAACCATTATCAGTGCAAGTAACTAATAAATATCTGTCCTTGGACAAAAATAAATCTGGTTATACATCAAAGATAAGATGTGTTGATCCAAGAGTGAGTCACTTAATCATTTGTATTCCATCCCATAACCAAGAGTGGGAAATTGTTAGATGGAAATAACTTTGTACAAGCTGAATTGGCTTATTCTTTTGTTCTTCCTTTAACATATTCTGCAAGTTATATCACTCACCACTGGAATGGCATAAGAAGATGCAAGTCAAGTTCAAAGGCAAATGAAAACAAAATCAGTAGTTCAGAAATGTATATAAACTGCCCTGTTTCCACTTTGTAATATTATTCATTGTTTCCACCTTTCCCCCATATCATTTGGTCTTCCGTTCTGGCTTCAAGTCTTCATCCACTTCCTATAAAAAGGTGACATAATTTAAAAATGTTTATCTTGCCTCTTATGATACATTCCTTGGAGATACTGCATTGGCTCTTTGCTTGTGGAAAATGGGTGTCTCAGTTCTGAGGAATTCAGATGTGAAAGAAGATTGTTGACTAGGTGAATTACAGTCCTGTGAGTACCCACCCATAATTAGGATGGGTTTCATTTATAAGAAGCAAATATCAAACTGGCTGTAACTCTTCCTTATTCAGTTTCAGAGACTCACAGGCATCAATCTAAGTCAACTTGCGTCATCTGACAGCTAGTTTAGCATGAGCTGCTCAATCTTAAAAGTCATGTAGTATTCTGTTTATGGTAAAGGAGAAGTAGCTTGTACCATCATAACCATTCTGCAGGTATCAGTGATAAACTCTCAATAAGATATAAAAAAACAACTAATTTTGACTCTTCCTCTGAATCCATTAAATGTTATGGGAGTGAGATAATACAGCCGGTGGCAGCCATAACAGCTGGAAAGTGGGAGCAAAAACCTCAAAGTAAAGGAGCCACAAAGGAGAAAACACAAAAATATAGGTATAACTCAAACACCTAAACCATGTATGCACAGGGGAGACTGTACCGAGCCCTCTTGTAAACATCGGTTGGAATTCTAAAAGAACAGAGTGGAGATGTCAACTGCTGCCCCCTAAGGGGAACACAGAATCCAACACTAATATCAGTCAAGATGTCTGCCTGCAAGAATAAAAGGCAACACTCTTCAGAGGAAGATAACAGAAACTAGAGTCTCTATACCACATCATGCATGTGGCTAACATAAAAAAGACTGACCATACCAAAGGTTGGTGAGGATGTGGCACAACTAGAACTCTCATTAGCTGATAACAGGATTGCAAAATGGAGCAGCCACTTTGGGAAACAGTTTTTCATTTTCCTAAAAAGTGAAACATACACCTAACATAGATATAATCCAGGCCCTCCTTCACTATGTATTCACACAAGAGAAAAAGATATGTATGTGTATACAAAATGTTTACATGCTTGTCCATAGCAATTTTATTTGCAATGAAAAAAAGCTAGAATTGCCTCAAATGTTTATCAGTAGATGAATGGATAAACAAACTGTGGTATATTCATACAATGTAACAAAAAAGAATCAGCTGTATTTAAACAATGTCAAAATAATTATACTGAGTGAAAGAAGACAGGCAAAAAGAGTATGTACTGTATGATTCTATCTATACATATTCCATATATTTATACATATATTCCATATACTGCATATATTTATAGACAATACAGACTAAGCTATAGTGATAGAAAGTAGATTAGTAGTAGCTTGGGAAAGAAAAATAGTGGATGGATGGATGAATGGATGGATGGATGGATGACAAAAGGCCACAAGGAAAGGAAACTTTTTAGAATAGAGAATTTGTTCATTTCTTGACAGTGGTGATCGTTTCAAAGGTGTGTGTGTGTGTGTGTGTGTGTGTGTGTGTGTGTGTAAATAAAGATTTACACATTGCATAAAGATTGCAGTTTATTACATGTCAATTTCTCCTTGATAAAGTCCTGAAAAAAATTCCTAGATAAGTAAAAATATAAGATATTAAAAAAGGATATAAAAATGGACTATTGATAGAAACAAACCCTGAGATATTGGAATTAACAGACCATGGTTATATGATCATCTTGAATGAGCTTATCACAGATGGATAATACCAGTGAAGAAATGCAAACTATAAAAAAGAACTAATTCTAGAACTGAAAAGTATAACATCTGATGTGAAGATTTCACTGGATAGACTTAACAACAGATTGGACATATCAGAAGACTTGGTCAGTGAGCTTGAAAGTAGATAAGTAGAAATTATATAATCTGAAAAAGAGAAAAAGGGCTAAAAATTTTTTTAATGTTTATTTATTTTGAGAGAGAGACAGCAAGCAGGGAAGGGACAGAGAGAGAGGGAGGGGACAACTCCAAGCAGGCCCCCCCAGTGTGGGGCTCAAACTCACGAACCATGTGATCATGACCTGAGCCTATATCAAGAGTCAGGCGCTTAACTGACTGAGTCACCCAGGCACCCCAGAAGGCTAAAATATTAACCTAGCCTCAGAGACCTTTGGGAACATATCAGCCAGTCTAACATGTATGTAATTGGAGTCACAGAAAGAGAGGAAAGAGAAAAGAAGACAAAATGTTTTTGAAGAACTAATGGCCCAAATTTTGCCAAATTTGGTTAAAAAATTAGAACAAGAAGTCTCCATAAATCTTAAAGATAACTGCAAAGAAAACTACAGCGAAGCACATTTTAGTCAAACTTCTGAAAATCAAAGATTAAGAGAAAAGTTTTTTGTTTTTGTTTTTGTTTTTTCAGAGAGAAAGAGAGAGACTGAGCGTGAGCAGGGGAGTGGCAGAGCGAGAGGGAGAGAATCTCTAGCAGGCTCTGTGTGGGGCTCAAGCTCATGAATCTGTGAAATCATGACGTGAGCTGAAGTCAAGAGTCAGATGCTCAACTGACTAAGCCAACCAGGTGCCCCTAATAAAAATCTTAAAAGCGGTCAGAGTAAAATGAACATTATATGCTGGAAAACAACAGTACAAAAGAGAGCTAACTTCTCATTAGACGCAATGTATTCCAGAAGACAAATAACCACATCTTTAAATTGTCAAAAGAAAAAGAAATCTGTAAGCAGAGTTCTCCTTATCTAAAATAGAAATGAAAAAGATGTTTTCAGAGAGCCAAAAACTGAGGGAATTCATCACCAAAACACTCGCATTATAATTAAGTAAAACACAGTTCTCCAAGTGGAAGAGATCTGTCATCATATGGAAAAACCAGTCTGACAGAAATGATTGAAGAGAAATTCAGAAATTATAAATATGTGGGTTAATATAGAAGAGATTTTTTTCTTCTCTCACTCAAAAAATATATAAACTATTGTGGAATTCAAAATATAAACAGATGTAATATATGACAACAATAGCATAAAGAATATAGGTTGCATACATGAAAAATATTTTTGCAAGATTCTTATATGAAGTAGTACAAAATTAACCCTGAGTGGGCAGTAATAAACTAAAGACACATAAATGCACCCCCTAAAGCAACCACTAGAAAAATAACCCAAGAATAACAGCTATAAAAGCTGATAGAAAAATAAAGTGGAATGCTAATGTCTATTTATTTAACCCAGAATTAAGGTAGGAAAGAAGCAAAAGAGGAAAAATAAAGATAGGAGACAGAAAACAAATAGCAAAGGGTAGACTTCAAGATAATCATATCAATAATTGCATCAAGGTGGAGATTTTTAGATTGGATAAAATAGTAAAATCCCATTATGTGGATTCTCCAGAAGATGCACTTTAAAAGAAAGACACAGATAGATGGAAATAAAAGAATGGGAAAAGATAATTAAAGCAATCAGTGTGCATAAGAAAGCTGGAGTGGTTATATTGATATCAGGCAAAAAATTCAAGGTTAAAGATACATTTTACAATGAAAAAGGATTTTGACCAAGAAGGCAGAGCAATCAGAAATTTATATGCATCTAATAAGAGTGTTTCAAAGTGCATTTAGCAAAAACAGACAAAATTAAAGAGAGAAATAGGCAAATCCACAATCATAGTCTTTAGGGGCCTGTCCCACACAGTGACAAACTGGAAGAGTGGGAAATTTTTCTCTCCAGACTTCCTTCAGTCCCTGTCATCTCCAGTCATGCTGGCACGATAGCCCTTCTACCTGTGATAGATCTGCAATGGAAAGGGATCCATAGATTGATTACCTGTGTCCAAGTTATTCTGTGAAGGCTTGTCTCTTCCCCATCTCTAGTCTATTCTCTCTTCCAATAGTCAGAAGTGATGTTCAGCATGTTTTACATTTAAGTCCCTGTGCATTGTGGAACTGTCAGAGAATTCTGTGGTTCAAGAGGTAAGCAATGGCCAGTCTGAACTGAGAAAAGCATGCCCTCCTGCTCTAGCTTGAGACTCACAAGGGGTCCCTCCTGACAGATACACTTCTCACATTTACCATTGCTCCCAGGGCAGTTTTCTTTTTGGTATTATTCTGCTTTGTGCTACCATAGACTCGTCTACATAAATACCTACAGCCCTCTGTCACCACTGGTTAACTGTTCTCACCATATTCACTCCACTCTGTGGCTGCATCTAACCAAAAGTGGGGTCTGCATCTGTCCTTTGCCTCTGGAGAAGCAAGAGGATGCCCCAGAGGGGATGCATTCCAGACTCTCCTCATTTTATCAGATGATTCCTGTGCTGTCTATGGTGGACTCACCCAAGTAGTGGAGCAAGATAAAAGGCAATTCCTTCCCCTTACATGAGGACACAAGTTGATCCCTTCACCAGGAACTGGCTGAGAAAAAATTAATTCATGTTTATTCACACACATGTCATCAGCTTTAGTTGTCCCTGACTCTGAGCCATCACATCTCAAAGAAGCTTCTGCATTTATTTCTAAAGTACTGTCTTTAGCAGGAGGACACCTAGCCATTCCTATAAGAAAGTGCTCAATCGACCACCCCAGAACACTGGGAAGTCTTATTCCCAGGGCTTTTTAAAACAGAACTGCTCACTCTGCCTTAAAATGCTCTTTGCTATGCTCCCCAGAAGCATGGCACATCAGCCACTCACCTTCAGCCCTACGCATCTCAGCTTACTGTTTTGCAGCTGGGTAAAGCTTACTTACTGTCCCAGGGACCCATGACCTTGTAAGCTAAGCAAACTGATCCAAGGTGATTATGCTACCACACCTTACTTAAATAGTGCACAACTCATTCTCTACAAAACGCAATTTATGCACTGGGGAGTATAAATTTCAGCATTGAGCTATCCACATCTCTCTGTTTAATTATGCTTTGTATTACAAAGAACAAAAAGTTACTTTTTTCCTTCTCTTTTTAACATAGGAAGAAATGTGAAATTATTCTGAAGGGACAAAGTTGATTATTTTCTCCCATAACAAATGTAGTTTTGCAATTTCTATAGAAAATCAAAGTATCTATTTGTAATCGTCTACTATTCATAGTCTAGGAAAAGCTTTAATAAGAAAAGGCAAAAAGTAACCACTATTGCATGCAATTTGTACTTCTTAACGTCCTTGATCTTCATTCTGAAAGTAATAGACCTGAAGCCCCATTGAACTTAGACTGATCTGTTCTTTCATTCTACGTGGTTTAAAGGCATGTTGCTTTCCATGAAGTTAGCATTTCCTGCTCTAGACTTCTCTAAGAAAGAAAAAAACGTTTGTAATATTTGATTTATAAGTTCCACGGGGGAACAAGTGCTGTCTGTACAAGCCTCCGTGGTCCAGGTAGTGATTAATCTCCACGTAAGAATGGAAACATGGCAGGTAGAGGAAGCCACACTAGTCACTTCTTGCTCAAAATAGGTATCTATGGCTATTAAGCAAGAAGCAACACAGTCTGACACAAAGTAACTTCTGCTTTTTATTACCAGGGAAGGAAAAATTGGCCATTTATATCATCAGATAATTGCCCCCTACCCCAATGTGGTTTTAAAGTCCTTTTTACAAACCAGTGATTCCAACCTGAAGTGGAGGGGGGGAGGGCATAATACAAGCATATGATGAAGCTTTGAAATGTGATTGTTTCCTGGAAATTCATTTATTCATTCATTCAAAGAACAGTTGTTGATTGCCAATAATTTGCAAGGCATTACGATAAACATTTAAACCTACAGGAGGAAAAAAAGAAACAGAAAACCTTACACTGAATATATCCAAAATTACTAAAACCCTCAGAAAAGATGACTGGGCTGTGGAACATAAAATCTGGGCACTGCTGGCCTGACCTTTATAGATTATTGAAGGTCATTTCCTTAATTTCTTTCACCATAAAATAGTTACATGATTTATTTAAGAGAGGCCTTCTAGGAATTCATTTTTAAAAATAATTTACAAATTAGCAGTCTGTTTGGTGAAGTGGCTTTCAGGATATCAAGTACAGACAAAACAACTGAGCACCTGGCCCTCCTATGCTGCTAGTGTGCATGCATTTCGTTGCCAGCTCTTACAAAACAAATTGCAATTCTCTTCCAAAAGTGAACGTAAGCACACTTCACAACGTAGCTGTAGCAGAACTTAAGAACAGAACCACTGCAGATTTATGCTCCCTTTCCACAGTGTACGAGTAGTGCCACTGCTGCTCGCCTGGGACAGGGACGAGAAGCCCCTAGAGTCCTGGTACCTAGTGTTGATTGTATGCTTAGTTCTGGCCCACAGAATGTGAACAGAATCTGTGAGTGGCATTCCCAAACCAGATTGGTGATCTGTTGTCTTTCCCATGATCCTTTCTGAGGCCACTGTAGGGCCAAGGGTCAAAGACTGCAGCAGTACCACGCATAGCAATCTGCCCATGAGAACCAACCAGCACTATTCACATGTAACTTGGAGTGAGTGAAAAGTAATGTTGACAGTGTTCAGTCATTGAGATTTTGGAATGGTTTCTATCAGCAGCTGATCCACCCTTATGAATACCAAGTAATTCCATTCTTAGGTTTGCTTTTGGGAACCTCTTTCATATGTGCATGAGGAGACATGTTAAGAAAGTTAATAGTAATATCATTTATAATGGCTAAAATCTGAAAATGATTCACATGCTCTCTGGAAAGAAAACAGATGAATAATTGCCATGTAGTCATATAATAGAATACTATACAGCAGTGAAAATGAATGAACTCAAGTGCCTCACCTTGGATGAAATGCAGAAACATAAATGTTGAACGAAAAACTTTACTGAAGAATAGATACAGTATGCTTACATTTATGTAAAATTCAAAAATATGAAAAACTAAAAATTTATTTAGGGATGTATATATATGTGGTAAAATTAAAAAGGAAAACAGTCAAATAATGAACACAGCCTTTTTTTTTTTTAATTTTTTTTTTCAACGTTTATTTATTTTTGGGACAGAGAGAGACAGAGCATGAACGGGGGAGGGGCAGAGAGAGAGGGAGACACAGAATCGGAAACAGGCTCCAGGCTCTGAGCCATCAGCCCAGAGCCCGACGCGGGGCTCGAACTCACGGACCGCGAGATCGTGACCTGGCTGAAGTCGGACGCTTAACCGACTGCACCACCCGGGCACCCCTGAACACAGCCTTATAAAAGTAGTTACATCTGAGGGAAGAGGCACATGGTGACTTCAAAGTTAATGACAACGTTTTCTTTTAACTTTCTCTCCAACCATGCCATAAAAATGTAATCTCAGCAAATGAGAATTCACTTAAGTTTCCCTGGGGCTATATCTAAGATTCTGAGGGCTCATGTAGTTCCAGAGCATCAGGAGGGGCACTTCTGACTTCCATGTTTATCAACAACCGTGTATATGCCTTCTGACACTTTCTTATTCTGGCCTCCAACTGCCAGCCACACAGATCCCTTTGAATCATCCTTCAGTCCTATCTGTAAGGTGTTGCCAGGTTTTGCTCTGTTCCTGACATTTCAGTCTCATTCTTGGATGTACTGGAATCACCAAGCTGCTCCCATGATATAGGAGACCATCTAAAGCCTTGTGTTTCTTCTAGGAGTAGGCAATCTAATGCTGCTTTACCACATCCTTTTTCTATGTTCCAAGTTATCCCAAGGCCCAGGCTTTTGAAATTACAAAACCTTTTCCCAATTTTCTGTTGTAAACTCCCATTCCTGAGGATTGCCACACAGTCTAGTTCCCTGAATGGAGAGAAAGATCAAGAAAAAAGAATAGCTTATATTTCCAAATAACATCCCATTAGAAGTTTTGGGTATTGTGCATTATTTTGGTAGTCTGATATACAAATGAGAGTCTTCTCTTTGTGAGGGACAAACACTTATCCAAGCCACATTCTGGATATGGAGGTTACAGAGGATGGGTGCTTAGTCTATGAACACATCCGTGGTAACTGGAAAGAAAAGATAATTAGTTTTCTAAGTAACTCTGCAGATGAACTTTTCCCAATCTCTGTCTCTCCCTGTATCTCTTTTCCTCTCTCCTCTCTTTCCATTTCTTTTCCCCTCCCTTCTACCCTCCCTTCCTCCTTCTCTCTCTCTCATTCTCTGTCTCCTCATGATCTACCTCATTGACTTTTCTTACTGCTATCTGTACAGTTTTATACAAATAAATTGTTCAGAATTTTTGGATAAAAGCTAGTCTGATTGATTTAGGAAATTTCCATCACTGAGCAGTGCCCTTTCTTTTGGACCAATAAATAGTCCATCAATAGCATATAACTAGACTGCTCTTTCTTATATAATATGCTTTGGTCTAACCAGTGGCCACCTCTACACAAAGAATCACCCAGCACTGCACATTTTCTAAATAAATAGGTAGTAGAGTTTCAACTGTACTCAGGACTGATTATGTCAAGTACCATGTCAAGGGAAGTCTGTCAAGAAATCAAGAATAGATGAATGAGACTAATAAAATGGCATAGACTCATTTCTCCCTGCCACTCTTTGATGAGGCACAAATACAATCCCTGGAAATAACGTAAGCAATAACCAAACGAAAATTCTGAAAGGCGGTGAGAAGGCAAAGTGGTTTGGGAACCCAGCACTAGTGGAATGATACAGCAACAGGGAATCATATGTCCCTTCCATCAAACAAAAGACAAAGCAGACTCATTATTCTCTGACCTCTAACCTAGCGACAGAAGGCAGCCCACATAGGCTCATTCCCCTGTGGAGCTTAATGGAAACCCCTTTGACATTAGGTGAGCCTGACACCACCACCAAGGAGAATTGATCAGCCAACTTTAAGTGACTTCTAGGGAAATTATATAACTGAAACATATAACAAACACACACACAAAAATGATGCATGGACTCAGTGGTACAGTGGAGATGACAGAACATATAATCAGTGAACTTGAGACAGATTAATAGAATTTGCCCAATCTGAAAAACAGAGAGAAAATAGATGAAGGAAAGAAAGAAAGAAAAAAGAAAAGAAAGAATAAAGGAAGGAAGGAAGAAAATGAACAGAGCCTGAGACCTATAGCCCCATAACAAAAGATAACAACACTCATATCATAAGAATTCCAGAAAGAGAGGAGGAGTAGGAGTCTGAAAGAGTATTTGAAGAAATAATAGATGGAAACTTCCCAAATGTGGAAAAAGAATAAAGCCACAATTCAAAAAACTAAGCAAACTTCAAACAGGATAAATTAAAGAAATCCACACATCATAATTAAACTTCTGAAAACTAAAGACAAAGAAAACATCTTGAATGCAGCCAGAGAAAAAGGACATATTGCCCACAGGGAATATCAGTTTGCATGATCTCTTGTCTGAAATCATGGAGATCAGAAGGAATTGGGACATTTTTCGAGTGCTGAAATAAAATAACTTTCAGCTGCAAATTCTACATCCAGTGAAATTATTATGTAGAAATTGAAGAGAATTAAAGACATCTCAGATAAAGGAACACTAAAATGCTTTTTTGTTTTTGTTTGTTTGTTTGTTTGTTTTTGCTAGCAAGCCTACCTTTAAAGGCTAGCTAAAGCAAGTACTTCAGATAGAAAGGAAATTATAAAATAAAGAATCTTAGGTACCAGGAAAAAAGAAGGAATAGCACAAAGAGAAGAAATAGGGGTACATATAATAGCCTATTCTTTCTCTCACCACTTTTTTTTCTTTTTGAGAGAGAGCACAAGTGGAGCCAGCGGGCAGAGAGAGAAAGAATCCCAAGCAGGCTCCACACTGCCAGCACAGAGCCTGATGCGGAACTTGAACCCACAAACCATGAGGTCATGACCTGATCCAAAACCAAGAGTTCAACACTTAACTGACTGAGCCACCCAGGTGCCCCTTCTCTCATCAGTTTTGTAAATTATATTTGATGATTGAAATAAAACCTATAATACTACCTGATGCTCAGGACAATTATATTTTAAAGTGGAAAAAGTCAAGGGACTCAATTGGAAATGAACTTTCCACACTTTGGTTCAAGTGGTAAAATGTTGGTATCAGTAGACTATGTATATTGTAATACTCAAAGCAACCACTGTGTTAACTATGCAAAGAGATGTACTCAAAATACCTTGAATAAATCAATGTGGAATCTTAAAACAATATTGAAATACTCCATAGGAAGGCAAGAAAAGAGAAATAGATAAACAAAAACAAGAAACAGAAAAACAAATGATAAATGGCAGATTGGTTGTAGCATGTTAATAATTATGTCAAGTGTAAATGACTTAAATACACTGAGTAAAAAACAGGATGGATTTTAAAAAATGACCCAACCATACACTGTTTACAAGAAACACTTCAAAAAAAAAAAAAAACCCACTTCAAATTCAATGATGTGGATAGGTTAAAAGTTAAAAATGTGGGAAACTTAATGTTAAAAACTTAAACATTATTTTTATTTTTTAATCTATTTTTTTTATCAAAGGATAGTTGACACACAATGTTACATTAGTTTTAGGTATATAACACAGAGATTCAACAAGTCTAAACATGATGCTATGCTCATTACAAGTGTAACTACCATTTGTTATTATAAACATTAATTTTTTAAAAAGGAAGAGTTATATTAATTCTGATCACATAGATTTCAAAAAAAAGAAAATTACTAGAAAGAAAGAGGGACATTACATAATGATAAAAGGATCAATCTACCAAAAACATGTAATGACGCTAAATGTGTGCACCAAACAAAAGAGTCTCAAAATAAATGAAGCAAAAATTGATGGAGCTGAAAAAAGAAACAGAAAAATTGACAATCATAGTTGGGGAACGTTTACCAAGATACCAGAACCTGACCCATGAAATGAACATTAATAAATAAAATAATTGAAATCATATGTAATTAATTTTATTATAGCTTCAAGATTCTGGTTCAAAATTGAGTTGGCTTAATAATTCTATTATATATTTTACTAAATGATCACAAAATATGTATGAAGATACAGAAAAATAAACTCATAATGATGTGAAAACTAAAATTGCTAGGAAATCTGTTACCAGGGTCTGAAAGACATTTGCACTAATTGCAAAACTAAAGGAATTAAATTAAAACAAACTCTTGCCCATTTGTGCAGCCATGCTAGAAAAAAGAGAAATTTTCCTTTTCTGAATGAAAGATCGTTTACTGTCTGTTTCATATTTTAGGGGAAAAAAATTTTTTTTTTTTGGCTAAACCACCACAGAACTCATCAACAATCCGTACACTTTGTGAGTACTAATGTTTGACAAACATACAAATTATATCAAAATTGAGCAGCTTAAAACAACAACCATTTCTTATCTCACATAATTTCTGAGTGTCAGGAATCTGAAAGCAACTCATCCGGGTGATTTTGGCTCAGCAGCTCTCATAAGATTACAGTAAAGATGTCAGCCAGGGCGCCAGTCATCTCGACGCTTGACTGGTTCTGGAGAATTCTGTTCCTCACCAAATGGTTTTTTCCATGGGCCACCTCCATGTCTGGAAGATGTAGAAACTGGCCTTACCCAGAAGGAATAACCCAGAAAAGAGAAGGAAAGAGAGTAAGAAAATGCTCAAGATGGAAGCTTTTGGAATCCCAGAAGTTACATGCCATCACCTCTGCTGTATGCTGTTGGTTTCACAGACCAATCCTGATCCAGTGTGGGAAGGAGCTGCACAACAGGGAGAAATACCAGAAAGCAGGAGAGTATTATTAGGGCTATCTTGGAAGCAGAATATCATAATCTCTCATCAGTAGCATTCTTTTTATATGTAGCCAATTACAGAGTGTGACTCCCAGTAAACAATGCAGAAGGAAATGGAGAAGGGAGAAGAGGGATGATCACAGAATATTGGATCATAGGAATTATGGTTTTACAAACAACTGCTATTGACTAGCCTGAGAGGAGAAGAGCCACCGTCTGAGGTTTTCTGTTTTGTCTTTATTGCTTTATTCCAGTTCAGAGTGTCAGGAAGCCTTTTAGAGTGGAACATAAGAATACAATAAATCAATCTAGCAAATCTGTGTTAGTTTATTATCTGCTGAACTCTGATCACTGTTCTCTGCATGTCAGTCCCTCTCTAGCTGCAGCTCTGAGGTAGAGATCTGGACACTAGACAGAGTGTCAGTGAAGAAGAACAAGGGAAGTCTATACACACTATTTTAATGGGCTGGAGTGATTTCTTCTCATACCAAAAGGCATAGAGTGTACAACCAGCATAGGATCTATGAAACCACACTATAAACTCACGGTAAAGGAAGATAGCTTTAAAGACTCAAAGTAAAACAAACAGCAAAAAATGCTATACCACAGGAATATACCACTGATAAGACAGGTATGTTTGAGTTCTTTTATAGTGTGTTACATTGTTTCGTCTTTTTAATTAATTAATTGACTTTATTTTTTTAAAACAGCTTTAGGTTTATAGGAATATTGAGCAGACAGTATGGAGAGTTCCCACATATCCCCTCTTCTCCCACACACAATTTCCACCATTATCAACATCTTGCGTTAGTGTGGTATATTTGTTGCCATTGATTAGTACTGATCCATTATTATTAACTAAAGTCCAAAATTTGTATTAGGTTTCACTCTTTGTGTTGTACATTCTGTGGTTTTGACAAGTATATAATGTTATGTATCCACCAATAGAACATCAGAAAAAAATAGTTCCGCTGCCCCCAAAATCCACTGTGCTCCACCTATTTATCCCTCCCTCTCACCCCTCAAATTCCTGGCAACCACCGATTCTTTTACCGTCTCTACAGTTTTGTCTTTTCCAGAATGTCATAGTTGGAATCATACAGGATGTAGCCTTTTTTAGGAGGCTTCTTTCACTTAGCAATATGCATTTAATAAACGTTCCTCTGTGTCTTTTAGTGGTTCGATAGCTCATTTCTTTTTATTGCTAATAATATTCCATTCTGTGGAATGGAACCACAGTTTGTTTATCCATTCACCTGTTGAAGGACATCTTCCAACTTGTAGCAAATATAAATAAAGCTGCTGTAAAGATTCGCATGCAGGTTTTTGTTTTGACATAACTTTTCTTTTTTAACATTTATTTATTATTGAGAGACACAGGACGTGAGCAGGGGAGGGGTAGAGAGAAGAGAAGACACAGAATCTGAAGTAGGCTCCAGGCTCTGAGCTGTCAACACAGAGCTCGAACTCAAAGACTGTTAGATCATGACCTAAGCTGGTCAGTCTCCTAACCAACTGAGCCACCCAGGCATCCCTTGGCATAACTTTTCAACTCATTGGGTAAACTTCTAGGAGCATGAATGCCGGGTTGTGTGGTAAAATTACATTTACCTTTGTAAAGCTGGGTCCCCAGGAGTTTTTAATCTCTCAAACTAGCCCATGCTCAGTTTCCAGCAATTAAGTTGATTTACATTTCCGTGTTCCTACCAGTTCCTGGCTTCTGTTGTAAGCTGCTCCTGGGGCTCTGCTCCTGGTAAGCTGTGATTCTCTGTTATTTACCTGTTTAGTTTTCAGGCTGGCAGTTTACCCTGTGACATCAGTTATCTGATGGATCTAAGAAGAGTTGTTGGTTTTGTTTGTTTGTTTTTGTTGTTGGGAGGACAGAATGACAACTTTCAAGCTTTTATAAGAGTCAGACTGGAAACCAGAAGTCTCTTCTGTTTTTTAAATATATATATTTCACTAGGTGTTCTAGGTTTTTTGCTTTTTATTCCAGCTTTCTGATATTTCTTTGTATTTCTTTTATTGGGTACTTTGCAATTTTACTTTTATAAAATGCCCTCAGTTCTCTCTTTCTTTAGCCCTTAACTATTTGTTCCCTACTATGAACTACAATAAAATTAACTCATATCTCCTACCCTCCCCTGGTAATTTAATTGCATAATTTTACTCAACAGGGTGACGTTAGTGTTTATATTTATGAATATGCTGTTATTCCAACTACTTGCTGTCTCAGCTATAAGTGGTTTCCTCTGAGTCCTACCACAGCTGATTCCATTTTCCACCTTTCCTCTGCCTCCTGATTTTTGTTAGGTGTTTCATTTCTACATTGACTGAGCATATAACAAAAATCATTCCATTCTGTTACCCTTGTTCTCACTTCTTTTCAGTCTTAAATTCTACCATTAATGACATTCAGAGCTCCAATCAATCCTTTTCCTGTTTCTCTTTATTACTTGCATGGTTGAAGATTCTCCTCTAGGGTTATGTTCATTCAATTTAAGATTTGATATATTGGCATAAAAATAGGCTCTTTTTTGTAGCAAATAGAGTATTATCCTTGTAACCTGTATTCATATCTGTACTGATGTCTTCTGATAGTGATTATTTTTGCCTTGTTTCCTTGTTTTTGTTCTGTTAATCTTGCCTGAAGTTTGTCGATTTTATTGATATTTTCAATTAACAAAGGTTTCTTTGTTTGGCATTGTGTATTTTGTCCATTTACCTTTGTTTCTACACCATTAATCCTTCTATGGCTTTCCACTTTTTGAGTTTTGGGGGTTTGGTTTGTTTTTAAATGTATTCCATTGTTCTGACTGGTTTCTTGGGAAATAAATGATTAAAAAAGCAGGTCTGCAATGCATTTGCTCTCCTGACCAGAGGAGGAGTTGCCCTGGAAAAGAAAGAAGCAAATGCTCTAGTTTAATCTCCTTGTAAACAAACCAATGACAGACCTCATAGCAAATAGACTAAATGGTTTGTAGAAGGAAAGGCTTTATTATGAAGGGCTTTTAGCAGGGTGTGCCTGGCCATTTAGAATTGCTTAAAATAAAGAACCTGGAATCTATAGATTTATGGGACATGATTGCCTGAAATACATCATGTAAGCTACAACTATCTGAGTATAAAGCAGAGGTGGGTTATGACCTAAATAGCTCCTCCAATATGGGTGCTCTGGGCCAGAGAATTTCCAATACGGTTTTAAAAAAAGACCTGAGAATGCCCACCTAAAAGTACTAGACTTTTCTATGGGTTAACTATGCTCTTTGATTATTTGCATCCTTGATACCATTAATAAGGTTTGGTCTCTTACTTGTGTCAGTCTTATTATGATAATCCAATCCTTTTAAAAATTATTTTGTATTGAAGCATATTTAACATACAATGCTATATTAGTTTCAGGTGCATAATACAGGGATTCAAAAACTCCGTATGTGAAGTTATGCTCACTGTAGTAAGTGCAGTCACCATCTGCTGCCATACAAAGCCATTATTGACTGTATTCCCCATACTGCACCTTCATCTCCGTGACTTCCCCATTCTGTAACTGGAAGTTTGCACCTGTGACTCCCTTTCACCTGTTTCCTCCATCCTCCTAGCCTCCTCCCCTGTCGCAAACACCAGTTCTGTTTTTGTTTGTTTGTCTTGTTTTTTAGAGTCCTCATATAAGTGAAATCATATGGCATTTTTCTCTCTTTGACTTCTTTTACTTACCATAATACCTTCTAAGTCCATCTGTATTGTCACAATTGGAAAGATCTCATTCTTTTTTATGGTTGAGTAATATTACATTGTATGTATATCCTACATTTTCTTTATCATCTATCAGTGGACCCTTAGGTTGCTTTTATATCTTGGCTATTGTAAATAATGCTGCAATAAACATAGGGATGCGTATATCTTTTTAAATCAGTGACTTTGTTTTGTGTGTGTAAAAACCCAGTAGTGAAGTTGCTGGATCAGATGGTATTTTATTTTGAAGTTTTTGAGGATTCTCCATGCTCTTCCTCAGTGGTTGCACAAGTTTATATTCCCACCAACAGTGCACAAGGGGCTCCGTTTGCCCCCACATTCTCATCAACACTTACTTTTTGATTTTAGCCATACTGACAGGTAAGAGATGATATTTCATTGTGGTTTTGATTTGTATTTCCCTTATGATTAATGATGTTGAGCATTTTTTAATATGTTTGTTGGCCATCTACATTTTTTCTTTGGAAAATGTTTGTTCAGGTCCTCTGCCTATTTTTAATTGGATTGTTTTTGTGTGTTGAGTTCTGTAAGTTCTTTATATATTTTAGATACTAACCCCTTAGTATATATTCCATTTGCAAGTAGATTCTTTTACTCAATAAATTGTTTGCTTTGTTGATGGTTCCCTTTGCTGTTCAAAAGCTTTTTATTTTGGTATAGTCCCAATAGTTTATTTTTGCTTTTGTTTCCCTTGCCTGAGGAGACATATACAGAAAAATGTTTTTAAGGCCAATATCCAAGAGACTATGCTTTCTTTAAGGAGTTTTATGGTTTCAAGTCTTACATTTAGGTCCTTAATCCATTTCGAGTTTATTTTTGTGTATGGTGTAAGAAACAGTCTAGTTTCATTCTTTTGCATATAGCTGTCCAGTTTTCCCAGCACCATTTATTGAAGACTGTCTTTTCCCCATTGTATATTCTTGCCTCCTCTGCCATAGATTAATTAACTATATAAGTACGGGCTTTTTACTGTGCTCTCTGTCCTGTTCCCTTGATCTTTGTCTGTTTTTGTGCTAGTACCATACTATGATTACTTCATCTTTGTAGTATATCTTGAAGTCTGGGATTGTCATATATCCAGCTTTGTTTTTCTTTCTTAAGATTACTTTGGCACCAATTCTTTTATTTTTGTTAATCTTGGTTCTTAACTTGGATGCTCAACTTATTAAGTTAAAACTTTCATATTTTCTAATATATGCATTAAATGCAAACCTTTTTTTTCTGAGTATTTCTTAGCTGCCTTCTACAAGTGTTGATAGGTATGTTTTCATTATTATTCAGGTCAAAATATTTTCTAATTTACAATTATTTCTTTTTGACCCATGAGGGTTTTTCTAAATTTCCAAACAGAAGTAATTTTCTAGTTAACTTTTTATTGCTGATAACTAACCTAACTGTATTCTTTTCAAAGAATGTTACCTATATAATATCCATACCTTAAAAATGGTTGAGTTTTGCTTTATGGTTAGGTGGTAATATTCATGGATATTATATGTATACTTTAGAACAGGGATCAGCAAACTATGGCCCTAAGGCTGAAGCCAGCCAGCCATTTGTTTCTGCAAATCAAATTTTATTTGAATGCAGTCAAACTTATCTATATGTTGTCTGTGGCTGTTTTTATACTACAGTGGTAGAGTTGAGCAGTTGTGGTAGAAACTGTATTGTGGATGGAACTAGAATACATCATGCTAAGCGAAATAAGTCAGTCAGAGAAAGGCAAATACCATGATTTCACTCATGTGGAATTTAAGAAACACAACAGAAGAACATAGGGGAAGGGAGGGGAAAATAAGATAAAAACAGAGAAGGAGGCAAACCATAAGAGACTCTTAAATACAGAGAACAAGCTGCTGTATACTAGAGGGGAGGTGGGTGGGGTATGGGCCGAATGGGTGATGGGCATTAAGGAGGACACTTGTTCAGATTGAGTACTGGGTGTTATATGGAAGTGGTGAATCACTGGGTTCTACTCCTGAAACCAATACTACACTGTATGTTAACTAACTTGAATTTAAATTAAAAGAAAGAAAGAAACAAAAAAACAAACTGTATGTCCTGCAAAGCCTAAAATATTTACCATCTGGCCCTTTGCAAAGAAAGTTTGGTTACCCCTACTTTAAAATGTTTTTTTTACATTTATTTATTTTTGAGAGACAGAGACAGCATGAGCAGGGGAGGGGCAGAGAGAGAGGGAGACACAGAATCAGAAGCAGGCTCCAGGCTCTGAGCTGTCAGCACAGAGCCCAGTGTGGGGCTTGAACCCATGAACCGTGAGATCATGACCCGAGCCGAAGTTGGACACTTAACTGACTGAGCCACCCAGGTGCCCCTGGTCACTGCTACTCTAAAAGTATGTGTATTCTGTAGTTTTGGGGCAGTGTGTCATGTGTCCATTGGATACAAACTGTATTAATTTTGAGTTTTTTAAACAGTCTGCATATCCTTAGTGATTTTTTTTTTTGTATCTTGATCTACCAATTATTGAGATAAGTCTATCAACATTTTCACCTATGTTGGTATATTTGTTTATTTATCCTTATAATTCTGTTAAATTTTTGTTTTGCTATGCATAGATAAACATAGATAATCTGTTCTTAGGTACACAGAAATTTAGAATAGTTATATTTTCTTACTGAATTTATTTTTAAAATATGAATAGTAGATGAAATTTTGGCCTTACATAATAGAGATATACTAACGTTTTTTGGTTGGTATCTTCCTGGGATGTATTCCAATACTTTTTAGTCAGACTTTCTATTTGTCTATGTTTTAGATTTGTCTCTGTTGAGCAGCAAAGAACTAAATTTATTATTTATTTCAGGAAGATAATCTTTGTCTTTAAAATATTTTCCAAGTGCATTTAATGTAATCATCATTGTATTTGTTTCTATCAGCTTTTATTGTGCTATTTGTCCTAGCTTTTGTATCTTTTGATTCTTTTTTGCTCTTTTCTTGTCCTCATGTGAATTGTTTCTAATTTCATTTTTTTCTCTTTGATAATTTGAAAACCACACACTATATTTTATAGTAATCTTAACCTAAAAAAATAAAATATTAGTAAATACCTTTACTTTCCTAGAATACTCTTATTGCAGTTTCTTTTCCACTTACATAAAATATTTCAATCTAATTCTATTATTTTAACTCCTCCTAAAATTAGTATTATTGGGGTTTTTTTGCATGAGTTTATTTAAATTTAACCACAGATTTATGCTGTTTCATTTCATTTATTACTTTTCAAATCTTTCATATAAAGCCCTTTCAACTAAGGAAAGAAAACTATGTACTTACAAAATCAAGATGGTGAAATTAATAAATATAAACCAAAAATTGATTTATTAGCATATTACAAATGATAGAATCGTGTTTCATTGAAAATTTGTTCATTTAAAAGTGTAATGGGGTATCTGAGTGGCTCAGTCAGTTAAACGTCTGACTTCAGCTCAGGTCATGATTTCACAGCTTGTGAGTTGGAGCCCCACGTAAGGCTCAGTGCTGATAGCTCAGAGCCTGGAGCTTGTTTCCAATTCTCTCTCTGTCTCTTTCTGCCCCTCCCCCATGCTAGTGTGTACATTCTCTCTCACTCTCTCAAATATAAATGAACTTTAAAAAACAAAACAGTGTAATAAAGTAGGGAAAGCCATAATTAAGGATAAAATAAGGATTTTTTTCCTTAAAAAGATGTGATATAAAATTTAATGTTAAAAACTTCAAAAGCCTAAATCAAATTACTTTAAAGGAAAATTTTAATTACCAAAAGCAACCCAAGAAGATATAGAAAGCCTGAATAAATAAAAATTCATAAATAAGATAGAAAATTTTATATAACTTTCTTTAACAGAGTGCTAGGCTCACACAATTTAAGGTATGAGTTATTAAAATCCTCCAAAAACCAAATAAATAAACCTGATAATATGATTAAAAAAAAAACAGGGCATAGAAAAATGATAGAATATTTTAGAATATACTTTTTTTTCTGACATACCATTAATGCCACATTTTAGAGAGCATTAGAGAAAAACTACAGAATTTAGACTAAATTTTTATAAAAATTATCAAATTGTTTAGCACTGTTAAAATTTTTAATATTAATATAAGTGTTATATTTTAGGATTTATTGATAAACCTATGTTGATATATCTATTAGATAATTTATCATATCAAAATATCAAAGGAGAAAAATACCATATTTATATGCTGAATATATGTCAAGCTAGATCCATGATGTATTCTTGATATAAGGAAAAACCTCCTAGTAAATTAGGAAGAAGATTATCCTTCATTAATCTGATAAATATTAATTTCAAACCTACAGTCAATGGCATAGTTAACTAAAAAACACACAAAGTATATTGATAAAAGTCAGAAATAAACAGAAGTACTTTCCTCACTATTATGTATCACTGTTTCTGAAAATTTCAGCCAATGCAACAAGACAAGAAAAAGAACCAGTTGTTTAGATATTGGCAACAGGAAATATAATTATTACTTGAAAATTTTGTGGTTTACTCTGTGGAAAAACTTTAAAAGTCATGTTAAAATATTTTTTCAGTTAAGAAATATTTAGTATTTGATTAATCAGAAAATAACTAGTCCCAAAATAATACCTTTTTAACTTAACAGTAATTACCAGTTAGAATATGTAATTTATAACACAGTTCCTCTGACACAAACAACAAAACTTTTTAAAAATGAAAAACAAAATTTAAATAGAAAAGATTTAAATGAATCATGATGTACTAAGGAGTATTTTTTTGTTATTCTAATATAATTCCCAACAAGTCCATGTGTGTTTTACCCCTGTATTCGTCTTTAAGATAGTCAAGGTAGCTCATCTTTATTTTTTTTTTAATTTTTTTTTCAACGTTTATTTATTTTTTTGGGACAGAGAGAGACAGAGCATGAACAGGGGAGGGGCAGAGAGAGAGAGGGAGACACAGAATCAGAAACAGGCTCCAGGCTCTGAGCCATCAGCCCAGAGCCTGACGCGGGGCTCGAACTCACAGACCGCGAGATCGTGACCTGGCTGAAGTCAGACGCTTAACCGACTGCGCCACCCAGGCGCCCCGGTAGCTCATCTTTAAAAGAAGCAGGTCTCAGGTGCCTGGGTAGCTCAGTCAGTTAAACATCTGACACTCGATCTCAGCTCAAGGTTGTGAGTTCAAGCCCCACATTGGGCTCTGTACTGGGCATGGAACTTACCAACAAAAAAAGAAAGAAGCAGTTTGATATTTAGGATTGTCATCACTAAAAAGAAGTGAGATGCATGGATTTATGGTAGCTGTCCTTGCAATGTTGGCTCTACCTCCATTACAGGAAAGAGAGTTTTGTCAGCCTTTTATTTCCATAGAGTGTAATAAATAAAGCATGGAATTCTGACGAATTACTGGCACAGGCAAAAGGGCAAGTGTTACACACATACTAATTGAAACATGTCTGATTCCATTCAGACAACACCTCCAGGGAACATCTTCAGAAGAAGGTGACTATGCATGAGTCAGTAAGGGCAGGGTGTGCCTGAGTGAGGAGTATCCTTGACTTCAACATTAGTAAACAGGATATGGATTCAATGTGGGCCTACTCTCCTTTGTAGGACCAGCTGATTTGGTCAAGTGGCTGAGTAAAACAACTCCTTCATAGGAGTTGCGTCACAGAGAAGCAAAGCGGAGGTGCAGATGTTTGCTGACAGTGCATCCTGTTCCATAAAAGGACATATAGGGACCATGGACAGAAAGGCAACTTCTCCCTGACTCTAAATATCATTTGTGACTGAAGAAGCCTCTTAGGTCCCAATAGTCTTAAAATATCACAAGTTAGGGAAAGAATTTTCATAGATTGGTACTGGACCTTCCACCTGTCTTGATAGTAGGATCTAGAAAAACATCATAATATAATTTGATAAAATAAAGAAGATGAAAATATGACCCTAATTCTATCCTTTGTGTTATATATGCATACATATTATGCAAATGCACTTACTGGTATGGGATTGTTTTTAACATGAAAAACAGATTCTAAAATTAACTTGAATAAATATATTCAAATAGTGAAGAAATTACTTTTTAATTTTTTTATTTTTTTAGATTGTAATTTGTTTAGATCTAAGTTAGTTAATATATAGTATAATGATGATTTCAGGACTAGAATTTAGTGATTCATCACTTATATATAACACCCAGTGCTCATCCTAACAAGTGCCCTCCTTAATGCCCATCATGCATTTAGCCCATCTCCCTGCCCAACACCCCACCAGAAACCCTCAGTTTGTTCTTTGTATTTAAGAGTCTCTTATGGTTTGTCTCCCTCTCTGTTTTTATCTTATTTTTGCTTCCCTTCTCTTCCCTTATGTTCTTCTGTTGTGTTTCTTAAAATCTATGTATGAGTGAAATGTGCTATTTATGTTTCTCTGACTGACTTATTTCTCTTAGCATAATACATTCTAATTCTGTCCATGTTGTTGCAAATGGAAAGATTTCATTCTTTTTGATCTCCAAGTAATATTCCATTATTATTATTATATATATATTATATATATATATACACACACACACACACACACACACACACACACCACATCTCGTTTATCCATTCACTAGTCAGTACATTTGGGCTCTTTCCATACTTTGGCTATTGTTGATAGTGCTG
This sequence comes from Herpailurus yagouaroundi, assembly GCF_014898765.1. Taxonomy (NCBI): domain Eukaryota; kingdom Metazoa; phylum Chordata; class Mammalia; order Carnivora; family Felidae; genus Herpailurus; species Herpailurus yagouaroundi. The sequence continues at coordinate 63,693,679 of NW_024412391.1, read as the reverse complement.
CTATAAACATTGGGGTGCAAGTACCCCTTCAAAACAGCACACCTCTATCCTTTCGATAAATACCTAGGAGTACAATTGCTGGATAATAGGGTAGTTCTATTTTTGGTTTTTAGAGGAAGCTCCATACTGTTTTCCAGAGTGGCTGCACCAGTTTGCATTTCTACCAGCAGTGCAAAAGGGTTCCTCTTTCTCTGCATCCTCACCAACATCTGTTGTTGCCTGAGTTGTTTGGTTTTCTTTTTCAACATTACTTTGACTATTCACGGTCTTTTCTGGTTCCATACAAATTACAGAGTTGTTTGTCCTAGCTCTGTGAAAGAATGCTGGTGTGATTTTGATAGGGATTGCATTGAATATGTAGATTACTTTGGGTAGTATCGACTTTTTAACAATATCTGTTCTTCCAATCCATGAGCATGGAATGTTTTTCCATTTTGAGGAAATTACTTTTAAAAAGAAATAAAACACTGTTACATTATTATAAAAATTGACACAAATCCTTAGAAAAGAAAGTCAAGAAATAACCATTTGTCTGTTTTTTAAAAGGGCAAATACCTGGCCTTTAGCAGTTAAATGCTTTAATACACTTTACAACTATTGACCTAACATAGAAATATCCTGATTTTAAAGATAATTGTCTCCTTGAAGCATAATGCGTAATATTAAGCCACCCTTGATTATTAGTTATGAGAAGTGACATTTACATACAAAGTTTGATTTAAAAAATAACATTTTACCACATTTTATTACAGACAGCAATTATTTGTTAGAAAGTTGTAAATAGCTTTGGTTGTTCATTTAAAATTGTAGACTATATTTGCAACAAAAGTTTGTTTTTAGCAGGTAATAATTAAACTGATGATATACCTTCATTCATGTAGCTCCAGTAAACTCAAGAAATATAAAAGGACTAAGAATATATTAAAATTATAGCTGAACAACTCTATTTTTTTATTCCTGTAAAAAACAGTGTTTTATAAGTTATCTGAAAAGATTACAGCACAATGCAGAATATCAATTTGTCATGAGAATTATAGCACTGTGATTCAGATGAAAAATTTCCAGGGGAGGATGGCTAAGAACAAAGGGCAGACCTCTTCAGTATCAAATATCAAAAGAATCGTCTAAGTAAAACATGCAAGATTAATATAAGCTTAACCTCCATTTTAGTCTCAGAGGGGAACTGCTGGCCTCTGATGCAAAACTCTAGTCTAGGACTATATCAATTGCGTCTTTGCTGAAGAATCTATTAGCATCAAATACTAAATAAGCTAAAGTTACAAATTCATTCATGGGTTAAGGAGCTTAGGCTTTGAAGGTAATGTCAACATATAATTTATATTCTGTATGCAGTAAGAGATGTGAATGTAAGAATCAAAGCAGGTTTAAAAAAGAGGAAAGGAAAATTACGGTTTTTAAAACAAAATATTATTTTAGTTTTAACATTATTTTGGACTTCAGATTTCCCTTGGATAATTGTGGATACTTCAATAGTAATCTCTCCGCACACCCTCCAAAGACTGTACAGATTCATAAAGAGATCTAATAAAATCACCCACAACTTATATGTAGAGTGAAACTAAGAGAAAGGGAACACACAAACGTTTATTTACATGTAACTGGGGAAAAATGTGAAGATTATGCATGAAAGCAGAGTGTAGTAGGATCCTGCAGTTGGTGAAGTGTGATGATGTAGCCCCCCAAAAAAGAGGGTTTTACCTCAATGAGAGTGTGAAGCCTAGTGGATCAAAGCCACAGCCTTTGAAGGAGTTGGGAGAGAGAAGAGATAGTGAGTTGTAGAACCAGAGGTGGCAGTGCACCAGCCCTAAAGAAGTAAATATCCTTTGAAGATCTGATAGTGAATGGACGAAGAAAGAAATAGAAAGCAAGAATCTCAGAGAAAGTAAAAGAATCACAGAAAGTAGAAGACACACCAACATGCAACAATGGACTCACTTCCTAAAGACCTCTGAGTACCAACAGAAGAGTATGTTCTTGAACTAAGAAACCTGGTAATCACCCAAACCTTTCATCCTTCTCCATAGGGATGCTGGCTGTTGCTGATGTACAAAAATCCAAGACATTTAAAAATGGTCAGAAAATCAAACAACATCCTTATGAAGCTATAATAAAGAGAAAAGACTCAATTTTTTCACGGGATAAAAATATCCCTAAAAATGTAGCAGAGAAAAATTATAAAATTATAACCCAGTGCTCAAATACAAAATCCATAATATTTAACCAGCAATGGTAGATAAGAGAACACACCATAAAATAAAGGCTAAGAAATAAGAATAAAAAATGACTTGAATAACAATAAATAATAAAGATGACAAAATATAGAAAGACGGAAAAAATTAGAATTGACTAAACTCAGGAAAGAAATGGAAAACAATCATTTTGGAACTCAAGATAATTATAAACTGTTCAACAGAAAGCAGCTTTGGCATTAAAATAAGGAACATTTGAATAAGGAATTAAAAGAGCCAAGAGAACATACACAAAATGGGAGAGAGGGAGAAAGAGAAAGGTATTCAAAAGAAAAATTCTAGATACAGAAAATAAGCAAAACATGTAGTGTGTGTGTATAAATTAAATATATGTGGCAAGAAGAAAAACAACTATGAAAACAGATCTTTAAATTCTGATCAATTATGATATATTATCTAGTAAAATTAATAGAGTCTAAAATGAAAGAAAACCCTTTGGGGCTTCAGGCAAAAAGACTGTCACAGAGGGGAAAAAATGCCAGCAATGCATTTCTTTTGTTGTTGCTGTTTTTTGTTTTTATTATAATTCCAGTTAACATACAGTGTTATGTTAGTTTCAGGTATACCATATAGTAATTCAACACTTCCATACATCACCCTGTGCCCATCAGGACAAGTACACTCCTTAATCCCCATCACCTGTTTAACCCACCCCCCCCCCAACTTCCCCTCTGGTAACCACCAGTTTGTTATTTATAATTAATAGTCGGTTTCTTGATTTGTCTCTCTCTCTTTTTTCTCCTTTTCTCATTTGTTTTGTTTCTTAAATTCCACATATGAGTGAAATCATATGGTATTTGTCTTTCTCTGACTTATTTTGTTAGCATTATACTCCCTACCTCCATCTATGTCATTGCAAATGGCAAGACTTCATTTTTTTTATGACTTAATACTACTCCACTGTGTGTGTGTGTGTGTGTGTATACACACACAATATATATATATGTGTATATATATACACACACATACATATATACACATACACACACACACATACACACACACACACACACACACACACACACACACACACACACACCACATCTTCTTTATCCATTCTTCTAGTGATGGGCATTCGGGATGCTTCCATAATTTGGCTATTGTAAGTAATGCTGCTATAAACATAGGGGTGTATGTATCCCTTTGAATTAGTGTTCTTGTATTCTTTGGGTAACTACCCAGTGGTGCAATTGCTGGATCATAAGGTAGTTTTATTTTTAACTTTTTGCGGAAACTCCATATTATTTTCTAGAGTGGCCATACCAGTTTCATTCCCATCAACAGCGCATGAGTTCCTTTTTCCTCACCAACACCTATTTCTTATGTTACTGATTTTAGCCTTTCTGACAGGTGTGAGGGGATATCTCATTATAGTTTTGATTTACCTTTCCCTGATCATAAATAATGAACATTTCTTCATGTATCTGTTGGCCAAATGTATGTCTTCTTTGAGGAAATGTTTGTTCATGTCTTCTTCCCATTTTTAAGTTGGATTTGTTTTTTGAGTGTTGCATTTTAGAAGTTCCTTATTTATTTCAGATACTGTTTATCAGGTATGTCATGTGCAAATATCTTCTCCCATTCCATAGGTTGCCTTTTAGTTTTGCTGATTGTTTCCTTCACTGTGCAGAAGGTTTTTATTTTGATGAAGTTCCTATAGTTTATTTTTTGCTTTTGTTTCCCTTGTCTCAGGAGACATATCTAGAAAGAAGCTACTAGAGCCAATGTCAAAGAAGTTATTACCTATGTTCTCCTCTAGTATTTTTATGGTTTCAGGCCTCACATTTAGGTTTTTAATCCATTTTGAATTTATTTTTGTGTATTTATTTTTGTGTAAGAAAGTGGTCCAGTCTCATTCTTCTGCATGTTTCTGTTGAGTTTTCCCAACACCATTTGTTGAAGAGACTGTATTTCTCCCATTGGATATTCTTTCCTGCTTTGTTGAAGATTAATTGACCATATAATTGTGGGTTTATTTATCGATTTTATATTCTATTGATCTATATGTCTGTTTTTGTGCCAATACCATACTATTTTGATCACTATAGCTTTGTAATATAACTTGAAGTCCAAAGTTGTGTTGTCTCTAGCTTTGCTTTTGTTTTTCAAGGTTGCTTTGGCTGTTTGAGTTCTTTTCTGGTTCCATAAAAATTTTAGGATTGTTTGTTCCAGTTCTGTGAAAAATGATGTTGGTATTTTGATAGGAATTGCATTAAATGTGTAGATTGCTTTGGGTCATATAGACATTTTAACAGTATTTGTTATTCCAATCCATGAACATGGAATATCTTTCCATTTCTTTGTGTGGTCTGCAATTTCTTTTATCAGTGTTCTGTAGTTTCAAAGTATAGGTCATTCACCTCTTTGGTTAGGTTATTCCTAGGTATCTTATTAATTTGGGTATAATTGTAAATGGGATTGTTTCTTAATTTATCCTAATTCTGCTTCATTATTTGGTGTATGTAGAAATGCAAAAGATTTCTATACATTGATTTTGTATCCTGTGACTTTACTCAATTTGTTTATCAGTTCTAGCAGTTTTTTAGTGGAGTCTTTGGGTTTTCTATACACAGTATCAGGTCATCTGTAAATAGTGAAAGTTTTATTTTTTCCTTACTGATTTGGTTGCCTTTTATTTATTTTTGTTGTCTGATTTCTGTGGCTAGGACTTCCAATACCATGTTGGATTAAAGTGGTGAGAGTAGATATCCTTGTCTTATTCCTGACCTTATGGGAAAAACTCTCAGTTTTTCCCATTAAGGATGATGCTAACTGTGGGTTTTTCCTAGATGGCCTTTATTATTTTGAGGTATGTTCCCTCTAAACTTACTTTATTGGTAGTTTTATCATGAATGGATGTTGTGCTTTGTCAAATGCCTTTTCCTGTGTCTATTGAAATAATCATATAGTTCTTATCCTTTCTCATATTGATGTGATGTATCACATTGATTTGCAAATATTGAACCACGCTTACAACCCAGGAATAAATCCCACTTGATTGTGATGAATGATTACTTAAATGCATTGCTGAATTCAGTTTGCTAGTATTTTATTGAGATTTTTTGCATCTGTGTTCATGAGGGATATTGACCCTAGTTCTCTTTTTTAGTGTTGTCTTTGTCTGGCTTTGGTATCAGGGTAAATACTGTCCTCATAGAATGAATTGGGAAGTTTTCCTTTTTTTCCTTATTTTTGGAATAGAGAAGAATAAGTATTAACTCTTCTTTAAATGTTTGGTAGAATTCATCTGTAAAGCCATCTGGTCCTGGATTTTTGTTTGTTGGGAGTTTCTTGATTACTGACTCAATTTCTTTGGTGGTTATTGGTTCTGTTCAAATTTTCTAGGGGCGCCTGAGTGGCTCACTCGGTTAAGTGTCCAACTTTAGCTCAGGTCATGATCTCACGGTTTGTGAGCTCAAGCCCTGCTCTGTGCTGTCAGTTCAGAGCCTGGATGAATAATATGAATAATAATAATGAATACATGTTAAATTTTTTTTTAATTTTCTATTTCTTCCTGTTTCAGTTTTGATAGTTTATATGTTTGCAGGAATTTATCCATTTCTTCTAAGTTGTCCAATTTGTTGGCATATAGTTTTTCATAATATTCTCTTATAATTGTTTGTATTTATGTGGTGTTGTTATTTTTTCTCTCTCATTTGTGATTTTATTTATTTGAGTCCTTTCTCTTTATGTCTTGATAAGTCTGGCTAGAGGATATCAATTTTATTGACTTTTTTCAAAGTACCAGCTCCTGATTTCATTGATCTGTTCTATTGTTATTTTAGTCTCTATATCACTTAATTCTTCTCTAATCTTTATTATTACCTTTATTATTACCTTCTTTCTCAGCAATATATTTCAACAGCACTATACAATAGACTGAAAGTCTGTTGATCCTACCACTTTTTATGCTCTCCCCTGATGCCTTCTCTTCTCTCTTCATCTAGCTTACATTTCATAGATAATAATTGTAGTCATATCCTTCCATTTATCCTGCATCTGTTCTTCTCTCAATTCCATAACTCCATTCTGTGCATTCCTCAGTATTATGCTAACATCACAAAAATTACAACCCTGGTTAAATTAATCTCTCCACTTGCTTTATGTCAGCCCATGAGCTGTTAATAACTGTAGAAAAATTCAAAACCGTATTCGTGAAAACACACTTCAAGCCAGCCAGCTAGGCTGTCAGACCATCAAAGTGTATGCCATAAGGCCATTCATCTTTACCTTCTCCTGAAAGTCTATTTCATATATTATCTTCTGTCCTCGAACCACCTCAACCTCCTCTCCCTTCCTCACTTTCGACTGATAACTGGCTTCCTTACTGAGAAAATCAAACAATTGGAAGATAACTTCCACAGACGCCTGCCACCACATCTTCTCACTTCCGAGTATCTACATAACATACCTTGCCCTCCCATATGTTGCCACAGATCAACCACCCATGAGCCAATCCAAGGCAAATCTCCTCACTTGTGCTCTAGATCCCATCTCCTGTTGCCTATACAAAAATATAGCTCCAAATTTTTTCTTTCCCATATTAGCTCTTTACTAGATCATTGCCCTCAGCATATAAATATCTGTTATTTCTCCTAACCTACATATAAAAAAAGCAAAATGCTTGATCCTACTTCTACGTGGCATAACTTCTCCTTTCCTCTCCTTTGCATCAAAACTTTTTTTTTTTAATTTTTTTTTTCAACGTTTATTTATTTTTGGGACAGAGAGAGACAGTGCATGAACGGGGGTGGGGCAGAGAGAGGGAGACACAGAATTGGAAACAGGCTCCAGGCTCTGAGCCATCATCCCAGAGCCCGACGCGGGGCTCGAACTCGCAGACCGCGAGATCGTGACCTGGCTGAAGTCGGACGCTTAACCGACTGCGCCACCCAGGCGCCCCATGCATCAAAACTTATTAAAAGAGATGTCTATAGGAATGTCTCCAACTCCACCTTTCTCTTTGTTTCTTTTTTTTTTTTCTTTATTTATTTTTGAGAGAACGCAAGCTGGGGAGAGGTAGAGAGAGGAGGATGGAGGATCCAAAGTGAGCTCTGTGCTGATAGCAGTGAGCCCGATGTGGGGCTTAAACTCACGAACCATGAGATCATGACCAGAGCCAAAGTTGGACTGAGCCCCCACTCAGGTGCCCCTCTTTCTCTTTCAAATTCACTCCATCCAGATTTGCATTCCCTCTATGTCCCCTAAACTGCTTTTTCCAAGGTCCTCGATGATATCCTCATTGCTAAACTAATATTCAATTCTCATTCCTCATCTTACTTATCAATGGCATCTGATGCAGTCAGTTATGCTCCTCTCCTTGATATACTTTCATTATTCAGTTTCTAGGACATAACCCTCCTCTTTAGTTGCTCCTTCTCAGTTTGCATTGCATTGCATTGCATTGCACTCCACTTCCCTTCTTCCCCCTCTTTGACATGACAGCACACCAGAGATCCATCCTTGCTTATATTCTCCGTCTATCCTTATTCCTTTGGTGATGGCATCCAATCTTAAAGCTAAAAATGTCATCTATATGCCAGTGGACAGTTTGCTCCTGAACTCCAGATCCCTATTACCAATTACACATTGAATTGGAGATCTAATAGTTATCTCCACATGCGGCATGTCCAACACTGAGCTTTCAGTCTAACCCATAACATATGGGTTAACATATGGTTAACCCTTCCCCATCTCAGTTAATGATAATGCTATTCTTCCAGATTCTAGCCTAAAAAACAAAACAATAACAAAACCTTGGCATCAATTCTAACTTCTCATCTTAAAAGTCTCACCCTTCTGTTTTTAAAAATATTTTTTGGGGCATCTGGGTGGCTCTGTTGGTTAAGCATCTGACTTTGGCTCAAGTCATGATCTCATGATTTTTGGGTTCAAGCCCCATGTCAGGTTCTGTGCTAATAGCTCAGAGCCTGGAGCCTGCTTCAGATTCTGTGTCTGCCTCTCTCTCTGCCCCTTCTTCATTCGCACTCTGTCTCTCTCTCTCAAAAATAAATAAAAACATTAAAAAATTTTAAAAATATTTTTTCATAATGCTTTTTGAAAGTGAGTTATAACTTACATACAGTAAAGTAAAAAAGTGATTTTTTTTTTTTTTTTTTACTAATTTATGTCCCTATATAACAACCATCCAGATTGAGATATGGACTGTTATCACCACCCCAGAAGCCTACCTCATTTCCTTTTAAGGTTAATATACTCACTTCTGACCTTTATCAAAATAAAGAGTAACTTATCTTCTGACCTTTATCACAATAGATTAGTTTTGCCTATTCTTGACCATCATATAAATGAAACTATACAATATGTATGGGTTTTTTTTCTCTTAGTATTACTTCTGCTAAATTTATCTGTGCCGTTGTGTTCAGTAGTGGATTTTTCTTTCCACTACTGTGTATTATTTCATTTATTCACTCTCAAGTTGGTGGATAGTTGAAATGTTTCCAGATTTTTACTATTATGAATAAAGCTAAAATGACCATTTTTACATGTCTTTTGATAGACATATGCATCATATTTCTGTTGGACATGTACTTGGAAGTATAATTGCTGGGTAATATGGTACCTGTATGGTCAGTTTTAGCAGATTCTGCCAAAGAATTGACTAAAATAGTTGTATCGATTTACACTCTTTTGAACAATGTGTGATAGCCAGAGTTCCTGTGCATACTTGCCAACACTAGATATTGTTAGCTCTTTTTAGTCATGCTTATGGGTAGATAGTAGTATTTTATTATGGCTTTCAAATGTATTCCTGATCGCTAATTCTGTTGATCACCTTCTCATATGCTTATCTGCAATTTGCACATTCTGTTTTGTAAAGTTCCTGTTCATATTTGTGTCCCATTATTTTTTTTATTGATTTTTTTCCTATTGATTTGTTGGAAAATTTTTATAGTCCGGATATGGGTTCTTTGTCCAATATATGCACTGAAATTAACTTTTTCCAGTGTTTGATTTACTTTTAAAATCTCTTTTGATGAAAAGAACATCTTAATTTTTATGAAGTACAATTCACCAATGTCTTTTATAGTGTGTTTTTCGGTCCTATGTCCCTTGACTGCTCCAAGGTCATAAAGATATTCTCCTACATTTTCTCCTTGAGAGCTTTATAATTTACGTTTCACATTTCAATTTATGCCCTATTTCCAGTTAATTTCTGTTTATTGTGTGAAGTAGACATTAAGGTTCCCTTTTTTTTTCACATGGATATCCAATTGATTGATCACCATTTATTTAGATCTTTAATTTCTCTCAGCAATGACTGTGATCTTCATGGTAGAGTTCTTGTACATATTTTGCTACATTTATTCCTAGGCATTTGATTTTTTGGACACTTGTATATTATATCTCATTTTCTAATTGCTTGTTTCTGGTATATAGAAATACAATTTATTTTCATATTGATCTTGTATCCAGTGACCTTGCCGAACTCACTTATAAATGATATAATTTGTAGATTCCTTTATATTTTCTAGCTATTCAAATATGTTACTGAAAATTATGATAATTTTACTTTTTTCTGTCCAATATTTATAGATTTTATGTCCTTTTCTTGAAATTTTACAGTGTTGAGGAGTTCCAGTAAAATTTGAATAGAAATGATAGTATTGGACCAATTTGTTTTATTCCAAATCACCGGGAAAGTATTCAATATTTCATTTTTAGTTACAATATTAACCATAGGTTTTTGTGGACTTCCATTTTCAGATGAAAGAGGATCTCTTATATTCCTATTTGTTGAGATTATTTTTTTATCATGAATTGCTGTTCAATTTTATCAGATATCTTTTCTGCATCTATTAAGATGATGGTATGATATTTGTCATTTAATGCTTTTGGCAATTATTACCCTATTAGAGACTCGAAAAATAGGAAATGTTATTATTTGCTGAAAGTGATTTTGCAAATTGGGATTATTTCATGTTAAATCTCTGGAAAGTTGAAAATTGTGGCTTCATTTTCTTTAATGGATATATAAGTGATCAGAATTTTCATTTGTATGTCAGTTTTAGAAACAAGGCCAGCCCATGGTTATATAATCTGGGAAATGACATGCACTTATAAATGTCTTGCACTAATTCAATTCTTTACTGTCACCATATTTAAATTTTTTATCAATGAACAAAGAAACTCTCATTTTGCACTGGACCTCTCAAATGATATAGTTATTCTTATTTTGTCACGTGTGGTTTTAAAGGTATTTGCTTATTTAAGTTATCAAATTTATTGGTATTAATTTGTTAATATCCATTCTATTTTCAAGATCTTTAGGATTTGTCATGTCTGTTTTTCCACTTATGATATTGATAATTTATATTCTTTATCTTTCTTTAATATCTTGCTATTAACAAAATATTTGATTTTTTGAGAAATAATTTTTGATGTATTCATTTTCTTTACAATGATGTCTACTTTTTTATTTTATTTTATTTTTTTATTTTTTTAATTTTATTTTTTATTTTTTTATTTTATTTTATTTTTAATTTACATCCAAATTAGTTAGCATATAGTGCAACAATGATTTCAGGAGTAGATTCCTTACTGCCCCTTATCCATTTAGCCTATCCCCCCTCTCACAACCCCTCCAACAACCCTGTGTTTGTTCTCCATATTTATGAGTCTCTCCTGTTTTGTTCCCCTCCCTGTTTTTGTATTATTTTTGCTTCCCTTCCCTTATGTTCATCTGTTTTGTCTCTTAAAGTCCTCATATGAGTGAAGTTACAGGATTTTTGTCTTTCTCTGACTAATTTCACTTAGCATAATACCTTCCAGTTCCATCCATGTAGTTGCAAATGGCAAGATTTCATCCTTTTTCATTGCCAAGTAATACTCCATTGTGTGTGTGTGTGTGTGTGTGTGTGTGTGTGTGTGTGTGTATAATATATACATACGTACATACATACATACCACATCTTCTTTATCCATTCATCCATCGATGGACATTTGGGCTCTTTCCATACTTTGGCTATTGTTGATAGTGCTGCTATAAATATGGGGGTGCATGTGTCCCTTGGAAACAGCACACCTGTATCCCTTGGATAAATGCCTAGTAGTGCCATTGCTGGATGTAGGGTAGTTCTATTTTTAGTTTTTTGAGGAACCTCCATACTGTTTTCCAGAGTGGCTGCACCAGCTTGCATTCCCACCAACAATGCAAAAGAGATCCTTTTTCTCCACATCCTCGCCAACATCTGTTGTTGCCTGAGTTGTTAATGTTAGCCATTCTGACAGGTGTCAGATGGTATCTCACTATGGTTTTGATTTGTATTTCCCTGATGATGAGTGATGTGGAACATTTTTTCATGTGTCAGTTGGCCATCTGGATGTCTTCTTTGGAGAAGTGTCTATTCATGTCTTTTGCTCATTTCTTCACTGGATTATTTGGTTTTGGGTGTTGAGTTTGATAAGTTCTTTATATATTTTGGATACTAACCCTTTATCGGATATGTCATTTGCAGATATCTTCTCCCATTCTGTCGGTTGCCTTTTAGTTTTGCTGATTGTTTCCTTCACTCTGCAGAAGCTTTTTATTTTGATGAGGTCCCAGTAGTACACTTTTGCCTTTGTTTCCCTTGCCTCCAGAGACGTGTTGAGTAAGAAGTTGCTGCGGCCAAAATCAAAGAGGTTTTTGCCTGCTTTCTTCTCGAGGATTTTGATGGCTTCCTGTCTTACATTTAGGTCTTTCATACGATGATGTCTGCTTTTAAAACATTTTCTTCTATTCCTTAGGGAGTACTTAAATATGTTCAATTTGTAGTTAATTTTCTAGTTCTTTGAGATGGTGGATTGGAAGATTGATTCTCAACTTCTTTTTCAGTATACTAATTTAGAGCTAAGAATTTCCCTTTGGCCACCACTTTAACTGCTTCTCAGAATTTTTGTCATGTCACATTTTTTTCATTCAATTTAAAACATAGTTCATTGTGATTTCTTTTTTGACACATGTGCTATATAACTGTGTATTTAATTTCTAAACATTTAGAGATTTTCCAATAATCTCATATTAATTTCTAGTTACCTATTATTACCTATTATATTACTGAGATGGTTGAGTTTAAGTCAACCATCTTGCCATTGTTTTCTAATTGTTTCATCTTTGTTTCTTCATTTATCTTTTCTGGTCTTTCTTTTATTTATTTATTTCTGGTCATTGTTTTATTTTTTTATTATTCCATTCATTACTCTATTAGCTTTTTAGCTATATATATTTTGTTATTATTTCATTGATTATTCTCAAAGTCACTGTATGAGTTCTACACGGTAAGTTGTAATACTTCCCAAAGCATACAAGAAACATAAATAGTTTAATTCCATTAATCAAAACACCTTTGATGCCATCAATTTCATATATTTTAAATGTAAGCTTTTATATGCATAAGATATAATACTCAATGCTTTTAAACAGAATGTTCATTTGTAGTTTTTTTCCTTTACTGGAAACAACAAACTTTATAGGAAACTGAAAAAAGGAACAGAGTGAGAATTACTTATGAAAGACAAAAAGCACATATACAATTGTATCTTTAAGAATTTTAACAGGGGGGTGCCTGGGTGGCTCACTCGGTTGACGTTGGACTTCAGCTCAGGCCATGATCACACAGTTCATGGGTTCCAGCCCCGTGTCTGGCTCTGTGCTGAAAGCTCAGAGCCTGGAGCCTGCTTCCAGTTCTGTGTCTCCCTTCTCTCTCTGCCCCTCCCCACTCATGTTCTGTCTCTGTTTGTCTCTCAAAAATAAATAAACATAAAATAAAAATTTTAAGAATTTTAATGGAACATGATACCCATCAAATTGAGATATCCACATTCTCTAACAAAAATAAACTAATCTGGGAAAGGGCAGCATGAAAATATTCTGATGCAGTGCTGCCCAAGAGAATTTTCTGTGATGATAATACTAGCCACATGAATACTCACAACATAACTAATGTAATTGAGGAACTGAATTTTTAATATAAACAGTCACATGTGGCTAACAGTTACCAACAGAGCAGCACCATTCTAATGCTTCATGGGTCAAAACCAATGGTTTCTCTGGAGCCCTTCTCTAATCACTGCTGAAAAGTGTAGAGGGTTGGGAGTGGAGAGAAAGGAAAGCTCTTTACAGATTTGTTTAGCTACTTAAACAAGTTCTGAAACTCCACAGCTCTCCAAAGCTGAGGGTAAGGAAAGGACTCTGGGGGAGACCTGAGTATGCCCTTGAACTCTTGGCTAATGCTGACAGGAGTCAAAGGCCTAGGATTTGGCTCACTCAGATGGGAAGAGGCTTGGGCCGTCTGTGCATGGAAATCATCGCTGTGGAACTGGCAGGGAGGTGGGGATGCTCATTTCCAACAGGGTTTCCAGGGCTACAAGAGAATTTAGAGGTGAAGGAAGGAACTGAGGGCCCTTTCTGGCCACCTGCAGGCTCGTTGGGCTCTTTCTTTTGGGGGATTAAGGTCTTGTTCTTGCTCTTGAACACTTTGCTGTGATCCAGCTTGTTCATGAAGGAGTTGGTTTCTTCTGTGAGCTGGTTTGTGTTGTAGGTGATGGGTTTATAAATGTTGAACCATTGCTTGACTTGTGGGATGCCATAGTTGGTGAAGTCATACTGCCACTGTGGCAGGCCCAGATACATGAGGAGCAGGACATAGTAAGCGGTAAAGGTATCTGTGAGAAAATGCGAGTATAGGGGTGCCTGGGTGGCTCAGTCAGTTGGGCATCCACCTCTGGTTCAGGTCATGATCCAGCACTTCTTGGGTTCAAGCCCCTCGTTGGGCTACAGCTTGGAGCCTAGAGACTGTTTCAGTTCTGTGTCTCCCTCTCACGCTCTGCCCCTCCCCAACTCTCTCTCTCTCTCTCTCTCTCTCTCAATAATACACATTAAAAAAAAATTAAAGGAAAAAAGAAAATGCCTGTATAACTCTCTATCTAGTAGCCAAATTTCAGCATCTTGTGCTATTGCTGGCTTCCCTCTTTTGTAGGCAAGGCAAACCTTCCCTTCCCATTGCAAGGATCCAACTCAATATCACACTGTAAGAATCAAAGTGAGGCTTCTCTGGACATTCTCACTGGCTTCAAGTGCATCAATCCTCCAGGCCTGCCGAGGTGGTGCATTAGGGAGTGAATGCATGGAAGACTGGTTGAGTCAAGTTGGCTTGGAGATGCTGTTAGGTGCCATGCTGCCCACTGGAATGGTGTGCTCGTCCAGCTTCACACTCATGTCATGTGGCAGCCACTGGTCATCAGGAAAAAATTTCTTCACATCCTCAGCATGCAGTTGTTATTTTGTTCCCATGGAGAAACCCATATGATGTTCAGCAGGTGACTTTCTGTCACACCTGGGGGTGACTCTAGGCTTCAAGTGATCCCCCACAGCAGCTTCTCCAGGTGTGGCTTCCTGCGGCCTGAGGGCGGTGTCTCCAACACAGCTATGTGTCCCAGCTCCGCACTGTGAGAGCAGCAGCAGAGATGGGCTCATTTATAGTTTTTGATGTTTACATCTTCTAGTGTTCCCATTCCATTTTGCAGTTATGTGCTTCCATCTGGAATCATTTTCCTTCAGAATTCCCAATAATGTTACTTGTAGTGCAAATCTGCTGGCAGCAAATCCTCTCAGCTGTGTTTAACTGTAAACATCTTTACTTATCCTTCGATTCTGAAGGATTTTTTGCTGGATATAGAATATTGGTTTGCAGGGTTTGTTTGTTTTTCTTTAGCACTTTAAAATGTTAATCTGTCATTTTCTGACTTCCATAATTTCTGTGGAAATGTCAATCATCAGCCTTTTTGATGCTCATTTGGGGGTATTATCTCTGTTTTTCTAGGTATATGAAGATTGTCAGTTTGTTTTTAGCATTCAGATGTTGGACTGTGATGTGCTTAGTTGGTTTTGTTTGTTTTGTTTTATTTTCTATGTGGGGTACACAGAGCTTCTTGAATGTATAGTCATGTCTTTAATTAGTTTGGGGAAATTCCTAGACAATATTTCTTCCAATATTTCTTTTTATATGCAATATACTTCTTATAATACATAAAACCTTTCTTATCTCTTCGTTCAAATGTTACTGTTTTACTAAGGAAGTAGCACATGATCTGGGCTTTGGCACAAACATCATACTTCCTGCTTTCTTGTAATGAGGCTACATAATCAATTTAAAAGTTGAGAAAGTGCTAAATTAACCCAGATTTCTGACATTTTATGCAATAATGTAACATCATAATCCAACAGGCAAAGGGAAAATAAAACAACATCACTGTTTACACAAATTGGAAGAAGGTATCTCTATATTATATAACTAACAAGGAATTCTTACTCAGAATGCATAAAAAATATGTTAATTATAAGACACAAAGTCAAATGGAAAAATGGGAAAAGAGTATAAAGAGGCAATTTATAGAAGAATAGCCAATAAAATGTGAAAAAATAATTTTCAATCCCATTACTAATCAGAAAATAAAAATGAAAACAGTAATGAGGTATAACTTCTCACTTATATGAATGTCAATAAAGACATCATTGATGCACGATGTTGCAAAAAACTTGAAGAAATATAAATTTGTATACATTGCTGGCTACAAGTATTTGGAGGGCAATTTGGCAAAATCTAGTAGGTTGAATGAACTTGTCTTTGACAATTTCACTTTTATGCACATATATGTGTGTAATGAGATATGTATATAAATATTCATTGTTGTTTATAATAACCAAAATTTGGGAATAAAGTAAATATCCATCAACAGGGAAATGAGCACACCGTGCTGTATTTATGTAATGGAATACTATAGAGTAGTAAAAATAAATGAAGCAGATCTTCATAAAACAAAATGGATTTAGAGGGTATATCCAAAACAATAGTAAAAATGCATGATGACAATGGATATATATGGTGTGACATCATATGAGTATTTTAAAGCACATAGAACAATACTTCATGTTGCCATGAGTTATTATATTTATAATACAAGCATTAAAATATGCAGAGAATTGTGGCACCTTAATGGCTCAGGTGGTTAAGTATCTGACTTTGGCTCTGGTCATGATCTCGTGGTTCATGAGTTTGAGCCCAGCGTTGGGCTCTGTGCTGACAGCTCAGAGCCTGGAACCTGCTTCAGATTCTGTGTCTCCCTCTCTCTGCCCCTCCCCCACTCGTGCTCTGTCTCTCAAAAAATAAACATTAAAAAAATTAAAAAGAAATATGCAGAGAATGTATACACTCCAATACCAGGAGAGCAGTTACTTCTCATGAGAGAGGAAAATAGGATGAGGTGCATTTTGAATCTTGAGCTCCATTAAAATAGAAACAGCTCCTGAAACAAATCTGACATCTTTTCTAAACTGGGTCAATTATACTAGTTTTCTGTAATTTTCTGTACAGTTGAAACCTTTCATGATTAAAATTAAATTGTAAAATTTAAGCTCTATTTTTATGTTAAAAATTTTGAGCTGAGTTTAAAGGAAGTATTAACCTTTAATGAAAGAAAATGTATAAAATTTGTAAAGGTTCAACCTTAGGAATAATCCTGGAAATACCAATTAAAATAATGATGAGATATAATTTTATTATGACAAAGAAGTGAATTTATTTTTCTGCTCGTTTAAAACCCAGTGTGTTGGGCATTTGCATACATTCTTAGATTCTTAGATGGAGATAAACTGATAGAACTTTGTAATGTAATTTGTCAGCATATACTGAGAGCATTAACATGTTCATACCTCTTGACTAAGTTACTTCCCCTTCAAGGGAACTGAAGAGTGGTTGTTAATTAGTGATGAAATTTTGGACTATTTTTATTCTTATCTTTATAGATACTTTTAATTTTCTATATAGTATACAGTGAATATAATAACATATTTCAAAATCAAAATATAACCTATTAGTTTTGCATGAAAAACTTGAACACCCTAACAACAAAAATCCTAGGAAAATAACTAAATGCTATCTTAGTGCAACTAGGAAGTTGTATTAGATATAGCGAAGCCACAGGACAAATGATTAATAGTGTTCCTCAAAGTGTGGCACAAGTATACCTTCTAATCATCTGGAGTCGTTGTCTGTCATGTACATCTTTGCTAACTCAAACCCACTAAATCAAAACCCCCAGTCATTGGGCATAGGAGCCTGCCATATAACTGGCTCCCTGGATGGTTCTCATGTGCAAAATTCGTTAATTACATTACCAAAAAAGCCAAAGCAGTATCACATTCTTTGGAAACTGAACATGATTTAGTGCAACTGAATTGTAGCTTACTGGTGATGTTGGAATGGGGGAGATACATCTGGAGAGGAATGTCATGGCCCACTTTTAAGAAGCCTTAAATGACACACTAGGGGCTTGGGCAGTTAACATGAAGATTCAACAGCAAACATCTGAAGAGTTTAAGAGGAGTAAATCTTGATAAGATTTTTTTTTCAAAAAGATTACCCTGGCATCAGTGTGGATGATTGGATAGGGAGCAGATAGGCAGGGAGGAAATTTGGGAAAATGTTTTAGTTTTCCTGGAATAAGATAAGCAGCACTAGAATAGACTTGAACAGATATACTTGGTTACCAACTGAATACTGAGTGAAGACAAAATAATTTTGGATGGTTCCAATGCCCACATTTGCTTGCCTTCATTCTAGGCTTAAAATACCTAGACGAAGAATCTCTTAAAACTACAAACTCCACTTTTCCACCTTTCCTTATTTTTATCACAAGACCCATATTTTACTGGAGCCACTATTACAATACAGGAACAGATACTCCAAAGAACATTACGGAGTTACATCATTAGCTAAATGTCTACGAGACTGTTGGCAGAGATAGCATGTATATCTAGAGATGCTGTGATCCAGGCAGTTTTAAAGGCTCCACTGCAGTTTGTATGGTTAAACATGTGACAGTGTGTGTGCATAGAGCAGGAATGAGTGGCGGTCCAGAGTAATTTTTTTTTTTTTCAATAAAAGACTATGTTATTTAAAGCCAGCCTGTTCTATTTTGTGTCTTTTTGTACCTAGAACGAGACATTCCTTTTAATCAGGCTGTCTGGTGAAACCACAGCAGTGACTTGTCTTCAGGCTGTGGCGAGAAGGAATTTCACTTAGACTGCAGGATGACCTACAACAGCTTTATATACTTCATTAAAATAAAATGGCAGAGGTTTTGGCGTATTAGAAAATTGTTTTCAAAATTCCTACCCAAGCTGGACAGAAAGCTGCAGCTGTAGCTGAATGTAGGCTGAGCCATCTCCTGAGGGCTTTGGCTGCAGGGGACGTAAAGGCAGCAAATACCAAATCAAGCTTCCCTGTAGCACTTGGAATCCCCAGAATTCCCAAAGGTTCTGTACATAAGATCCTCAGAGTACATAAGACCCTTTTGCTCTGATCATTCTCAAAAACCACCAAGAGTAGTCGCAAATACGGTCTTATTCCACCAAAAACCTTTTAATGACATGCTGCATCCCATATAAAAGCTATAAAAGCATTGGCTCCTCCTCTCACTCCTTTTAAAATTTCATTGGTTTGTTGGAAAACGTAAGGTATTTTTCCTGTAGAGTGGCCAACATTATGGATTTGGCTGGTTGACTTCCCCTGGTTTCTTCCAACTTGTTCCTTTATCCCCAATATTGCCTCATGAATGATAGATCTAGAGGTTTGATTAACTTTGGGTTCAATTTTTTTTCTTCAAGATTTCTTCATGGGGAGGAGGTGTGAGCTACTTCATCATATCAAGAAGCAAAGAATGTCTGTTGCCACTGAAATTATCCATGGATTCAGAGACATAAGCCTAATTCCTCCATCAACCTTTTGAGCCACGACTTCGGCATCCACAGATGATCATTACCCAGATGCATACTTTCATTAGAGGTATCTTCTAACATCTTCATGCATGTATAAGGTGAGATTCTTCTATGAATAACTTTTATACACTATTTAGTTTCCCGGTGGTATAAATTTAATGATAAATAAAAAAGGATAAATACTTTATTCTTTCTGTTAACTTACCAGTTTTCAAAGTAATGGGAGAGTGCCCTAGCAGTCTCCAAATGTGACCAAGGAGGCGTGCATGTGTGTGTAATTAATTCATTTTTATATATTTACATATATTGTGGTCATTATTTGTTTTGATGTTCATATTGCCTTATTTTAGATCATTGAAAGGCCCTTGTTGTTACCCTCCTGTTTTTATGATATGATTCATTAGTCTTCTTTTTTAATGGTTTTTAATGTTTCTTTTATTTTGGGGAGAGAGAGAGACAGAGTGTGAGTGAGGGAGGAATAGAGAGAGAGGGATTCACAGAATCCAACACAGGCTCTAGTCTGTGAGCTGTCAGCACAGAGCTCCATGTGGGGCTCAAACCCACACACTGTGAGATCATGACCTGAGCCAAAGTTGAATGCTTAACCAACTGAGCCACCGAGGTGCCCCTGATTCATTAGTCTTTGATAGCTTCCTCGCTATCTGGAATAAGATGGCCTAAATTCATCTTACATATTTCCAGTTCTAGACCTGGAGTTGGTGATTTCTCCTCAGAACCCTGGTAGGTGTACTTACTGCCACTGGATTATCATTGCTTCAAGGACTTTTAAATGGAAAACACTTTTATTTTTTTAAAAGAGAAAATATACTTTCAATTCATACTAATATTTGTAATTCCAATTTAAAAGTTAAAGGCTTTTTCTTAATTTCTTTATTTCATACTTCTGTCTTTTTCTCTTAACACTGAAAATCTTGACTTCTAAAGAAATATATTTTCTATATATGATAGGTTCAAAATAACAGTATCAATATTACTAATGACTACTAATCTGCATTTTCAGATTTCTTCAGAATTTATATGACCCTTAGATCATAGCCTTTAAAAGACATATAGTCAAAATACTGGCTTTGAAAGTCACCGGAAACAATTACATATTCTTTGTATAGTTATGCCACCATCTGATATTCATTTGGGTTCAATTGTTTTAGTTTATTTCTAATTGCAGAAGGAATGCTTTCTATTCTTTTTAATTTTGGTTTGTTTTTTTTTTTTAATTTTTTTTTCAACGTTTTTATTTATTTATGGGACAGACAGAGACAGAGCATGAACGGGGGAGGGGCAGAGAGAGAGGGAGACACAGAATCCGAAACAGGCTCCAGGCTCTGAGCCATCAGCCCAGAGCCTGACGCGGGGCTCGAACTCACGGACCGCGAGATCGTGACCTGGCTGAAGTCGGACGCTTAACCGACTGCGCCACCCAGGCGCCCCTAATTTTGGTTTTAAATTATGCAGTGTTTGCATGGTATAAGATCAAAACTATATAATATCTCCATACCTGTCCCATCCTCTGTTTCCTCCTTCCTGGTATAGGCAACTATTTTTAATATCCTTATGTCCTCTGTGATGTGTATATTTTATTCATATTGTTCTAGACCCTGTTTTTTAAATGTATTCTGAGGATAAGATGATACCCATATATAGATATTTTGCTCATTTTTCATCCATAATTTCTTCAACCAATCCCCTATTGATAGTTATCTGGTTTGTTTCCAGTTTTCAGTTGTTCCGAATAATACATCAATGAATGTCCTCAGGCTTATACCATTTTGTACTGTTCTCACAATACCTTTGGGATAGATTTGTTTGTTTTGATTTTATTTGAGAGAGAGAGAGAGAGGCAGAGGGAGAGAGAGAAAGAAAGAGAGAGAGAGAGAGAGAGAGAGAGAGAGAGAGAGAATCTTAAGCAGGCCCCATGCTCAGCGCAGAGCCTGATAAGGGGTTTGATCCCATGACCCTGGGATCATGACCTGAGCTGAAATCAAGAGTGGGATGATCAACTGTGACCCCTGGGTCACCCAGGTGCCCCTGGGCTAGAATTTTAAAAGAGGAATTGTTCAAAGGGCAAATGCATTTATAATTTTGCTAGATTAGGGGAATACTTTTAAACATATTAATCTTGCCATGAAAACGTAGGAATTAAAAAAAAAGTCATTACAGAAAAAAAAACTGTTTAACTGGAATGATCATATTTATCAAGAATATTTCAGGGCGCCTGGGTGGCTCAGTCGGTTGAGCGTCCGACTTCGGCTCAGGTCATGATCTCACAGTCTGTGAGTTCGAGCCCTGCGTCGGGCTCTGTGCTGACCGCTCAGAGCCTGGAGCCTGTTTCGGATTCTGTGTCTCCCTCTTTCTCTGACCCTCCCCTGTTCATGCTCTGTCTCTCTCTGTCTCAAAAAAATGTTAAAAAAAAAAAAAAAGAATATTTCATTAGTGGAACTTAAATTATTAAATTCATGCATGCTCTCTGGTTTAATATAAATAAACACCTTGAACAGTTAAAAATTTTAACAATTTTAGTGGTCTCCAGTTTATTATGTCTTAGGAAGTAAGGTAACGATAGAATATTAAAAGCCATCTATTCTATATGTATAAACATATGTATACATGTGAATGGGGATGATGGATGGAAACACAGTTAAAGAGAGAGAGAATTTTATCCCCAGAAGAAAACATTTCTGATTTTAATAAATTTGCAAACTTTTTATTCAGTCAAAAAAGTTATTTTATTGTCTTTTAAATGACACAATAGAAATAGAAGTTAATCATGTCTACCTAACAGCACTTGTAATATTTTTCTCAAGTGTTGATAAATCCGCAGGTTTGTTTCCTTGGACTTAAAATATAATTCAACTTTTAAATGCAAAATGAAATGTATTTGCTGGTCCTTTTTATGATCATATGTATTAAGACAACATGATTATACTGTCTTATGCTTTTCAATTGCTATCACCTTCTGATTTCAGGAAGAACAACCCCAAGAACTGGGTGAGTCATATTTGCTTTTATATCTTACGCACAGTAAGAATTCAACCTCACATAGGTGAACAGTAAATTAAAAATAATAGATTCACATTTGAATAGCAGCTGGTTATGTATAAAAATATCCAAAAAAGTAACCTGTAGCAATAAAAACTGGCAAGTAAATCATTAATGATTCATTCACCCATGTTATATTATTATTCAGATATAACCGTAAAGGCAGTAGCATTCACAAAATGAAATATAGAAAAAAAAAAAGTTAAAATTGCCTCTTCCAAATCTTCACCCGTCTGTTAGCAAAGAAAAGTTTTGGCATCTTCTTATTCTTTTCCTTCTTCAAAGCTAAAGTCAACAAAGTAAAAATAAATATCATATATCTCCAGCCCATACACTCACTTTAAATCAACAGTGCCGACATGCTTACCAGCTCACCTCAACTGTTTTTAATGATTATAAAGTCAGTTTTACTCACTATCCACTCAAGTTAGTAACTTTCTACCTTTAAAATGCAAGGATACAGCTACTGTCTATTGTAGCTAGACAGCATTAGCATTTGACAAAACTGACCAGTACTAAAATGCTATTTATGTAGAAGTAGTCTTGAAATGTCAATATGCTATTAGGAAAATGGATACATAAAAATATAAATTTGCTTATAAATTATTTATAAAATTAGTTTAAAAATGGAATGAAGAAAAAAATCATTACCTTTTACACAAACATGTTTGCAATCCTTCATGTTAATAAAGTTATTCTCATTCCCTCCACAGCCAGTGTAGGTGAAGGCCTCACAAGCTTTGTGTCTCGGATTAAAATAATAGCGAGTCACGTTAGCGGAGCATAGTCCTTCATCTTTTGGACTATAGCAATATGATGGACCTTTATAAAAAAAGAAAATAAAATTAGAAATGCAGTAATACCAGAATTAATAAGTTGTGATTACTGAAGTAACTGAAGAAAATCTAATCCCATAGAAGCTTCATTCTGAATCCAAAATATCATACTAAACCATTTCAAAAGCGTGTCTCAATTTTCAAGAAAGCTTACATGCTATACTTTGCTAAATCTAAAATTTTCATAAACTGGAGAGAATTTCTTCCGAAGCTATGTCTTTGTATCATTTGAACGTGTAAAAAAATTGAACCCAAAGAACAGATATGGTCTGGTAGAAATGGGCTATGTTTCAAGGGCTGATATATGTCATGCTTTAGTAAAGTTTCTTGTGTTGGTAGGTTTATTTTAAATGTTTTTATCAGCTCTCCTTCCACTATTAATCAAGAATGCATGTATCTATTTCCCAAGTAGCCACTGGAACATTTACATTTACACAAAAAATTTAAGGAAACACCAGCAACCACCATCTGTCCATTAACTCAAGATTTTACATTTTGAACACAGCAAATAGCTATAGAGCTCCCTCAAATCTCTGCCAAAGCAAGTTTTCCTTGTTTGTTAAGTTTGTATATATTTGTGTATGTCTGCTATGCCAAGGGAAAATGCCTGTATTGTCTCTCTCTACAAAAATGCTGCCTTAGTAACACATCATTTTTAGGGAGTGAGGGGGTGAGGATGTAGGTAAGAACAAAGAAGGGTAACAAAGAAGGATAGAAATCTCTTTGTCCTGCAATTTGCAGTTACTAAAGGATACAGAAATCTAGCCAAAAACTTTAGATAGAAATTTTGAGTTTCACCATCTTAAGTCTGTATATATTCCACTGTCTCCTATAATAAGTGATTCCAAACCTGAGGTCATGACATTCAGAATACTGTAATTTTTATGTGTAAATTAAGTAGATAAGAAATAGTTCTAAAGAAACAATCCAGAAGAGGAAGCAAAAACTAAAATCATGCATGGCTTTGTGACTTTCCAGCCCTGAGAACTTGGCAAGTCATGAACTTCTGGTAGCCTGTCCTCTCATATGTAAAAATGGGAATAATTCTACTTCCTCACAGGGCAATTGTGTGAAGATCGATATCATACTATATGTGAAATCACCAGAACACAAGCCATGTGAATTCCACATCAAATTGTTGATTTTTTACTCCTAGAGTCTTAATAAAGAAACGAAATAGCAACACCATAAAAGTAGTATTTACTTTTTTTTGGTGCACAGAAGCCCATACAGGTAGCCTCATCTGGGAACCTGTTCTCATTGCTGTGACACCCGCCAGATAGGAATTTTTCACATGTCATGGAACTGAGATTGAAGAAATACTCTTCTCTGGGCTCTCCACACTGCCCCTCACTGACTTCCAACCTGCAAATTTTGGGAACTTCTAGGAAAAGGAGGGCATAAAACAGTGTTAGTCAAAAATTATCTTAGGATTACATCAAAACTTTACTATATTTTCAGAAACAACTGGGGAGAAAACAGCATCACATTTAGTACTGGGATAGTAAATCCCCAAGAGACTTTTCATTAATCCAGTTATTTTAGCTTTTTTTTTTTTTTTTTTTTTTTTTGTAACAGTGGCTCCAGACCTGAGTCAGCCAAACGTAGTGGGAATTCTCTGTTCTCACAGGGTGTTCTGATTTTTCTACACATGAAGTTAATTAAACTTATTCACACGGATGGGTATTTTCCTTTGGCTTACTTCCCTGAATTGCAAAGTCCCATGTTCTGTTACTGGCCTTAACAGATACAATAAATATAATTAAAGTAAAATAGAAAACATTATCATGAATCTCCACAATATCCCTGTACTAAGCCAAAACATGTTTGGGCATCCAGGGACAAAAGGAAAATGTATAGTTAGCTAAATCATACTTTAATAATAAAATCCAGTGAAAGTATTTCAGATTGATGGATGATCGACATGAGGAAACAGTGACTTCAAGGAGGCATAAAATTAAATTACCACCAGCCCTTCCCTGCAAGGAGCGCGCAAGAGTTCTGAGCTTGCGTGCAACAACTTACTCTCTATCCTCCAGCAAGCTTCATCGCAGGCCTCCCAAGTTTCGAAATTGTTGTCGTTGCCCTCGCAGCCCCCGTACATGAACTTGCGGCAGCTCTGTGTGTACCTGTCGTAGTAGTAACTGGGGATCCGGGCCCGGCAGGGCCCTTCGTCCGGGGGCAGGAGGCAGATCTCCGCATTGTTTCCTACAGGAGGGTCAAAAGGAGAGCCTGAGAGAGGGAAGGAGGTCAGCCACGTCTCCCGTCTCCCAGGAAGGTAGAGGCTTCCCGGGGGAGTTCTGTTCCGAGCAGAGGGGGGTTTGCAGGAGAGAAAGTACAAACTTCGGCGGGAGTGCCTCTTCCCACGGCTTTAGACTCCCTGTGCGGCAGGGGCCCGGGGAAATCCGGGTGGAGAGGGCGGGTGCTGGGGGCCCCACTGCCGCAGCGCCCTCACTGCCTACCTCAGCGGAAGCCTGGCGCAAAGAGGGGGGTCCCAGACCAGCCCATACCTGGTGTCTCCTGAACACCATCTCCCAGCACGGTCCCCATCAGGAGCAACGGCAGAAGTAACAGCCGGAGAGGTCCAGTAGGGTCCATTGTGTCCGGTTCAATTGGCCCTCGGGGCGAGGCGTTCCTTGAAAGTCCCGTTGGAAAAGGGTGCACAGAGTCCAGCCTCTAGGCGGCCTGGGTGCCGACGTGCTGGGTGCTTGCTTTATGTAGTAGGGTGAGCCGCCTCCGACCCCGGACGGGGCGGAGCGTGCCTGTGCGGAGCCTGGAAGGGAGGCTGATTCATGCCCTACTGGGCTGTGTGACCCGCCACAGCAGGGCGCTGGAAAGTGTGCGGGGGAGAGGAATTCCCCACCAGGTTGAACCTGCCTCTCCCAAACTTTCTCTCGCGGCCTGGCGGGGGTGGCCAGATGTGGCATTGTGTCAGTGATGGGAAGTCGGCAAGCTAGAGGGAAATGACCTGGGGGTGATTGCACAAGGTTCCAACTTGCAGCATCACCCTGAAGCCTGAGTCCATGTTCTGAAAGCTCGAAATCCAAGTACTGCAAGGGCAGAAAGAGAGTGTGAAATTCTTTGGGCTGAGGGGAGCCTGGCTCATTGCAATAGATACCTTCATTAGATTAGAAATTTGAGTGTGTATATTTATTTACATTTATATGTATGTACACATTTCAGTCAAGATCTAATCTCCATTTAATAAAAGGCTCATAATATCTCAAGTGTACAGCACTATTCCAAATCAAGAATTCGAACATTTACAGCACCCCAGAGCATTCTCTCATACCCTTTCCCAGTCAGTCCTTCCCATCCCAGGCAGGGGCAACCACTTCTGATCCCCAGACGTCCGTTTTGCCTGTTCTTGAATCACATGCAAATGGAATCCTAAAGTATGTACTTTATAAAGTTTTGTACTTCTTTGGCTCCACTACTGTTTTTTTTTTTTCAGTATATGAAATTTATTGTCAAACTGGTTTCCATACAACACCCAGTGCTCATCCCAAAAGGTGCCCTCCTCAATACCCATCACCCACCCCCCATCAACCCTCAGTTTGTTCTCAGTTTTTAAAGTCTCTTGTGCTTTGGCTCTCTCCCACTCTAACCTCTTTTTTTTTTCTTTCCCCTCCCCCATGGGTTTCTGTTAAGTTTCTCAGGATCCACATAAGAGTGAAAACATATGGTATCTGTCTTTCTCTGTATGGCTTATTTCACTTAGCATAACACTCTCCACTTCCATCCACGTTGCTACAAAGGGCCATATTTTCATTCTTTCTCATTGCCACATAGTATTCCATTGTGTATATAAACTACAATTTCTTTATCTATTCATCAGTTGATGGACATTTAGGCTCTTTCCATAATTTGGCTATTGTTGAGAGTGCTGCTATAAACATTGGGGTACGAGTGCCCCTATGCATCAGTACTCCTGTATTCCTTGGGTAAATTCCTAGCAGTGCTATTGCTGAGTCATAGGGTAGGTCTATTTTTAATTTTTTGAGGAACCTCCACACTGTTTTCCAGAGTGGCTGCACCAATTTGCATTCCCACCAATAGTGCAAGAGGGTTCCCGTTTTTCCACATCCTCTCCAGCATCTATAGTCTCCTGATTTGTTCATTTTAGCCACTCTGACTGGTGTGAGGTGATCTCTTAGTGTGGTTTTGATTTGTATTTCCCTGATAAGGAGCGACGTTGAGCATCTCTTCATGTGCCTATTGGCCATCCGGATTCCACTACTGTTTTTAAGACACACCATGTTATTGATAGTTCATTCCTTTTAAATGCTGAGTCCATTCTTCCAATGTTTGAATATATTACAGATGTCCTGTTAGTGGACATTTGTGTTGTTTCTAGTTTGGGACTGTTAGGAATAAAGCTACTTTGTGTGCACACACAGCTTTTATTACTCTCAGGTAAAATATTTATGAATGTTAAAAACTGCCACTTTTCCAAATTGATTATACCATTTTATACTCCGCCCCCCCCCCCCCCCCCCACCCCGAGCCACGTGTAAGTATTGTAGCTATGTTTTTTGAGCTGGAACATCAAAGTCCAAAGAGAAGTGGGCTTAGGGGATCACAGATTCGCCCCTTCCTGCACATTTCCTAATTGTCAGTGCATCTTTATTCAACGTTTATTTGGGACAGAGAGAGACAGAGCATGAACGGGGGAGGGGCAGAGAGAGAGGGAGACACAGAATCGGAAACAGGCTCCAGGCTCTGAGCCATCAGCCCAGAGCCCGACGCGGGGCTCGAACTCACGGATCGCGAGATCGTGACCTGGCTGAAGTCGGACGCTTAACTGACTGCGCCACCCAGGCGCCCCAGTGCATCTTTATTAAAGTTCACTGCTCCTTTAACATGTTAGCCCCAGTCTAACCTTTTATTTACACAAAACAAATTATTCACATTTGGTTTTCACATAAAACGTTAAAGATATTTTTAGAGAATATTTTAATGGGTTCTCTTGATGAATGTGTCTTCCCTTCCTCCCCTTTTTCCTCTTGTTGTATTTAATATTTTCAAGAGAATAATTATTCCTGGCTTCTCCTGAGGTCTGGATGGAGTTTACAGGAGTTCTCTTCCAAGTTTCTGAGAAACACTATGCTCACACGTAACAGTCTGGGACATTTTGCACACTATATCCCTCGTGCCAGTTTTCATTTATCCTGATGTCACAGCATAGGATCATATTCTTAAGAAAACTAGCCTCTTCTGGAAATATTCAGTGTTACTGATGCTGTCAGATTACCAAATATCTGTGATTAAGACTGACAGTCCAAGATATAAAGATAAATGTTTAACAACCAGCTCTCAGGAAGGGGAATACCAGGAGGGGGTGGGCGGGGGTGGTGTTTTTGGTGTGTATAGTTTACTGATTTCCATGGTATAAATGCTCCCATCATGGCCAGTTTCAGGCTACCAGAGTTGGAAATAGGTACAGCGTGAGCTGGCTTTAGCACACCAACTACTGAAATAGCCAGCTGGTTTGGGAAAGACACATTCCTAGGAGGAGCAGATTAGACCCTCTCTGTACCTCTCAAATGTTAATAGGAGAGGGAAATTTTACCAAACAGCCAGTATCACATTCAGGGGAAAATTCAACTTCAAATCTATCTATTTTCATTCTTCTGAGTATGATTACATATATCTCATTCGTGGACTAAACTAAATTGAAGGACTGATTCAAACTTGTCATTCAGCAATGGCTGTTGTCACGTCTGTTCTTTGTTCTCAGGTGCTGGTACTTTTTGATCATCTTTTGCTTCATATAAAATGAGGAATCTTTTGGATTAGGGCAGACTGTTTTGGGAAGTTGCATGCTGCAATGGGAAAATGAATTTTACTCCTTGCTCCTTCAGACAAGTCACATAAACTCTGAGCCTCAGTTTCCTTATCTGTAAAATGGGTAAAATGACTATTCTTGTTTACATGTGTGTTATAAGGATTAAAAGGCAAGTGCGTAGGCATGCAAAGAGATGTGCTTCAGCTTCTCACACACAGGCCCAGAATCCCATTGCAAACCTTGGCACAAAACTTTAAGATCGAGTATCAACCATAATCAGGAAATAGCAACATGATCAGACAAACAGCAATACAATCAGAAAACTGGCCTTGTAAGACTGAAACCTTTCCACATTGTTCCCACCAGCTCTCCTCTTGGCTGAGCTCAGAGGCTACCCCTCTGCCTGGGAAGGTGTCACACAATCAGATACCTATCCATGATGGTTTCTTCTGGGGAAATGAGTCTCAGGATTCTTTCAGCCAGAGCAGTGTACTTAGTCCTGCTAAGTACTCAGACATGCTGTGTTACAAACACATGGAGGGGAAGGGGAAAGGGCCAAAACCAGGCTTTTCACCCCTCTGTGGTGTAGAGTCTGTGGACACAGGTCAAAATTCGAGTTCAGAGATATTCTAGAAATGTTAATTTCCTTCCTTTATTCTGTGTGCTGTAGGGTGCATCTCTTATTTTTTTTTTTAAGTTTATTTATTTATTTTGAGAGAGAGAGAGAGAGAGAGAGAGAGAGAGAGAGAGAGAGCAAGCAACAAGCAGAGAAGGGGCAGAGTGAGAGGGAGAGAAAGAATCCCAAGCAGGCTTCATGCTGTCAGCAAGGCCCTACTCAGGGCAGGGCTCAATCTCACAACCTTGAGATCATGACCTGAGCCACAATTAAGAGTCAGATGTTTAACTGAATGAGCCACTCAGGCGCCCCATAGGATGCATCTTTAACACCCCTGTGACCACTGAGCAGAGACAGGGAAGGAGAATTGAACAAGTGAAGACAGGTAGAAGTTTGAGATTTTCAAGCCAGGTTATCAGGAAGGAAATTACTCCTCTTAATTGCAAAACACTTCAGTATTTTTATATCCATGAAAAAGATACCTTCCAATATAAGGGGAATCTAAATTTCCTGGGACTACTTTAAATTAATGAATTTATACTTAGGACCATGTGGAAGGGCCAAATGACTACTACAATCAGCCTCCATAGGGACGTCATATTACTTCCATATCCTTAAACTAGTATCTAGGCCAAAGGTTACCACATAGCAAAGGAAAAGAATTCCTTTATCCAAAGTCAACAGGAAGTGCAAGGCTGGAGGGAACTGGGAAGAACAGTCACCCAAATTGATTTGTCATTGTTATACCAAGTAATAGCTTTAGTAGCTGTGGCCAGAAAGTAGAGGTTCAAAATAGTTTGGAGTTCTGTAAAATAAGGCATGGAATTCTTATCATTTGAATGCTAAAGGAACTATCAATATCATCTATTCCACTATTTTCACTTCACAGAATTATAAATTGAGACCTGGAGAGATAAAATGGCTGGTCATGTTTATTTACCTTAGTTGTTGGCAGAGACTAGAATCCAAGTTCTGATACGCAGGCCTGTATTCTTTCTAAGCCCATACATGGGCTCTTTCTACTGTACAAGGCATTGGAGGAAAACACTAAAAACCAGAATTGAAGCACACAGAAGCTACAGTGACTTCAGGAGCACCTGTGCATGTGTCAGATCCTTGCTTCTGTTCTTTCTCACCACCACCACCACCCCCGACCCAGTAAAAAATGGATATGAGGTTGATTTGGAACACATTAGCTCCTAGAATTCCCAGTCCTGAAGTATGATGTTCTGTCTTTTGAGAGCCACACATGCTTGGACTGTCATCATGAATTTTAGGAAAGGATTGAGGCAGATGGTCCTCCTCTCTGTCAGACACCTTAGAGGTGGCATGGTTAGCTCTTGAAGGAATGAGGAGAATTAATTGAGTCCGGTGATTTGGGGGATATGTATTATATAACATAGTCACTTAAGGAATTACACTGATAACTCCTTAGTAAACAAAATTCTTGCTGCCTTTTAGATTAAGCCCTCACAAAATAAAATCTGAAATGAATCCAGCTGGCTCTAACAAGAAGTTTACACATTTGATAAGAAAGGCAGTTAATCTTTTCTGAGAGATTAGGGATCACGAGGAATTTGTTAAAGTTTAGGCAACTCCTTCACCAAGGCGTTTTTCTCGCGAGTTGGACCACATACGAAATGTTTACTCTATTGCGCCCTCTGTCGGACATAGAGTGCATCTGTGAGTCTTCTATAATAAGATGGAGCCACATAAGCGGATGAAACCTTCCCTATGCCTAATTTTATTATTCTTGTTCTCCTTAGGGAGAACGAGATAATGAAGTATTGAATATGTCTTGTACCATGGTCATTTTTTCATTCACCTATTTTTAAAATAAGCAGAATTAATATTTAACATGTGCCAAACCTTGTGCTAGGTGTTTGGGATACAAAGACAAACACATTAGGGATCTCATAGCATAATGGGGTAGACAGATGAATATCACATAACCAAATTGCAATATAGTGTTTTTGGTACAATATTGAATTATGTACTAGGTTTTATGGGATCATAGAGGAGGAAATAACATTTTATCAAGAGCTCAATTCAAAATAATAGGCAATCCATATAAACATATCTAACATTGTATCTTCTATGCCTGTGGGACACAGAGACTCATTCTTTCGACAGCTAGCTTTTTTGGTTGGTTTTTAAAGATGCTGTGGCTCTAGCAAAGCGTTGCCTTCTGTAGGAAGGTAGAATCTCAGAAACCCCCTTTCTCTTCTACCCAGATGTATGTTCCCTCAGCTATCATGCCTATCTAGGAGGCAGACCATCTTTTCTCTTGCTCAGGGTGCTACATATTTAACTATGTAGGGCATCTAGAAGGTTGGGACAAATTTGGGACTATATCATCCAAGATGTTTCGGGCACAGTACAGTCTCACCATCTGTCCAAAACTCTAGCCTGGGCTACCAATCCATCAGAGAGTGGCATGTCAGGAAGTGGGGAAGACAGAGAAAATCGTCTCTAACTCCTGAATATCATGTGGGAACCTCAATAGCAATAACTATAATGATGAATGTGATGTTTATTGAGAGTATACATTGTACTTTGCATACATTAGCTCATTAAATCTCCCACAGTAACCACTGAGGGAAATACTTTATTCTCCTCACTCTGCAAATGAGCACTGAAACTTCAGGTGAATATGTGTGTTGGCCAAAGCTATACAGCTATCTCAGGCAGTCTGAATCCCGATCCCGTGTTCTTACTCACTGTGTGCGCTTTTCTTTTTCTTACATAGTAGTGGGGACCCATGTCAGGCTTATCATATATAACACTTCCTCATGACCTTAGTTCAGTACCTGGGCAATTTTATCTCAGATTTCCTTTTTACTCAAACATAAAGTTTATCACTGAAAAGAAATAGATTACTTTAAATACAAATAGATACAATTTAAATACATTGCTGTAATGCTCCAAGAGAAACATCTGCCAAAGTTAGTAATCAGATTAGAGGATTGAGAGAGTTAATCACTAAAATCCTTATTTTAAGGGTTATATTTAGCAGAAAGTAATGGACCTTGACCTTTCTAGTATAAAGACACTCTTTCTTACAAAAATATTGTCATTTTTATGCTCTACCCCAAATCTCATGTTAGTTACACATTACTTACTAAAATGCCATAAGCCCTTCAAATGTTCATTTGTTCTGGTTTTGTGTGGAAAAGCTTTTGTATCTTAAATCACACAGGAAGGACAACCTGCCATTTGGGGGTGGGGGGAGGCAGTAGTTGCAGCTTGAAAGGGCAATACATCTCCTAAGACTCTTACTAATTTTTTTTTTTCTTTCTTGACTATTAGCCAAGGAAAACACTGAGTCCAACTGAAAGGTCTGTATTAGGAGGGAGTTGAGTAGAGTGGCATGGACCAGGTCTACTGAAGGAGCCAGAGAAGTGTGAGTTGTTCCTACAGGTCAATGGGATCTCCGGCATTCTCTGTCTTCCTGTCTCTTACAATAGAAGTTATGCCCTGGTCCAATCAGACACCAGCCCCTTAGCAACTGCTCTGGGTCTTTTCCCCTCTTGCCTCCTCAAGGACTAGACTCCTGTCACTTTTCTGTAACAACAGTGCTTCATCCCAGACTGTTTTCATCCCAAACTTAAAGTTCATATTTAACTCTCTATCCCTTTTCAGTTAGAGCCTTATTTCACTGCTCCCTTTTCCAGCAGAACTTACCAGAAATGTTTTCTTCACTATCTGCTCCAATTCCTTATCTTCCTTTCTTTCCACATTGCACTCCAATTAAACTTCCATTTCGGGAAGAAGAAGAACAGGAAGTACTCCTGTCAAGGGCACCTCATTATGTTTCCACATCTTACTGGACCTCTCAATTCATATGACAACCAAAACAGCTGCCCCTAAGGTCACCAAGGACCACATTTTTTCCATCTACCTTTTGTCTCAACAATGTTTAACAATTTCAAATCTTTCCTCATCCTTGAAATGCTTTTCTTTTCGTTTTTATGACACCACATTCTCTGGTTTTCCCCTATTTACTTGGTATTCCTTCTCAATCTGTCCTTCTCCTCTGCCTGCCCATTAAAGGTTGGGGTGACTCAAAGCTCAACCTTGAGAACTCTTCTCTAACTGTACTGTTTTTCAAATGTATATTCATACATATATATATATATATACACACACACATATATATGCACACATATATGTGCATACATATATGCACACACACACACATACGCATATTTGTGTATAGTCTTGATCTCACCTCTGAATTCCAAACACTTACCTCTACTTAATATCTGTATTTGGATGTCTAATAGACATCTCAAATATTATGTATCTTAAACTGAAGTCTTAGTCATAAACCTTGATCTTCCTTCTTTTTGTCAATGACACTTCTATGTAGACTTTCAAGCCCAAAACTGGAATTACTCTTGACATGCCCGTGTCTTCATCACCCAACCCATCAATAGTCCTGTCGGTTCTACCTGTAAGTCACATTTTTAATCTGCCCATATTTCTTTATATCCACGGCCACCAATATAGTTCAAATCTATTTGTTCTTAAGGGACCATTGTGTTCAGTTCTTACATAAATTCCCAGTTTCCACTTTTGTTCCCCACTCAGCCCCACACAGCAGAGTATTTTTAACATATCAGAGCATGTCACAATACCTCACTTCAAGATAAAATCTAAAGCCCTTCATTAGCTTCTCATTTTATTCCTCACCATTCCTCTGAGTGACTGTATGTGATCTAACTGCTCTCTCCCTTACTGACCTCACCCCCTCACTCTCCATCGAATCTCCCTCAAGTTACACTGTGTTCTCTATTCTCCTAGTACAACAAATTTGTTTCCACCTCAGGTCCTTTGCATGAGATCTTCCTTCTGCTTAGCCCTTCTCCTTGCATGAAATGCTCATCTCCTTATCTTTACTGGCTCCTTCTTGACAGTCTTGGTCCCACTGACACTACCTCTAACCAGTCTATATGATGTTGCTTCACATAGCGGTCACTCTTTATCATAAACTATAGCCTTTATTATCTGATATCACTATGTTGGTTCCTTTTGTTTTACTTGTCTTTTCATTATATCTAAGCTCTGCAACAGCAGGGAACTTACCTGTTGTATGCACCATTGCATCCCAGTGCTAAGAGCAAGACTTAGAAAGTGGGAGCTTATAAATGTCTGTGAAATAAACAAATTACTTATTATACCTCCCCTAGCACTTATCACAATCTAATATATGGTACATTTTATCTTGTTTTTCATCTTTCTCGCTCATTAGAATGTACATTCTTCATGGGCAGTGTCTTCTATATTTTTCTGTGCTCTACCCTCAAGCATCTGGTACATAATAGCACTCAGTAAATATTTGCTGAATGAATGAATAAAATGTTAGCTATTTTTATAGTCCCAAGTATAATTTCAGGACAAAAAGAATAGTACAAGATAAGAAAATTTATAGCCATATGATTACAAATTTGTTGTACATAATACAGTGGATTTGTTTCTGAAAAAGTGTCAAATTCAATGTTTATAAGTCAAAATATTTAAAGTGTGCTAGCAATATTTCTATTTCAAAGAATGTGCGATTGGTCCTCTATCAAATGGGGGACTTCTATAAGTAATTTCAATAATTCCCCCTAATATAGCCCTTATAAGTTAAATATTTTATTTTATTGTTTTACTTTTTAAGTTTTTTTTTTGAGAGAGAGTGTGTGTGTGTGTGTGTGAGAGAGAGAGAGAGAGAGAGAGAGAGAGAGAGGGAGGAGAGGGAGAGAGAGAGAGCAGGAATGGGGCAGAGAGAGAGAGAGAGAGAGAGAGAGAGAGAGAGAGAGAGAATCCCAAGCAGGCTCCGCACTGTTAGTGCAGAGCCAGATGTGGGGCTCAAACTCACGAATTGTGAGATCGTGACCTGAGCCGAAACCCAAGAGTGGGATGCTTAACTGACTTACCCACCCAGGCTCCCCATAAGTAAAATATTTTATCAGGTTTCCTTACTTCAAAATATGCTTATCTATAATGTGTAAAAACAAACAGAAAACAGGTAGATTTTGAACTTTATACTAGCCCACTTTAATTCTAGAATAAATCAGCAAGAATCCTAATGGAAACGCTGAAGATATTAAGCGTGAGACACTTAAGTTACTCTACACAGATTTATCCTCCCTACATCCCTCCCCCACACCCACAAAACCAAGGAAAACCATTAACAACCTAACATATTTTCAAAAGGCCCTGGAGGGGGCAGTATTGCCCCCACTGAGAACACTGCTGTATTGACGGGGCACAACTCTGAGATACTTCCTCCCTCTTCTCTTCCCTTTGCCGGTTTGGACCTTATTTCTTCTGATGGTAGTGAAGGATGGAAGAAGAAGTAAAAAGGCAAATATCTTCTACTAGGGTATGTTTCTCCCCTGAGTTAGCCATAAATTGCTACCTTAGCTTGTTGGTTTGTGTCTTCTGTCCTTCCCTTTTATATTCTGGTAAAGATGGGGTGAGTAATAGGTGAGCTTGGTAATAGGGGCAGGGGCAGTTATAAGATCTAGTCCCTCTTAGGACTTTCCATAGACAGGTGAGTCAACTTGGAAGCTTTGAATATAAGTGACCCAGGTATGGGCGGGGGGCGGGGGGCGGCGAGAGGGGGGATATGGCAGAGTGGGCTTAATGCCCTTTGTTTTCAATTTTGTGCTTTCTTTCTGTGTAATTCTAGAGTATGAAAAAACAAATCTATTCTTTTACACTAATTTGAAGAAGGGTAACAGTGTGCTGAAAACAAAAACAAAAACAAAGGTAAGTATGCTGGAGTCGAAAATACCCCAGACCAGAATACAAACACTTGTGTTATAACCCCAGCTCGTTTGCCACCCATTATATGATTTGGGGCACTTCAATCTCTGGACTGCATTTGCTTCTTCTGTAAAATGGGATAAGGCATGATTAGATGATGCCACATCTAAATTCATTCTAACCTCTCAGTGCAACTCTGAGCCTTTGGTCTCCATGCAGACAATTGCCCTTCTCTGTGTGTTGGGGTGTCCTTGAGGGAGGTTAGAGTTTTGATATTCGCTCTTTGAGTTTTCTCATGCAAGTCCTGTGGCATCAAATTTGGCAAGCATTCTCACATCTTCTAAGATTCGCCTCCATCAAAGGAAATGTGTTTTACTTAAAATATTATTAAATATCGTGAATCGCAGCATTTTAGAGTTGGGAGATCATTTGTTAATAATGTTAGAACTTTGCACTTTTCTCTGTGTCTAGGTGAATTTTCATGACATAGGTTGCAAGTGACTTTTTCAACTTCAAGATCCTCTTTTATGTATTGAACGATTCAGGAGAAAGGACATAAAAGTTATGAAAGATATGAATGCTCTTATAAAGGTCCTTACAACCCATTGTGCCTTAGATTTTTTAGAAGCAGAGCCTAAGGCTTTCCTTGTTCAAGTGACTTATCAAGGGTGGGCTCTCAGGAGAAACCTCTGAAGGAGGGTGGAAAGCATGATGAAGCAGCAGTTAAGCAAAGTTGTAGTTTCAGATGTCTAGCTGATCCTGATCCTATGGGGAGCTCTGGAAGGTTCTCAATCATAAGGTTGTTCTGCCCAGAGGCAAGTGGTCTGAGCTATTAGAACCCCACTTCAGCCAGCTATGTGCTACACGGGCCAGCTGAAAGCATAATCTCCCAGACATCACCTGCTGAAGTGCTTTCCATCAGCCAAGAACAAACTTACGCGGAAGGCTTACCCTTGGCAGTCAACACCTGCAGGTG
The DNA here is from genome assembly GCF_014898765.1 of Herpailurus yagouaroundi. NCBI lineage: Eukaryota > Metazoa > Chordata > Mammalia > Carnivora > Felidae > Herpailurus > Herpailurus yagouaroundi. The sequence goes on along the minus strand of NW_024412391.1, from coordinate 63,656,597 downwards.
TTGGGGAGATGAATACCCCACCCTGGAAAGGGAGATCTAGGCAGGGTACCAACAGTGTCTGCTATGCATGATATTAAATGAGTGAAATTATGTCCACATGATATCCTTTAAAAGCACTTATCAAGCTACCTATCAGCAAATGACATGTAGGATAACACAGTCTGAAAACCTGGAGGTACCCAGCTAACATGTACTGAGCACTAGCTCTGTACTACATACTCTATGTAATATTTATTCCTCTCAAGAAATCCACAATGTAAGTAATAATATTGCTTCTATTTCCTAGTAAACTGGGGCACAGAGAAGTTAAGTAACATGATCAGGGCCACACACCTATCAAGAGCCAATGAGTGACTATTTCATTGGCAAAAATATGGTAGGGATTCTCTAGAACAGAGAAAATTAAATTCTAAACCCTGTTCCAAATCAAAACCTCTTAGATTGGATTCATATTTTAACAGGTCCTAAAGTGATTTTTACACACATTGAAGTGTCAGAGCCATTACCAAATGGAATTAGTTTTCCAAAATGGAGAAAAGTTGTGCAAAGGCCAATGTCAACAGCTGAAAATGATCAGCAGAGATAGATGCACTTGTGAATGGTTATAGATAGTCTAAAGGTAGTGAGAAGAAAGGGGAGAATAAACTTGAGCATGGGCTCTTGAATACGAGGCAATAATTACATAGGAAGGAACAAACTTTTTGTTGTCATTGTTTCTTAAAATAGGAACAAAATAGCAAAAAAACTATAGGCAACATTAACTTTGGGTACTGATAGAGTGTTTTTTTTCTGTATTTGTGCTGGCATTTATTCCTAAAAACATACTAAAATGTCTATTTCTGGGGTGCTTGTGTGGCTCCCTCAGTTAAGCATTGGACTCTTGGTTTTGAATCAGGTCATGATCTCGTGGTTTCATGAGTTTGAGCCCCACGTTTGGCTCTGTGCTGGCAGTGCAGAGCCTGCTTAGGATTCTCTCTCCCTCTCTCTGACTCAACCCCACTCATGCTGTTTCTCTCAAATAAATAAAAACTGAAACTTAAAAGATAAATAAATAAAATGTCAATTTCCCAGAGAACAACAGTCTATTATAAGACTGAGAAAGGAAATAATGTTTCCTCAAAGGTTTTAGAAATGATAACACTGTGTAAGCACAGGGAAATAAGTTAATTTCTGATAAATTATTAGCAGAATATTTTTATGTAGATGTACAATGTTTGCTGAAATAGCATGTGACCTGAATGTGTCTACTTTAATAAAAACATATCATTATAAAAATTGGACCAGGGAAACAAAGGAGAAAAAGAGAGGACCAAAAAAGGAGAGATTATAAGTGATGCCACTTGGCCACAATGAAATATTTTCCAGACAGTTGCATATGGAACTGGACAGTTCCAGCAAGTGGACAGTTGCTTATCTTCCCCTTTGCCCACTGATAAAATCAAGGAGAGGAGATTTCTGAGAGTGCAAAAGATCCTTCTTCTATGATGAGCGTCAGTAGATCAGACCCACTATGCTACCTTTAACCTGCTCCATTTGCTCATCGTTGTTATCCAATGCATTGACAGTTATTACACACTTCCAAGTATTGTTTAGAGTAACATGCTAGTTTATTTTTGATTAATAAGATTGTTTGCTGTATTTCTACTCTATTGGTTCATAGTTCAATCTATTATTTATAAAGAACTCATAATAACAGTTTTTGTATGGTTCTCTGTTAATACCAGATTAAGTACTCTAGCGATCTAGGGGATTAATGGGCAGTCCTCAAAATGACCTCAAACTAATTTAAATGGCATAAATCATATGATGGAGGGCTTTGGTGTTGGAGAAGAAGGTTGGAGACCCAAATTTTTAAATTGTGTCAAAAAAAAAAAAACAGGGAAAAAGAGAGGCTTTTGGTGTTGCAGATTACATATGATTAAACTGACCTCCCCACAAACCTACTAGCAGGTGTTTAGAGTCCAATGCTTGGTTTAATCATATTAGTGAAGATTATAAAGGAGCTTTAAAATTGCAAGGCTAGCGTGTAGTGCTAGAATTGTTCAGAGAGCGTTCATAAGAAATCCATTATCACAGAAAACTAAAACAAAGAAAGAATTCACTTAGTAAGTTAAGAGTGGAGGGAAGTGTTGGCTAACATTGGCTTTAAACAAAGGCCAGCAATTCAGGTGCACGAACTATCTATTTTTTCAGCAGGCAAAAGATGCCAGTGATCAATATTGAGGACCTGACGGAAAAGGACAAATTGAAGATGGAAGTCGACCAGCTCAAGAAAGAAGTAACACTGGAAAGAATGCTGGTAAACTGCTGTTCTCTTTTGAATTTTATTTTAAACTGTAGATATAGTAGGAATACTGGGTCAGAAACCATTGCAGGGGAGCAGAATTTGCCACCCCAAAATATGTTCCTTTGGCATAAGCATTATTTTAGGCTGATTATTTTTAAGAAACAGCAGACAGTAGAGAAGCTCTGGAAACCAAGTAAAAGCTGCCCTTTTGTAAGAGACGTTTACAGTTATAAGAGAACTCTCCATTTGTAAGGGTGTCTTCTTCTGAGAAGGCATTTAGAGACTTAGGATTTAGAGAAGACTCTAAATCTCTAGAAACTCCTATCAGTAGAGAAGGCAAGGACTTAAGTCCACTTGATTTAAGTGGGTTTTTGATGACTGCTTTTCCTGGAAAACTCCCATAACTGGCCTGCTCCCCATATCCCCCAACATCTTTTGTCTTCAGCTGGAGGTGGTATTTAAGGGGGTATCTTAGGTCATTTTGGAGAGGTTATTCATTCTCCTTGGTCTCTCCCGTATATACAGGAGGTACACGTTATTAAATTTCTGTGCGTTTTTCTCTTGTTAATCTGCCTTTTTTTGTTACAGGGGTGTCTCAGCCAAGAACCTAAAAGAATAGAGGGGAAATTATTTGTCCTCCCCCACACCATTTACTGGAGAAGCTCAATGTAGTTAAAAATAAATTGTTCGGGTAAAAATTCATCAGAGATTAAGAAAGTTAGTAATCATAATTATCTCTTGATTAGACTATAAATCAAAGATTTGGCAAACTATTTTTCATGGGCCAAATCCAGCCTTTAGCCTGTTTTAGTATGACCACTAAGCTAAAAATGTTTTTTTACATTTTTATAGAGTTGTTTTAAAAATGAAAGAAAGAAAGAAAGAAAGAAAGAAAGAAAGAAAGAAAGAAAGAAAGGGAAAGAGGCAGAAAGAAAGAAGATGAGACAGAGGCTATATTTCAGTTAAGCAGTAAAGTGAAGCAATACATATAGGCATTTTATTTTTACTTTTCTAAATTGATAAGCTTCTCTTTATTTAATGCAATAGTTTGATGTTTAAATACTTTTAGCCAAAACCTCATCCCCTCCAGCACTGTCATGGCTAGTAATGAAGGAGTACATTCTATTCCTTCTTTGCAAACAAAAATGAGTTCAAGCACAAGAACTCACTCGTTCCTCCTGAAAACATCTGACAGATCTTGGAAATGGTTACCAAGAGTTCTCTGCTGTTAAAAGGACCAGAAATGGCAAAGGAATAAAAGTTTCCTCCAAACAAACAGTGACTGAAGCTTGGAAGATGTAGATATGTATTTTAGATCTCTTCATTTTAGGAAAGTAAGTAGAACAAAAACTCCTCCATGAGTAATAAGAGTATATTTTATATTTTTTCAAACATTTGTTTTATCAAGCCAGAGCAAAAAAAGGGGGAGTAGTTTGCATTATCTTTGTACTTTGCTCAAAACTCTTACTCCCAATAAATATGGGAATTTTGAGTTTTTTTCCCCTTTATAATTGTCTCAAACTCCCCTGTTGCCCTTTCCATACAGGCAAGACATATTTTGTTGTAAAAAAAATTAAATTTATAAATATCATGAAAAGCTTGGAACTCACAACAAAAAAGTTAAAATCTTTATAATTTAGGAAACATAAACTTTTGGCATAAAGGAAAGTTCTTTTTTCTTACTTGAAACATCCAAAAGCTGTTTGATTACTTATATCTTCAGGATTATTGTTTTGAAGGCAATTTGGTTGTGTTCATGTTTATTATTCACTTATGGCAAGCTCACCTGGGAATTTTTATTTTTTTTTTTTATTTTGGGTAAACATCACATACATCTTACCATCTGTCAGGTTTGGGGGTTCCTTTTCCCTACTACTCAATGTCTCCTTGCTCTTGGAAGTCAAACTAATTTAATACCACACTGCCCAAACCACACACACCTACACACAACCTACACACACACACACACACACACACACACACACAGAGAAATTTTAGGTCCTGAACCGACATTTCTGATACAGGATGGTATAGCATCCTTAAAGTATGGTCCAGTGGATAGATACTGGAACCATATCCCTGGCTCAGATTCTGGCTCCACAGCTTTCTCTCTGTGGAACACTCACCTGAGATATTTTCTATAAAATGGGAATAGTAACAAAATCTAATTCAGAGGACAATTGGGAAGAATAAATGGGATAATATATATAAAGCTCTGAAAACAATACCTAGGACATAGCAAGTTTTTTCTGCTATTATTACTACTTTTTAAATTATTATTGAAGTCTGAGACCCAGACTAGTTCATAATATGCCTCAACCTCTTTTGCTATCAAGGCATTATTGTCAGAATAAGACAACTGCTTGCATCCCACTTTTAGAGGACAGATTTGCAATGACTATATGTCAATTCAATGGGCAAAGATTGAAGATAATCTTTGTGGTAATAGCTAAAAATAGCTGCCATTTGAGAATCTGTTGTATGATGGGAACTTAATGGAACTAGTGTTGCTGTTCCTATTTCATAGATTAAGTAACTAAACCTTGGGTGAATTCTCCTAACTAAGGGTCTATTGTGGGTAAGTGGGTAGAGCCAAAATTCAGACCTGGAGTGGCTTGAATCGAGTCCATGCTTTCTACAATGCCATATAATCCTATATTAAACTATCTATACTTATAATAAGCTTCACTGAAATACATTTTGAACAACACACTCACATGGGTTTTGGGTAATTTATTGCTCCTTGTAGCCCCAGATCCTAGTTAGACATTGTCAAAACCAACCCCTCGCTGACTCCAGAATTAGGACAGCAGTTAAACCTCTATTCCTGACATCTGATTGGGGCCCAAAAAGCTGGTGTTCGGAGAAGTATAAAAAAAAGTGAATCTACATGCACCCCCATGTTTATAGCAGCACTATCAACAATAGCCAAAGTATGGAAAGAGCCCAAAGGTCCATCGATGGATGAATGGGTAAAGAAGATGTGGTGTGTATATGTGTACACACACACACACACACACACACACACACACACACACACTGGAGTATTACTCGGCAATCAAAAAGAATGAAACCTTGCCATCTGCAACTACATGGATGAAACTAGAGGGTATTATGCTAAGTGAAATTAGTCAGAGAAAGACAAAAATCATATGACTTCACTCATATGAGGACTTTAAGAGACAAAACAGATGAATGTAAGGGAAGGGAAACAAAAATAATATAAAAACAGGGAGGGGGACAAAACAGAAGAGACTCAAATATGGAGAACAAACGGAGGGTTACTGGAAAGGTTGTGGGAGGGGGGATGGGCTAAATGGGTAAGGGACACTAAGGAATCTATTCCTGAAATCATTGTTGCACTATATGCTAACTAACTTGGATATAAATTTTAAAAAATAAAAAAATAAAATTAAAATATATATATATATATAAAGTGAATCTAAATCTTAGTTTTGAGAAAGAACAAATGTGAATCTGAATTACTGCATATTTTAAAATTGTATATAAACTCCAATTGAAGGAGCCATCTGACCAAGGTCTTGCCTCAGTTAGGAATGATGTTTTCTAATATGTACATAATGAGTTTACAGAGTTAAAAAGTAATCTTAAGTCTTATATCTAATGTTGCTGGAAATTTTCATATAAAAATAGGATAAATATTTTATTAAAAAAACACAATACCTAGATAGCTTATGGAATGGCCACCTAATGGGCTGCCGGAAATGAAGTAGTTTCATGTTAATTTCATGAATGATGTATTAAGTGAAAAGGAAACAAGCTGAAAGTTAAAAGGAATGATAACTTGATCCTGTGTATACATGCATATGCATGCACACACACACACACACACACACACACATTTGTATTTATATATGTTATAGAACATTGACTCTTTCTAAAAAGTGGGTTAAATGTTACATGGATCATTCAGGCTCTGGCTGAGCCCATTAAAGTACTAAAGCCTGATTTTTCATGAACTCATTATTATAATAGTGCATATGAGGGAAGATAAATCTCATAAAAAAAAAAAACTCAGTTCAACAAATACTTATTTATGGAGCACCAACGAAATGCAGTCTGTGTTCTCGATACATGTGAACAAATCAGCCAAAGGTCCCTGACCTTTTGGAGGTCACCTTCTAATGCACTGTCATCATCAATCATTGTAAATGAGTTTAAAATAACATTACATGTGTATACTTCTGAGAATCCAGGAGCAGTGATAAGCCTGGAATTTAACAATTATTCATTCCCTTCCACCTTTACAGGTCACATTTTTGGAAAGAGGAAAAATATTCAATCAGTGTTTACTCTGGTGAACAGCTATTCCTTCTTCTCTCCTAGAAAGTATATATGCATTGGCGGAAAGCAGAACCACATTTAAAAGAACACAAAAATTATAATAAATACATTCTTGGATTCTGCAGCATTTGTATTGAACCAAATGTGTCCTTTCTTTCTCTTTTCCTTTAAGGTCTCCAAATGTTGTGAAGAAGTAAGGGATTATGTTGAAGAAAGATCTGGCGAAGATCCACTAGTAAAGGGTATCCCAGAGGACAAAAATCCCTTCAAGGAGCTCAAAGGAGGCTGTGTGATTTCATAAAAAAAAAAATCCTTGGAATATCTTGAGCTTTAATGACAGTACTAGTTTTTGGTCATATATAAGAATTCTATTAAGCATGTACGTAAAGCTTTAAATTTATAAATATAAACTTTAAATAAAAACTGGGATGTGATAATGTATAAATCTGTTTTTCTTCAACTGTTTAGTACAGTGAATTTTGATTGACCTTTTTCTTTTAACGATGCCTACTGTTTCATGGGGCGCCTGGGTGGTTCAGTCGGGTAAGTGACTGTCTCAGATCATGATCTCGCAGCGCAGTTCCTGAGGAAAGGTCATAAGAAGCCAGAAAGTTCTGGCCCTGGCACTTCACTGCCTCTCTGACTTTGGATAAGTTACTTAATCTTTTTAAATCTCAGTTTCTTCTGCTGTAGGAAAGAAAGAATAATGGTTCTATCCCCTTTTACTTGGGGTTAAATATTACACTAGAGTGATTACGGCATTTAGTGTACCACCTGACACACAGTAAGACCCAATAAGTGTTAACTAGTGTTACTGAGAAAGGAACTAGATGCATATCCAGAATCCTTTAAGATACGTGCTATTCCATCCCATACTAAGAAGACTGTCACCAATACGGTCCTTTTTCCTGTAGCAGTGTAAGAGCAAAATGGTAGAAAAGTAGCTTTGTTCTGCATCATCTTCCTAATCAGTTTCCTCCTGGCATCTTATTGAGTTGACATAAGCCAAATCTCACTACCTTTGTGCTAATGACTAAGATAATTTGCCTCTGTTTCTGTAACAAATGATGAGTGTTAATTACCCCAACTTGGAAACTACTTTTGTTGTTACTGTTTCCTTATCCTATCTCACACGTACAGTGCTATTTTTGGATACGTCAGTGATCAGAATACAAGGAAATGCTAATTGATGTTCTTTTTGTTTTATTTTAATTACTTATGGGAGAGGGAGAGCGGCAGGGAGAGAGAGAAAGAGAGAGAATCTTAAGCAGGCTCCACGCACAGCATAGAGCCTGACATGAGGCTTGATCCAAGGACCCTGGGATCAAGACCTGAGCCGAAATCAAGATTTGGACACTCAACTGACTGAGCCACCCAGGCACACTGATTGTCATCCATTTTTTGAAAATTTTTAAAAAATACTCATTTATTTTTGAGTTACAGAGAGAGACAGAGCACAAGCAGGGCAAGGGCAGAGAGAAAGGGAGACATAGAAAGGGAGACATAGCAGGCTCTAGGCTCTGAGCTGTCGGCACAGAGCCCAACGCGAGGCTTGAACTCACGGACACTGAGATCATGACCTGAGCCAAAATCAGACACGCAACTGAATGAGCCACCCAAGCACTCCTGTCACCCATTTTAAAAACAAGGTAAGAATTATCTTTATTTGGTCTGGAAGGGAATGTCAATGTGGTCCCAAGTTTGGCTCCTAGCATGGTGCTTTCCCACTCTGGTGGTAGTAAATGCTCAGCAAAGATCTGCTGACTCCTGCTCAACCCTTTCATTTTGAAATAGAGGAAATCCAGGCTCAGAGAAGTGAATTGGCAAGTTTCTCAGGTCCAGACTCCAGATCTCTGGCTGCATGGTTAACAACACACTCTATCACATATAGACATGCTTTCGGTATTAAGGGATTCCAGGATAAACTATTGGATAAACTACCCTTTCCTCAGCAGAAGCTCTTTTCCCCTGTTTAAAATTATAAAACTCCTTTCCAAGCACCCCTTCAGCACTGCCTGTCTTTGTGTTCCACTCTATTTTCTTCCATAGTTCCCACCACCATCTAGCATACTATATATTTTACTTGTTTTACTTGTTTAATTGTGGTCCATCTCAAGGGTTTTTCCATGTGCAGTTTGATGCAAATTAATGTTTATTAAGTGTTCCATTTATTTTTTCCCCCTGATTAAAAAAATACAGAGTCCTTGCTATGGCACTTAGTAACACGCATGATCCTAACCAACATCTCTACATGCATGGTCCTAACTAACATCTCTAACAACTGGAAATAGATCTGAGAGCCAGATAATTCTAAGTTAAAGCTTTGGTTTGTCCACTTTCTACTTCAACTCTTTGAACATCATGAGTTTTTTTCATGTATAAAATGAGAGCATAGGATGGATTCTTATATGAAAATTTAAAATCACTTAGAATAGAGATGAGCAAATGAGCAAATGTCCTCTATTATAATAAACCTTGGAGACTTCCTGTAGCCAACAAACTTAACTATTAAATGACCACTGACATGACACCCCATTTCCCCACCTTCTGCAGTTTTAGTCGTATTGATCTCTCCACCTGAAATGTCCTCTTCTCTAACTCACTTCAGCCTTTTGAATCCTACTCCTTTCTGAGACTCACTAAAAACTATCTTCTCTGTCCCTCACTCCACCCCAAGAGTATTCTGTAAATCTTTTAACTCATTTAACATTGCTTTGCTTTCTCTTATTACAGTTGGTATGGTTGTCTTGATCTCAATTCTGTATTGTAAATTCCCCAAGCCAGACGCTCTGTTTATTATTGAAACTGCCATACCAACTAATAAATTGTCTCTACAATTTAATTGACTAGTGTTCAATTAAAAGCAGGAAAGGGTAATACTTTTTATATTGGATAATTCAGAATTCTTATTAGCTTAATTGAGGAATAAATCGACAGTAGGGTAACATTCGTGTTGCTTAAAAATACAGATTGTCAGCACACCTGGGTGGCTCAGTTGGTTAAGTGTCCGACTCTTGGTTTTGGCTCAGGTCATCATCTCATGGTTTCACGAGTTCGAGCCCCACGTTAGGCTTGGTGCTGACAGTGCAGACCTGCTTGAGATTCTCTGTCTCCTTCTCTCTCTGCCCCTTCCCCCACTTGCACTCTTTCTCTCTGAAAATAAATAAATAAACTTAAAAAAAATACAGATTATCTGCAGAAGTTGGAATAAGATAAAAATCATAGAAAGGAGTGACAGAGCAAGATGGTTTAGGAAGAAGGATGTGATAATCATGACTGTTCCACAGGCTATACAGCTACAACAGTGAGTGACCTTTTTTTTTTTTTCTTTCCAGAAGTTGTTATTTCAGGACCATGGATTACTAGGTAAAAAGGAATGAGGTAAGATTACAGGGAAACAAGAGACTCATGGCATAGCCTTAGCATTTGGCTCTTCAACAAAACTGCCTGGTACCAGTAGTGAGAATGAGTTAAGTATACATACTGCAGTATATACCATTTGAGATACTTGCACTTTGAGGGTATTTTCTACACATAAGTGAGTTTAAGCTTTAGCAAGAAAAAAAAAAACAGTTATTCTAATTTGGATTGATTTGATTTGAGCCAGATTTGAAAACAAGGCTAATATCAAACTTCCTAAATTCTTAAAACAATATTAACATGAGGAAAACAGTAAAATGAGTAATAAGAATGACCAGTTAAATGGAAATTAAAGTCTTGTATAAGCACAATTGATAAATCATATTTGATATGAATGATAAGTTGTTGTTAAGATAGTTGGAGCATTAGGGGCACCTGGGTGGCTCATCGATTAAGCATCTGACTCTTTTTTTTTTTTTTTTTTTAATTTTTATTTTTGAGAGAGCACGAACAGGGCAGGGGTAAAGAAGGAGGGAGAGAATCCCAAGCAGGCTGTGAGCTATCAGCGCAGAGCCCAAGGTGGGGCTTGATCTCACAAACCATGAGATCATGACCTGAACTGAAATCAAGAGTCTGAGGCTCAATGGACTGAGCCACCAAGGCACCCCTAGATTTTGACTCAGGTCGTGATCTCAGATCATGAGATCGAGGCCCATGACTGGCTCCAAGCTAGATATGAAGCCTGCTTAAGATTCTCTGTCTCTTTGTCCCTCCCCAGTGCACTCAAGTGTGCTCACTCTCTGTCTCTCAGAAAAATAAAAAATAAAAAGGATAATTGGAGCATGAGACACAGGTCATCCTCTTACTTCATATTATCTCCATCTAGAAAAGGAAGCTTATGCACACAGTTGAATGGGTCAGTTGTGAAATTTTACGTGGGATTGTTATAATAAGTTGAAGTAAAATAAAATGAACCAAGTGCATCAAATATTTGTTAAATATGTTCGTTAAAGAAACCATCATTTTAATGGCCTAAACAGTCATCATGAACTTTATAAATTCCAGAAGAGCAGAATTTGGGAAATAACCTAGTTTATTTACACTAACAAAACAGAGGCAGAGAGAATATATGTCCTGTAAAAACAAACAAAACAAAACAAAACATAAGATAAAATAAGACCAGAATCCTGGTCTTTTTGAGTTCAACCTAGCATTAAATCAACTCCAATATAACACTCTTGATATTTTCTTATATAGTTTCCTTTATATGCATTTTTAACAACATACTTAATACATTCAGAAACATAGCCAAAGAATTTTTTTTTCCTTTTTTTCCTTTTTTCTCTTTTCTTTTTTTTCTTCTTTTTTTTTTTTTTTTTTTTTGCATATCAAGGTAAATATTTCATGGTCTTTGCTCTTTTATACTTTAAAAGTAGAAATAGGGGCATCTGGCTGGCTCAGTTGGTGGAGCTTGTGACTCTTGAACTCCAGGTCATGGGATCGAGCCCCATGTTGGGTGTAAAGGTTTGATAGATGATATATAGGTTAGGTAGGTAGGTAGGTAGGTAGGTAGGTAGGTAGGTAGGTAGATAGATAGATAGATAGGAAATAAACACATGGTTAATTTTCTATGGTTTGTACACATACTATTTTGTAAAAAAAAAAAAAAAAACAATCATAACTTCTATTACTTATATGTAAAATATAAGTAAAAAGCTAACATTACGTTTGGATATAACTGATATGGATTTTAAAATCTGTTTATCCAAACGGTTTTGTAGTCAGACGCGTTATCCATTGCGCCACTGGCCCGCACTCCAAACGGTTTTGTTGGTAGAACATTTCTGTGAGAATACACAAGAAATTGCTTACCATGGTTGCTGTCTGGGAGGTACATTCCATGCTAGGGATGGGGGCTACATGCTCTTCTAAAAAGTGTTCCCAGCATCTTACCATGTAAAACCAAACAAGACAGTTTTCAAAATGTTGTGTGGTCATGGATTTCAGCATTTCTCAATTCATTTTAGTTTAATCAATTAACTTAATATGATATTAGGACCCTGCATTATTTGATAAGAATAAAAACAAAAAATAATAATATGTATTTCATCTCTAATTTAAGTTTCATAATACTGTGGAAGAAGTGAAAGAACCACTGTGGTTTTATAAATATTTATCACTGCATGCAAGTTGATGATTTCATAGAGAAAAAATTTCCAGGCTAAAATAATTCGGCTTTTATGATTTGGACCAGAAAGAAATACATTAAGTTACTTAAGCAACTTATTTAATTTGGGTGCTGAGTTTATTTAATTTGGGTCACGTTAACTACTTTCACTAACTTGTTTAAGTTATTTTTAACCAACGTTTTAAATCTGAGCAATGGGGAATCAGAAAATACAAATTGCTTTTGGAGACAGATGTTAGTTTTTTGTCTTGGCTCACAGCTTACTAACAGGGGAAAACTTTGGCAGCTGATTTGACTTCTTTGAGCCTGGGAGATCCTGGAATGTGTGGTATTTCAAATATAGAAAAAGAAACTCCTAAACAGTTTTCTTTGTGAAAGTGTTTTATCAGATGTGGATACATACATACAATTAGAAACAAACATACCTTGGCTCATCCACCTCTCCCCTTCCCCAGCATATATTGTATAAATTAGAAAGCCAAAATCCAGAAAAAATAAATAAATAAAGGACTTTTCCAGCGCTAGCCAGGGACAGAGCTGGGACTAGACCCAGAGTAATCACCAAGTAGCTTGTTGTCCTTCTTGTTCCAAGATATTCATTGAAGATAAGTGGGTGGAACATAGAAATTGTGAGCAAACAAAACCTCTGCTCACAAGACAGGGAGTGACAATGGGTGTCTCAGGTCAAGTGCCCTGAAAAACTCAGTTCATGCCTCCACTCTTGAATCTGGCTCTGTAGGCAGGAGGTAATATCTCCAAAAAGAGAAATATCTGACTGCTTGGGAAGGTTTCCGACCCTTAATGCTTTATTTTTCTTCTAGTCTGTTGACCATCATTAAGAAGGCTTTAGTTTATAGTCAAGGGAAACCTTACATTGCAGGTAAGCATTTGTCATAGCAGACACTTTTCCTGGCAGCAAGATGAATACTGCTTTGCAGATAGTGGAGAAACCAATACTTAGTGAATCTGCTGCCAATGTCCAGAAGGGTGCTGGAGCCAGGAATTCAAGACCCATGGTGTCAACAGTCACCCAATCCTTGGTTGATAGGGAGTGGAGAAATACTTTCTGGTAAGAACTTTAAGACTGCTGCTTCTGTCTTCTCTAGTATCATCCGTGTGTCCACTAAATCATTACAAAACATTCCGCTAAAGAAAGAACAAAAACTCTGCTGTGGAGGATGCAGACGATTGCCAGAAAATGGTCCTGCAAGTTGTAAACAATATTCACATCCCAATGACTCCTTGATCCCCCAATATGTAAATATGTATCAGGCACGCAACCGACTGTGTCCATCAACAGAAGTGGTGGGTGTTTCTGAGATTACAGGTCAGTTTCACTTTCCTCTTGGGCCTTTTCTTAAGCGTTCACATTTCCCACAGTACACATGTAGATTAACTGGGGAAAAGGAACATGCTGTATATTTTTGAAACTCTTGGAGAGGTGAAGGATCGTTATTTCCTGCAGGGTAGTGTCCTCCTTTTCTTGCTTCACAAACAAAACCCGGATGTGACTTGGAAACGGAAAACAAAACAAAACAAAAAAGGAACAAAAAGTAAAACTTTACAGTTGTTTCTCCAGGAAAGTGGGTTAGTGCAGCCCCAACCCTGGGGTGGCAGCCCTGGTCGGTCCCGAGCGGGCGTGGCCGACTCGGGAGCCGGCAGAGGGCCAGGATCCCGCCCGGAGATCCCGCAGCACCGAGCTTCTCAGGCTCCCTCCCAACTCTACCGTCGCCGGGCTCGCAGGGCCCGGCCACCCGGGGTCGTGGGAGCCCTAGAGAGATCCTAGGGCGCTGGGCAGGGCCAGCACGTGGAGAAGACCCGGGAACAGCTGAGCGCTCAGGGCTCTGGGGGCCACCTCGGGGAGGCGGTCCCGTCCTGAGCCGGAGGGCGGGGTGCGCGGGCACCACAGTTACTTGGGGACGCGCCCTGGTTCGCCGCACTTCCAGCCACTCCACTTGCAGAGCAGTCCTCGGGCCCAGCTCTGGGCTGAAAATGCCGGCCCTTCACATCGAAGATTTGCCAGAAAAGGAAAAGCTGAAGATGGAAGTTGAGCAACTGCGCAAAGAAGTGAAATTGCAGAGGCAACAGGTAAATTGTCCCAGAATATTATTCCCTTCTCTGAAATGAACGAAGGGTGGTTTTGCCTGGTTTGTTACAGTAAAACAGTGCAGCTTTTTTGTTCTTTGGTTTCTCACTCATCCCCGCCCCCCCCCCCCCCCACCAGCGTCTCTTGAAGTGGGGCTTTGGTTGTACCTGGCAACTGCCAGTTGATGTGGGAAAATCACAAGAGGGAAAGGAGACCGCAAGGATCCCAGGAGTTAATTCAAAGCCAACTGTCAGAGCATCTGAGCCTAGAATGGGGGACCATGGACAAAGAAATTCTGCCCGCTGTTAGACAGTTGGTTTTAAAAACTCAAATTATAGGAAGAAGGCAGATGGCTATTTCATTCCTTGATCTTTTTCATTAAGGGAAAGACTGGAATTTAAAGGTGTTTTTGTTTTATCACTATTTAATTCATCACAATTTAGGTAATTTGAATTACATAGTTTTGAATTTCAGGAGGCCTCTCCAGAGGTATGCAATGAACAGTTCACTGGGGCTTGGAAACAAAACCTTACAATTCCTATTTTTATTGGTTTGTAACTCTCATCCCTTTATATTTCCACTTTGTTTTAGAAGTACACACAATGAACGAATACAGCATTTTTACATTTATATATAAGTAATAATACATATACTGATGTGCATTTGAAAACTCTTTTTAGTGATCATGATTAAAAATCTTAGAGACCACTAAAGTGGATTACAAATTCAGTGAGAACATATGCCTCGGTGTTCAGAAGTCTCCACTGAAATTTGTTGGAGATTTTGTAAATTTTACTTCAGTTTCTTACTGGTATTATGAGCATGCATTTCTTCCTTTTTTCCTCAATCAGGCAACCTGTAGTCCGGGAATAGGTTTTAGGATAAATATTTTTTAAAGGAAATGCTCTAATCCTTTCTCCCCAGCAAAAAATAAAAATAAAAATAAATTAATTTCATTTTTCTATGGTTTAATACTAGAAAAAATTAAGGAAAAAATGTAAATTAAGCAGGTATGGTAAATATGCTCACTTGCTTTCCTACTCTACTTATAGTAAATCTATTCATGACACAGTCCTGTTACTCAGGATGAACATTTTGAGTGATAATTGGAAGATGCAGGTGTTTTGAGTTTTACTCTTTGTGCATTTCTTTTCTCAAATTTAACCTTTCACCTCCAAATCCCTATGCTTCCTAGATTTTGGAGTGCAAAGTTATTTCTATCCTTGTTCAAAGTTTTTGTTGCTTTAAAAATACTGCTGTGTTTAAAGGGAAAAAACAAAGTTATAAGACCCAAACAATAGGGTAATTTCTTGAAACTTTAAGGGACCCATTTTGTGGATGGCACAGTGCAGTATGTGTTGGCCGCTTAGATTTTTTTCACACATTGCTTCGTAGAGGTTACATATTAAACAGAGTTGCATATATACTGAAGTAAAGCATTGTACAAAGTTGTAATATCCTAGTAACAGAGTGTGCAGAACTTACAGGAGAAAAAGAGACAAATGTCTTCTAGGTATTTTAAGCTTCAAATTAGAAATCGGGCAGGAGCCTGGGTGCAGCTGACTGTGTGGAAATTAAAGGTATCATTCATTACCCTGTTCCTCCCTGGCAGCTCCCCACCTCCACTCTTTAGGACACACCCTGCTGGATCTGTTTTCCAACTCCAAGTGTATGCCGAGGGCGAAGAAAACATGAGGGATAGCCTTAAGGGATACAAGGAGAGGTGTCTAAATCCTAATAATAATACTCAAACATATGTTATCAGACACTTTGAATTATAGAGTATTAGTGCTATACAAACATTATGGTTCTTAGAGATCCTTCTGTGCTTTCACTTTTAAGGATAAAAAACTGAATCCCAAGGAGGCTAACCACCTTCTTATTTAAGACCTCAGAGATAATAATAGAGCACTTACTGAAACACATGTGTTCTGATGCCCATTTCATTATTCTGTCAATAAATTGTTCATGTCTGAGCTGTGTGCTCTGCTCAGGCCAAGGACACAAAATTCACAGGCTGAATTCTGGCTCCAGCTAATTGTTCAAACCTATTTTCTTGATCGTGGAAGGAAATGCTCAGAGGAGTAATTATTCACTTTCAGAGGCTGCAGATCTCTTCGGAAACTTAATGAAGAAGCCTCTGTAAGAGAGACACAATTTGGGGGAACTCTAATCTTATCCACAAATAGCTCTGGGGAGACAGACCCCAGGTTATAAATACTTGTATCTGTACTTCTGACAATTTACATAAAATGCATGCACTATAAATGTCAACAACAAATAAAAGCAATTGTCACCTGAGAGGGTGGCACTTGAATAGATGGTTATTTCTCCACATTTTAAGTCATATAACTACATCAGCTGGTTTTAATTTTTTAGAACAGTGGTCTTTACATTGTGTGCAAAGAATCTTTGGGGTATGGGAGTAAGATATTACAATTTCTACTTTTGGTTAGATTTTAAGCCTCATCATTTGACAGTTTCCAGTTTGTGTTTTATAATTATGCATTATGTATTAACACAGTAGCATCTGTGCTTATTTATAAGTAAATAATTACATATTATTTATAATTATATGCATTTGGGGATAATTATGCAAACGTGTTTTAGTGATTACCATTGAAACAATTTGAAGATTGCTAATCTAGATTATAAACTTAATGAAATAGTTTCTTAGGGTTAAGAAGTCTATATTAGAATTTGCTAGAGCTTCTGTAATTTTTACTTCCAATTTCTTATTCATAATGCAGATCTTCACTAAGACACTAGTCCTTCTTTTCCTTGCCTTTTTATTCCTTTTTCTTTTTTAAACTCATTTATACAACCTGTTTCTAAAGGATAGTTTCTGAGGAAAGTATTCAATCCTTTCTCCTTTGTAGGAAAAGTTTCAACTAATTACATAAACATAAGAGTCTCAGATAAGCCTAATAAATCTCAGATAAATCTGTTGCTATGATCATTGCCCTCCAGCAGTGGGAAGGGATTCTGAACAGAGACACAAATGGTATGAATAGGCAACCCCAACCTTCCCAGCATCAGGCCTTCTCCAGTGTTTCCATCATTTTGTAAAATTGCAGAACATGGCACACACCCATAATAAGTGAGAATTTTGGCAGGATGCAGCCCAAAACATTTGGGGATTATCTATTACTGCACCTGTTCATTAGCATGGGAAATTGAAAACGGGGTATGTTTCAGTTCCTAAAATATTATGGATACACCATAATTGTATTTTAGCAGTGGCAGGAAGTCATATGAGGCACAATGGATAGAAATTGCTGGGGATGATCTGTTTAATACGGTGACTTTCAAACTTTTTGGCCCTCACCATAGTAAGAAAGGTATTTTAGATTGTGTCATTCATATGTAGCATATGTATTACACATGCTTTGTGCTAATATTTTCGTATTATTTCATTTTTTAAAGTGCTGGCTGTACTCAATTAAATTAATTTCACTAAAGTGTAGATGATCCTGACCTAATTCATTCTTTTTTTTTTCTTAAGGTGTCTAAATGTTCCGAAGAAATAAAGAACTATATTGAAGAACGTTCTGGAGAGGATCCTCTTGTGAAAGGAATTCCTGAAGACAAGAATCCTTTTAAAGAGAAAGGCAGCTGTATTATTTCATAAATAACTGGAGAGAAATTTCATCCTGAGTAGAAGAACTAGCTTGTTTTGGTTTTCTGAAATAAAACCAAAATTCTTTTCAAAGAAAGAAAAACAAAATTTAAAGACTTTCTTAAACACTTCTATTGATATGATTATGTATAAAAACTGTTTCTCATCTTTGCTAACTACACACCCTTTTCAAGAGGGCAGAGAGTATCAAACATACAATTATGGAAATAAGGACATTACTTGTGCGTGACTCACCTCTTTTCAGTGTATTGCTTGATGCCTTAAATAAAGTTTTTATCTCTGGAAAATGCCTGTTGGTGATTTAAAAAGTGTTTTAGTTTTCTTTGTTTTGTTTTTGTGTTTGTTTTTTGCATTTATTTTTATGTTTTTCCCCTTAACCTGTCACGTGCTTGGGACATGTATCAAAAGTTTAGATGATTTGATCAGGTCTCCAATCCAGCTCTCTCTACTTCGAATCTTGGTTGGTTTACAGTGCTGAATTCTGACTTCTGGGATGTTTTTTACCTAATTGTAACTCTTAGGGAACGGAGTGAGTAGAATTCCTAACATTGACAGGAGCTGGAGTCTCTGAGTCAGGAGCCACTTTAGTGCTTCCCAGGTTTATCATCAGGCAGATCTTGTTCAAAGTGTTGCTGCAGTAGTGGCCTTGGGAAAGGGCCAGGTTTGGGGTGCTGGAGAAATACCCAGAAGGTCAGCACTGGTATGTCCCTCCTCGGGGAGCTACATCTCCCACAAGATCTGCAGGTCCTGGGTATGGCGACACTCCAGCTCTGTGGCATTGGCATGGACACTTGGCTCTGCACCTACTCTAACCAGCCTTTTCCAGCAAGCCCAGGCCAACCATACCGCCTTTTCTCCTCCTCCAAAGGGACCCGTTAGTCTTTTTCCCTTTCTAAAATTAGCTTTGACTTCTCATCAGTCTGTAGGCATTCTTCACATAGTTTGACCATTCAGCCTTTGTCAGTGATAGGTGTTGCAAATAACCTTCTCTGGTCCATGGCTTATCATTTCATGGAAGGATGGTAGCTGCTATAGTTTGAACCCCTGGGTGCAATGCACCAAGGTACATGACCCACTCAAGTACTTTATGAAGGCACCCGTAGCACTGACCTCAAAGAAAGGGACCTTTCTTCTTTTAGCATTTCCCCCCACCCCCATTCTGTTGAATGGAAATTGCTCAAGGTTTCAGCCAAAAGAAAGACCAGCACAACCCTTACAGGTTAGTTCCATTCAAATGGGCTTAGCTATTACCTTGCCTTGCAATTTTAAATGTGACACCAGAAGCCCAGGTTTCTCCTTGCCTAGGTTTTTTCTCTTGCCTAGACCCATACCTTATCAAACCAGAGAGGCATCTGTGACCTCTAGCAGCTTCCTAAAGCATAGCAACCTCCTCGCTCTAAAATTACTTTTCTTTCCCTCTCTGAGAGGGAACAGGATGCTCCAGGCTTTTGAAAGAGCAGGTTACAGCAAACCAAGAGCAGGGACTATTTCCTTCAGTTTCCTTCTGTTTTCCAAGTGTTGACGCCATTTGGGATTACTGAGAACCCAGGGATAATTTTAGCCCAAAGCATGATCTACTCCAAGATGAGATTTAAGAACAGTAAAGGCATAATTTTTCCAACAGCCAAAGAACAATTAGTATTGGAATGTCATTTCACATTTAAAGTGGCCTGAGATTTTAATGGTTTGGGGCTTAGGAAGTCTGACTTTAATGAGCCATTCATTTCTCTCAAGTCATGGGGTTTTCTTGTGTTGCGTGAGGAAACAAGCATCTATTCTTGTTCTTGGTCAGATCAGATCGCCTGCTTCCTTCATGGAGGGCCAGATCAACGCATTTATCCTGTAACTTCTTGAGAGTTGTGCATTAGAAGGCTATCCATTTATGTACACCTCCAAGTCCTAGCCTTGACTTTTCATGTACTTTCAGCCAGATGACAGCTTAGCCCACTTTTGGTTTTTCCTTAATAAATCTCCAATCTTATAGATGTTTCCACTAAACCTAATTCTGTTCTTTTTTTCTTACTGTTTCATCATAGTAATTCAGCAAACATGTAGAAGTATAATAAAATCCTCTTGATTTTCAAATGTTCAACTGCTAAAAACTTATTAGCTTGCATTAGGAAGAAAATGAAAAATACAGCAACTACATATTTGGGTTTATTATAAAAGTAACCTTTAGTGAGTGGGAATTTGTTAAGTAGAATTTAAATCATGGGTTCAATTTCTTCCAAGTATATAGTTGTGTTAATCATTTGGTATCTGATTAAATAGTGACTATGCTTTGTGTATTGAGACTCAGGTTCTATGAACTCATTAAATTAGCAAAATTGGTTTTCCTATTTCTAGGCAGAATCTACATTACAAGCTCACTAGTACATGATATTTTAAGATGCATTATTTTACATGTTAGATGCAAACTGGTGTCTCGATATTTTCTAAATTTGCATTTCCTTGATTTCCTGTATTTTTATAGTGTAATTTCACGTGCCTTTTGACCACCTTCACCCATTTCAATGACCCCAGCCCCCGCCTCTTACAACTACCTCTGTATCTATAAGCTTGGGTGTTGTTGTTGTTGTTGTTTTTAGTCCATAAAAAAGTAAGATTATATATAGTATTTGTCTTTCTCTGTCTGACTGACCTCACTTAGCATAATGCCCTCAAGGTCCATCCATGTTGTTGCAATGGCAAGATTTCCTTCTTTTGTTATAGCTGAATAATACTCCATTTTGTATAGATATTCCATCTAATTATAATATATTTTTATCCATTTGTCCATCAATGGACACTTAGATTGTTTCCATATCTTGGCTATTGTAAATAATGCTTCAATGAGCATGGGGGTACAGACGTCTTTTCCAATTAGTGTTTTCATTTTCTTCAGATAAATACTCAGCAGTGGAATTGTTGGATCATATGGTAGTTCTAGTTTCAGTTTTTTGAGTTTTTTGAGTTACTGTTTTTCATAGTGGCTGCACCGATTTGCATTCCCACCAACAGTGCACAAGTGTTCCCTACTCCACATCCTCACCAGCACTTGTTATTCCTTGTCTTTCTGATGAAAGCTGTTTTCACAGGTACAAGGTGATATCTCGTTATAGTTTTCATTTGTATTTCCTTGATGGTTAGTGATGTTGAGCATCTTTTCATGTACCCATTTTTATCTGCTTTTATTTGTTTGAAGGAACATTTTAAGGTTATACAGGAAACCAGTAGTAATTTTATAAGGTTTTGATTTTTGTACCCTGTAAATGTGTTATCTACTTTAAAAAGTAAAATTAATTTAAAAATAACAAATGGAAGCAAGTTTTATACTTACTATGTTTAGGATTTGGTAAGTGTATTTTGATATTAATGTCCTATGAATCAGAAATAAGTTTGTATAGTTAACATGATCTAATAGTATATTTTGATCTATTCAGCTTATCCTGATAAGACAAAAATATTAATAATAATAGTTATAGTCTGTTATATTCATTATAAATGAGTCTTAGAAGGATGATAATCAATGAAAAATAAGCCCCTACTTGTAACAGCCTAGGAGAGCAGGGACTAATCAGAAGGTATTTCTCATTTAATAGGGAGGAGAGGGATGGTCATGGAAGGAAAGTGCTGTGGGATATCTCCTGTTAGAATGAACCCTGATACCCTGCTCTGTGTATCAGGCTGTCCTGACCAGGGAAGACCAGGGCATCATCAGCACCTTTTCCATCTGGGCTACATTCAGTCTGAGGAGATGAATCCACAGACCATAAAAAACCATACACCGGCACTAGGAGAATGTAGAGACTCATTAATGTCATTTCTTCCTTTTCCTTTGAGTTCACACATACATTAAGTGATGACCTCCTTTTTAAACCTGACATTAAATAGTACCTAACTTCATTGGACAGGAAAATAGGAAAGGGGGATTAAAACAGGTGGTTTATAAATTTCAGAAATTGACCTTAAAGTAATTGTGCAAAAATTACACTTAAAATGGAAGGAAAGATCTTTGTAAAACTAGCAGTCATGAAAAATAATTCACGTTGGCATATATAAAAATGTATGCATTTATTTATTAAAAACCAAAAATATTTGGCGCTCTATGTGCCAGGTATTGGTTTAGGCCCAAGGGATATAGTGGTGAATTAGACAAAGTCCTTAACATCATGGTATTTACAGAAATTATAATTAATCAGATGTAGGCGGAAATTACAGAGTATATTATGATGTATAGGTTAGGATAACAGGAAAGTGTTTTTTTCTACTTTTTACTGATGACGCTGATGATGGCATAACGATGATGATAGCTTACACAAATGAAATGCTTAATATTTTTTGGACACTGGAGTAAGCCTTTTTACATAGATTATGTCTTTTGATCCTCACAAGTACCTTATATATAGGGAAAATGATTTACACAAAGTCATAGAGCTATTGTAACTGGTAACTGGCAACACAGACTGTGCCTTAAACAATATGCAGTACTGCCTCTCTTACACAAGCCAATATATATATGCAGAATGAGAAGAACTATTCGCTCAACCATTTTCTGTAGTGGTTTTTGGCACGTGTAGAGCCAGCTCCTATCACCTCAGAAATATTTAGCCCTGATGTATGACATAGCATTTTACAGTAGCTTATTTCAGTTGCTTTTACTGGTTGGCTGGTTGGTGGGTGGGTGGGTTGGTTGGTTTCCTGTAATCACAGCCTAACATAAAAATTTTAACCTGTACCAAGTGGGTGAATTTTGCTTTCTTAATAAAAATCGTATCACACCCTAAATTTTTATAACAGTGATAAACTCAAATTATATACCAAATAGCATTTGCTCATTTGCTGATTACTGTAATCTCTCAGTTTAGTACTGGAATCTATCTGATAGAGGCTATATAAATTATGGTAGAGTATCTAGAAGAAAGAAATCAGACTCTGTAAGGACTTACTTTCGGTAAGGACCAAAATTATTGAATCACAGCCCTAGAGAATTGCGTACAGGTACTGAAGAATATATATATTTTTTTTAATGTTTATTTTTGAGACAGAGACAGAGCATGAATGGGGGAGGGTCAGAGAGAGAGGGAGACACAGAATCTGAAACAGGCTCCAGGCTCTGAGCTGTCAGCACAGAGCCCGACGCGGGGCTCGAACTCACGGACCGGGAGATCATGACCTGAGCTGAAGTCGGACGTTTAACCGACTGAGCCACCCAGGCGCCCTGGTGAAGAATATTTTCTAAGAAGTGATCAAACTCAATCTCTGAAAAAACTTGGATGTTTTCCTTAATAAAGTTAGCTACAGGCTTTAGCTTATGTCATCTCATCCTCTTCTTCCTGCCAGCCCGAGACACCGTGTTAATGACTCAGTTAACCAGAGTTGGTTTGGGAATTGTTAGGCTGGATTCTCTATGCTATGAGTAGAGCTGTTTGAATCCATAAAAGGTTCTCATGTTTTTATATTGATCAGCATTTATCAGTAAATATCTTCAAATCCCATGTGGAAGTATTCAAATGAACTATAAATATGTAAAAAAGAAAATATCCTGCAGAAGTAGTGTATTCATTCAAACTTTTGTAGCTCTGTTTGGTATAGCATACGGAAGGAGAGAAAGAGAGTTGGTATTGGCTTATTGAGTGTTTTGAAATAGTATTGAAACCTGTATGTGTCCCAATCTACAAGTGAAAAATGAAGAGAGGAGAGAAACATTTAAACATATATTAAATACTTTGAAAACATAGTCTAAAAACTACAGTAAATATTAACATAGGTCACTGATTACTTAAGAACAGTTCAAAGGCCGTTGGTGGTAAATGTTTCATCTTTATAACTGAATTTATGCGTTAGCAAGGAACACCACAACATGGATGTGAGTGCTCTTTAACTGCGAATACTGAGACTTGCCTTTTTTTTCTTTTTTTGTTTTAATTCATCTTTCAAAGATCACAAGTAATTGGGGTTTCAGCTGAGTCTTATTTACGTACGTTAATATAAAAGATATAAGGTAGAATAAATTAATATTTATTAACGTTTGGATTTTTCAATTGGGACAGTGAATAATTTAGACATTTAAAAATAGTTTGTTTTAATTTGATTCAACAAATGGGTTAAGGGCCTATAAACATGACACTCTTGGACAAATTCAGCCAATATTTTTTCTGCATTCTAGAAACTGGCAGTCGAAACAAGTGGTAGTGACATTTATCAAGTCCAATTAATTAAATCAATTTATGTACAAAGTGTAAGTGGATTAAGTGAGAAAAAAAGGATAATAAGTGAATGATTACAGTAAGACTAGGACATTTTCTACCTTTTGGGGGGAACATTTCATGGATGAGGCACAATACCTTAAATGAAGGAAAATAATTTGTAAAGTATTAAACTAAGAGAAATTTCACTTATTGAGTGCAACTTAGCAGATTAAAAGCATTTGTCAAATGTATAAATCAAAAGCAGAAGGAATCTATAGTTAATTGGACACGCTGTCTTCAGTAAAAAAGAAAAAAAGTCTTTGAAATGCTTTTTCCGTTATTGTGGGTAATAGATTACCCAAATTCAATGACTGAAAACAATATATTAACGGGGTACCTGGGTAGTTCAGTCAGTTGAATGTCTGACTCTTGATTTCGGCTCAGGTCATGATGCCAGGGTTGTGGGATTGAGTGCCTCATCAGGCCTGCTTGAGATTCTCTCTATCTCTCCCTCTGTCCCTATCCCCTATTCATGCTCTCTCTCTCATAAATAAAATAAAATAAAATAAAATAAAATAAAATAAAATAAAATAAAATAAAATAAAATGTAAATAAATAAATAATAAAATAAAATAAATAATAAATGAGACAATGTATTTATTATTGCTTATGAATCTACCAGTCAGTTTATAAGGGCCTTGTTCTCTTGATCACAGCTAGCTTCATTGATTCCTCTGTAGTCACCCAACGGATCAGCTGAGAGCTAACTGGTTAGCTGGGAGTTGGCTAGGGCAAAGTTGGTGACTGGGTTATATGCCTTTCATCCTTTAACAGACTTTCCTGGAGTTGCTCTCATAGCGTGGCAGAGTTCTGAGAAAAGTGGAAGTATAAAAGGTATCTTAAGGCCTAGAAAAAGAACTAGCACACCATCACTTCCCTGCATTCAGTGAAGGAAGACACAAGTCCAAACGAGAATCTAAGGGAAGAAAAACAGAAGCTCCCTCTTGAGTGTAAGAGCTGCAAAATCATATGGCAGAGGGTGTAGATACAAGGAAGGGTAGAAAGTTAGGGGCAGTTTACAATCTATCCAACACATTGAGTGAGGATCTTGGCCTTGACCTGGGGCAACAGGAAGCCAATAGGAATAACCTAGGGATACGTGGGAAGAGACACTTTGTTAGAATAAAAGCTAGAAGGTTCCGATGATAAGGCAAAACGTGGGATAGTCACGGCACACACTTAGTAATTCAAAAAATTAGGAAGGGGTGGATTAGAAATCTATTGTGAGAGGAGAAGTAGCAAAATGAATTTGAGAGAGTTTCAGTAACTTGACAAATCCTCATAGCTACTGTGGCAAATCCAAACTGCATGAGAAAATGAGCAGCCTCTTGAAAATTAATTTTACTAACTCAGTTTATAAAAACAACAATTTCTAGGAAGTGGAAGACTGAGGTTCTGATTATGCCCTTTTCATCTTATGTTACAGAATAGAAAAACCTCCTGCAATCCTATGACCTCTTCATACAGAAGGACTCATTTTCAATGGAGCCAACCTCTGAGAAGTCACAAGATTTATTCCCAGCAACTGACCAGCCAGTCTGGTTGAGGGTAAGGGCTATTATAAGCCAATCCTGCCAATATTTCAGAAACTAAAAATATCATGCCACTCCTTGCTCATCCTCTGGCAGACTGCGTTTCTTTCTAGTCTTTTCCTAATGTTCTGTCTTAGATGGCTGTGATCAGAGAGAAATCCAGAGAATTCGGTTTGCTGTTTAATTTACAGTCACCTCCCAGATTTGCACTTGTTTTAATTCTTCTGAACATTCTGCTTGAATCTGGACTTTAGAGGGTTCTACTGATACTTCTTTGGGTATTTGTCTGTGTTGGAATTTTTTTCTTGGCATAAGACTTCTCTTACTAAAGTTGAACTCCTTCTCTTTAATCCTGACCAGTGTTTCTGAGGCTTCTGATTTCTTTTATTATGCCTGAAGTTTCTCACATAATTCCTCATACTTTGTTGTAGTTGAAAGAGTGCAATTTATCTGGAGGGGAAAGAGTTTGCAAATACTTTTTGAATAGTGAGTAACACAATCACAAGTTTGAGGGCACACAAATCATGAGCTTACAGTCTTAGTGCATCCATTGCGTTGGTAGCTAACTCTGAAAATACGTGATAATTTTATCCTATTTAGAAGGACATTTTCAAAGCAATGGTTAGAGACTTTCCTTCACAAAATTTACTTGAGAGCCTGTACTCTAAACTTTGTGTCATTATCATGTATTTGTATAAACTAAAAACTGGATGTAAGGTTATGTATTTGTCACATATTAAGAGGGCCATAAGGCAATAGTATAAATGCATTTTCCTGAGGTCATAAGTCATATTGGTACACTAGATGGAAGGTTGTCAAACTTTTTCTTTTATGGGCCGCATGGTAACTATACTAGCCTTTACAAGCTATACTATCTCTGTGGCAACTACTCCAATATGGAAGCAGCCACAGACAATAAAGTAGATAACCAAAAGAGTGTGGCTATGTTTGAATAAAACTATTTTTATACAAATAAGCAGTGGGCTGGATTTGGCCCACAGGACTCTGCTCTAGATCAGTGTTTGTTTCATGTCATGATCAATTTAGTGGAATGTTACCAATAATTTAATAAAAAAAAGAATAACATAAAATAAAACAAATAACATATCAGCCTACATTCTATATTGTGAAAGAGTAAGTATTTATCTTTTGAAACATATGTGTTCAGGTCGACATGTAAAAATTCATTTCTTTTTGTCGGTTCCAGTTGATAAAAGTTTGAAAACTGTTAGTCTAGGTTGTTAGAGCTGAAAGTTCAGTTTTTGATAGTATATAGTAAAGACTTTAACCTTGACCAAATTGAGGCATAGGTTTTCCCTACCTCTCATGCCCTCCCTCCCACCCCCACCCCCCACCCCCCCAGCCAGGTGATCTCTAAGCCCTTTGAATGTCCTAGCAGATAGGAGTGTCTTTGTTTACTTGGGGACTTTGGACCATGCCAGGAAATATAATAATGTGACTTATAGTGAGTCTTGGAGTCTTGTGGTATCAGCTTGATCTCTCAGGAGGCTGGAGACTCAGACCAAGCATGTGGATAGTTGACTGTGGGGCCCCAGTAAAAACTCTGGATACCAAGGCTTTGGTGAGTTTCCCTGCTGGGCAATATCCTGTGCATATTGTTGCACATTGTTTCTGAGAGAGAAAGGTGTTGTCCATGATTCCGTTGGGAGAGGGCAACTGGAAACTCCATCTTTGGAACTTTCCTGGACTCTGCTCCATGCATCACCTCCCTTGGCTGATTTTAATCTGACTCTTTCAGCTGTGATGAACTGCAGCTATGAATATAACAGCTCTCAATGAGTTCTGTCAGTCCTTCTAGCAAATTACTGACTCTAAGAGTTGTCTGGGGTACCCCTGAACTTTTAATTGGTATCAGAAATGAAGGGGGTCCTGAGGACTATGTCCTTCTAGTTTATAAGCTGTGGAAGCCATGGGTCAGTGAAATTTATAAGTGTTGTGCTGCAAATTAGTGCAGCAAAACCACAATGAAAGTATCCGGTCTGTAGTCTCCTTATTCAGAGGCTTCTTCCTATTCCTGTGCCTATCCCTGACATTTGTTGACGTTTATTGAGTTTATCTGACTTTGTGCCAGGGGCCTTGTTCACATTAACCTGTTTTATCCTCACGAGGACCCTATAAGATTTGTACTAGTGATGCAGGCCCGCCAGGTCCAAAGACCCAGAGGGGATCTCACAGGACAAGCCAAGAGGGTCCTTGGCTTCATGCAGGATAGAAATCAAACATGAGCAGTGACGAAGTGGGAGCAGAGTTTATTGAAATTTATTGAAGAGAGAGAGCAGGTACAGGGTGTCTGAGAGACTCAGAAAGGAAAGGAGAGAGTGTCTCATCTTTGCTTGGGGATGAAGGGTATATGTCTGCATCACACACATCTTCTGTATTCTATTCCCCTTAGTACCTGGCATAGTCAACCCTTAATAAACAGAGGGTGAAAATGAATGAGGATAAAAGATAGAAGGTATTGGGTTAGAATCTCGTGTATCAGGCACTGTATAATTCCTGTTGGTATAATTTATAATGCACTGGAATCTAGGGGCTCCTGGGTGGCTTGGTCAATTAAGCTTCTGACTTCAGATCAGGTCATGATCTCATGATTTGTGGGTTCAAACCCCACATGAGCACAAAGCCCACTTCAGATCCTCTGTCCCACTCTCTCTCTGCCCCTCCTCTCCTCATTCTGTCTCTCTCTCAAAAATAAATAAGCGTAATTTAAAAAATCATAATGCACTGAAATCTAAAGTCAAAAAGACTATTCTAACCATCGAATTAATAATTTGGGCCACTTAAAGAATCTAGAAGAAATCTCCCTTTTGAAATTTATTTCCTCCATTTGAAATATATTTAATTGAATTTCTTTTTCCAGTCCTGATTTCAGGGCATGGATGAGGAGATTCACCCATTTACTCACCAGTGGGAGGAAGAAAGATGTTTTCCTGCTCCTCATGTAGTTGATATTCTAGGAAAATCTAGATTCTTGGGATGAATAGACCAACAAGTAATAAATAAGTGTACCACTAATAGTGACTTCCATTTGTATGGTCTTTTGATATGTTTCGTGCATCATCACATTATTTCATTTGGTCCTGAGAGGTACACAGTGTAAGTATTAAACCTGGCGGGATATTGTGATTTATGAATAAGTATATATTTGGTCTTCCTCCTGTTTCACAGAGCTCTTAACCCTTCAAATTTCCTATGTGATGAGAGCAACAAAGGTGTCTATTGCTATGTTAATGAGGTGACTTTTAGAAAACACCTAAGGATGGGACTGGTTGCCAGGAGAACCAGCCAGGTGATCAGAGGGTTGGAACTTTTAGTCCTACCCCTGCCCTCAGGAGAGGGGAGAAGGGAGGGGCCAGAGGTTGGATCAATTGCCAAAAGCCAATGATTCAGTAGTGCCTATATAATGAAACCTTCGTAAAAATTAAAAGGAGAGGGTTTGGAGAGCTTCTAGATTGGGTGTCTAAGTGGAGATTTAGGGAATGGGAGAGAACATGGAAGCTGTATGTATCTCTTCCACCTGGCTGTACCTGAGTTGTATCCTTTTATAATAAGCCGGTTATCTATTAAGTAATGCTTCTCTGAGTTCTGTGAGCCTCTGTAAGATTAGTCAAACCCAAGGAGGAGGACATAGGAACCTCTAATTTATAGCCAGTCAGAAGTATAGGTAACAATCTGGACTTGTAGCTAGTGCCTGAAGTGGGAGGGGGCCAGTCTTATAGCACTGAACCCTTAACCTGTGGGATCTGATGCTGTCTCAGGTAGACAGTGTCAGAATTGAGTTGAATTCCAACACTTCCAGATGATATCCAAGAATTGCTTGGTGTTGTGTGGGAAACACCCCACACTCCCCTCCAACACTGAAATTGTTAGTCTCAGAACACCTAAAGACCCTATGATTTATTTTCATCCTAGAGATGACAAAATTAAGCCCCCGAGGTCAAGGGGTTTCCAAAGGTTATACATCTAAATCAGGACTTTGACTTTCCTTTGTATAAATAAATATCCTCAGTTGATAAGCTATTTCTTCAAACATACTTTTTCTTAAACCAAAAGCTCTTAACCTATAGTATGCATGAATATATGTGAAATGAGTTTCAGGAGTCAGCCTTCTGAAATTAATTTAATATATTGTGTATATATCCTCAACATATCTCCTTACTGATGGTAAGTCAGTCTTTATTTTATTTTATTTTATTTTATTTTATTTTATTTTATTTTATTT
>NW_024412391.1:63621756-63626716 GCF_014898765.1 Herpailurus yagouaroundi | reverse complement strand
TTTATTTTATTTTATTTTATTTTATTTTATTTTATTTTATTTTATTTTATTTTGCTAGTCTATTTTAATCTCAAAAGTGTTAATAAAAAAAACAAAAACTAAAATAGGATCCTTCCTTAAGAAGGAGATTGCCTACATAACCCATATGAAAGAGGTTGTGTGGACCCTTTAGTTGAGAACAGGTACTGTCTCACTATATTGAGAACTTCCAGGAGACTTGGAGCACAAGCCCTGTGTACCCTCCTCTGTGCCCCGTCTACCTCCCATTCCATAGTCATCAGATTGACCCATGTTCCCAATTATCTCTTTCCATTAGCTTTTCCTATTATCGCAATTAGTCCAAGAGACTGCTCCTTCTTCTATTCATTTCCCTTCATGACTTGGGGGCCTCCATTGCCATATCCTCACCCTAACCACCACCTCATGGCCTTCATCTATTGATGTTTGAAGTTCAGACTGCCTGATTTCACCATCCTCTCTTCTTGAATGCAGTTAGTTACCTACCATCCTTGCTTCTTCCTTGATCACATCAGAGACTTTGACTTCATCCTTCTCCCTAATCTGTCAACTCCTAAGATGAGGTCCCTTTTAACACTTCAAACTTAGAGGTTCTCATTTCCTTAACCCAAGTGATTACAATACTAGTTTTGCCCATCCCACTATTCCATTGTGCTGCGTTACTTTAACGTATTAAAATACTAATATTTTTGTTGGCATATCACCAATTTGAGATATTCATAATTTCTGTCTTGAGCTATGCCCAGAGAATATGAAAAATGTGAACAAAATGACAGTGAACTTTTTACTTTTTTTGTGTGTAGTTGTTTTGATTTGTGTTTCTTTAATGATGAGAAATTTGCATGTCTTCTCCTTTCTGCTTTTTGGCAGTGAATTTTTCTAAGGTAAAACTAACCTGTGGTATAAGAAACCAAGATGGTGGTTGCTCTTAGGTGTATGTGTGACTGAAAGGTGATGGAAGGGAGTTTCTGGGATGCTGGTAGTGTTTTTGATGTTGGGTGAGTGAGGTCCTTAATCACACAGTTATGCTAATTTTGTGAAATATTTCTTTGTGCTACATTCTCTCATGATATATATGCTTTTTGCTACCACAGAAAATATTCTGAGCTCCCTTCTCCCCTTTGAAGCTATCTAAAAGATAATGTTCTTATTTTAATTCTGATTTCCCAGGTTACCAATGCATTGTGAATCTTATGTTTTAATCATTTGTAGTTCTCCCAAAGCCAGTTTCTTCTGCACTTTCTGGGATCCATAACAGGATCTTGAAAATTGTGGGTGGAGGGGAGGGACAACAGGGAGATCAGGGGAGTATGTGGCAGGGGGCTATGGGAGTAGAAGAGAGTAATGGAGGGTGGGGGGTCACCACCTCATGTAATTCCC
The DNA here is from genome assembly GCF_014898765.1 of Herpailurus yagouaroundi. Taxonomy (NCBI): domain Eukaryota; kingdom Metazoa; phylum Chordata; class Mammalia; order Carnivora; family Felidae; genus Herpailurus; species Herpailurus yagouaroundi. The sequence continues at coordinate 63,625,318 of NW_024412391.1, read as the reverse complement.
AGGCCGTCACTGCAGGCTGATTACTGATGCACTTCACTCTCTTCCTCTTCTTATTCTAAGCCTGGTAAATTGTCAGGGGCCTGACCCCTGGTGCTCTTAGATGATTTATTTAAACCAGGATTTTTTTCATCAATCATCTGAGCCACAAGGTCAAAGGCACCTCAGGCCTGGACCCTGACCCTCTTTCAGGGGAAGCAGCACCTCGGGCAGAATATAGAATATGATGACAACTACATCCTGCTTTATGATAAATCACCAGCTTAAATATCAAAATACCAGCATTGTCCTTGTGCTTCAGTATTGCAGCCACCACTTCATTTCTATTATCTTCTGTTCCCCTTTACCTCTGCGAGCACTGGTGTCACTGAAAAATCTTTCACCTTCAATCCCAACCTTGTGAGTTTTCTAGGCCTTCATTCCTCCCTTTCCTTTATATAAATCTGGGTGCTTGTCCACATCCCCCTCTAATAGCTCCCCAAATTTCCCCAATTTTCTCCACATTCTGAGTCTCTTTGCCTCCATCCAGCCTGGCCTGGGGAGTCAGCCATTTTTTTTTTTTCAACGTTTATTTATTTTTAGGACAGAGAGAGACAGAGCATGAACGGGGTAGGGGCAGAGAGAGAGGGAGACACATAATCGGAAACAGGCTCCAGGCTCTGAGCCATCAGCCCAGAGCCCGACGCGGGGCTCGAACTCCCGGACCGCGAGATCGGGGAGTCAGCCATTTTAACACCATACTTGGATCACTCCAATGTCAGGTAATTTCACACCATCCTTTAAAAGCTTGATAAAACTCACTCAGCTCTCCTGTGGCAAGTCTTGTGGGAAGCCAGGGCCCATGGATGTGAATTCCTGAGACTTACTTTCTCAAGGACACCTCTGGTTCTGAATTCTACCCCACCTACCCCCCGCCCCTGCCCACTCGCATTTTATTTCCTGCTGCCATGCTGTTCTCTGAGTATTCTCTTTATTTCCGCACAACTCTTCTTACGAGGCATTTTTGTAGGTAGCAAATACTATTCACTACTTAAAGTGAAGAGGAAGTTACAAGATAAAAAAGGAAACAACCTCAAGTTGAATGTCTGCTGTCTCTGGTACTGTCTTCCTGCTGTCCTTTCTCCAAGCCTTGCCATTCCGTCCTCCAACAGATCTCTTCCACATCCTCTATTCACTGCTTTGTTTCACTTCCAAATTCCAGTTAATTTCTAATGAAGATCAGTCTCTCCACCATCATAGTCTGGAGTTTCTTCAGCTTCCAGGGTATTGACTAGGTATAGAGAAAACCTGACTAACCTTGGCTAGGCCCTTTGCTGCACTGGGATTCTTTTACTTGCTATTTGAATTCTCCACCGCATCAGTTACCAACTTTCTCTCTTTTCTTCAAGAGTCCAGCCTTGCTTCAGCCCGCCATCTTGCTGGCAGGTGCCCTACCCTCTTACTCAGTAGAAAATGTATCACATGTACACTCTTCCTACTTTTTCTCCTTCCTACAGGAGAATGGTCATCTTTCTTTATTGGTCCCTCTCTTTTCTGATAGGGAAGCAAGCATTTTCCTTTTTTTTTTTTTTTTTTTAAACTAAGACTATCTTTTTGAGCTCTTAAATCCCTGGATCTCCTGGGATATAAGACCACAAGTTATGCTGTCTCCTTTATATTTTCTAATTCTCACCCTTGATTGTTTTCCTCTTTTCTGCCTAAAAATGTAACTTGCCCCAAAGCAATGATAAAAACAATTGTAATACTAAAACAAAAAGAGAAACTTTCCCTCGTTCCTGCTTCCTGTGTGAGCAATACCCTCCATGCTGTCATTCAATTTCCACTGTTGAGAGCATTGCCTATATTGTTTCCCTCACTCCACTCCTTACTAACTTCTCATTCTTTGAAATCTTGCAATCCCACCTCCATTCTCACTACCCACTGTCTTCACATGACTCTCTGTCAAATCCAGTGCATTTAAGTTTTCCTTCACTCATGACCTTCTGTATCATGGGAAGCTGCTTTCTACTCAAAGCCCTTTCTTCCTTTGACTTCAAAACTTCATCCACCATGCTCCTCTGCCTGCTTCTGCCTCTTGGAGCTTCTCCATCCTGTATGATAACCACTCTTTCCAGCCTCTTATACACAAACATGCCATGACCTCTGCCCTTCACACTTTTCTCTTTATCCCTCTCCATGAAGAGTGTCCCCAGAAATCCTATAATATGCTGCTTCTTTCAGAAACCTCCCATAACCTTATTTTGCCTGCTTAATGATGTAGGTACAAACTACTCAGCCTGGCTTCAAGGTTCCACACCAAACATTTTTAATTGATTATGTCCTTCCATTGTTCTTCTGTATATACCTATCCAGGGGACTGCTGGCTGATAGCTAAGCAAGCCTTAAGCTTTTCTGTATCCCAATTGTTGCAGATGCCATTTACTCAGTCTGAAAACCTGTCTTCCCTCCCCACCTCACCCCTGTGCAGGTGGCCTCAGCATTAGAATGCAGGCTCAGCAAGGGCACTACAAGTAGCTCTGGGTTATTCAGATAAGAAACTTGCTTGGCCATTAGCCTTTCTTAATATATTATTCTTAACATGTTAACTTTTTCTCTGTCTAATCTCTTTAGTAATTTTCCACTTACAGTAGAGAAAAAAATATAAATTCTATTTATGGAAGTGTTACATGATATTAGAAAGCAAGTCTATTCCTTTTTTGGATTAAGAATTCAAATATGACCCATGCATCTTCTTTTATAAGAAAGGTAAAATAATAATATTAGAGGGATATTCCTCATATTCCTTTTTTGGATTAAGAATTGAAATATGACTCCTGCATTTTCTTTTGTATGAAAGGTAAAATAATAATACTAGAATGATGTTCCTCATTTTTGTTTTGTTATATTTATTTTTCTAACTTTTTAAATTGTACATTTTGCTGGGTGCTAAAGCAGTGGACTCTTATTAGAGAGGCGCTGTGGGTGGTATATAGTTCACAATTATGTCAGTGAAAGCATGATCATACTGTTGACTGGCTTGGCTTAGACAGTAGGAAACATCTGGTAGTTTCCTGATATTTATCAAGACAGAGCTGTGTTTCCTTTAAAAACAGCTTCACATGAACAATGCACTACATAATAGCAGAGGAATTTTATAACACAAGTATAGAAACAAGGATGCAGCTATTAAATATAGAAATTAGTTTCAACAACATTAATCAAAAAGTTAATTATACTCAAGAAATACATCAATATTTGTATCTTAGTAAAACATCTTTACTGAAATGATGCACCTTCTGATTTTTCTTTTCTAGAACTAATTTCTATATCCAGTTTAAATTAAGGCATTGAAGCAAATGAAGAGGACTACAGGCCCCCAACCACACCCTTCTTCCGAGGTCCACTGATGGACATTTGCATCTTTGATAGGGACTGACACTATAGAACATGTTTTACCATGGCGACCCCACCTACCCCGCCTCATCTGTAGAGACTTCTCTATGTATAGAGATGCTATTGCTCTCCACCCTCCCTGCCATTCTCTCTCTCTCTCTCTCTCTCTCTCTCTCTCTCTCTCTCTCTCTCT